>NC_084952.1:21367060-21701291 GCF_949316205.1 Platichthys flesus
ATAAAACCTTATAAAACCAAAGACTATGTTCGTATGAAATTATATCATTAAACAAGAGCAGAGTGGCGCAGCGGAAGCGTGCTGGGCCCATAACCCAGAGGTCGATGGATCGAAACCATCCTCTGCTAAAGGAATACTTTATCCACTCCATTGTTATCTGTTATGTTACCCTTGTCCTCGCCTTCTAAACGTTAACTCATCTCCTGCTGAAAGTGACTTGCTTTGGCTTTTGAAGTTGAAAATGTGACAGAATAGACCCAACAGTTGAAGCCCTTAACTTGGCTGATAGTTTTGTGGTCTAATGATCTTGAGTAAAGCTCTATACTCCCATAGGGTATGTGTTTGAAGTTTTTCGAATGTTCTTCCATGTGTGTCTTCGATTTGATTGTCCAATTGTCGTCAAAGTGGACTTTTCATCGAAACGACTCAACATTTTTTGGGTTAAGTCATGTTTAATGGTAGTGTGGCCGAGTGGTCTAAGGCGCTGGATTTAGGCTCCAGTCTCTCAGGAGGCGTGGGTTCAAATCCCACCACTGCCAATTGACTGGTATTTGCATGTGTTGGCTACTTGTAGTACTTTCTACTGTACTACAAAAGCCAGTAGCATATGGGGTATCCAATGAGGTGTACATGAGGACATTTTCTTTTTCTCCCGTCTGGTTTTCAAACGAGGTAAGAGTTAAGATGTGCACCTTCAGACTGGAGCACATGACTTCACATTTACCAATAACTTCCTTCAAGTCCTGTCGATTAAGCTGCTGATAGAACCTTATAAAACCAAAGACTATGTTCGTATGAAATTATATCATTAAACAAGAGCAGAGTGGCGCAGCGGAAGCGTGCTGGGCCCATAACCCAGAGGTCGATGGATTGAAACCATCCTCTGCTAAAAGATTCCTTTATCTGTTATGTTACCCTTGTCCTCGCCTTCTAAACATTAACTCATCTCCTGCTGAAAGTGACTTGCTTTGGCTTTGAAGTTGAAAACGTGACAGAATAGAACCAACAGTTGAAGCCCCTAACTTGGCTGTTAGTTTTGTGGTCTTTTGATCTCGAGTAAAGCTCTATACTCCCACAGGGTATGTGTTTGAAATTTCGAATGTTCTTTCGTGTGTCTTCGATTTGATTGTCCAATTGTCATCAAAGTGTCATTTACATCTAAATCCCTCCTGTCTGTTTGGTTAAATCTAGTTTCCAACGGTAGTGTGGCCGAGTGGTCAAAGGCGCTGGATTAAGGCTCCAGTCTCTCAGGAGGCGTGGGTTCAAATGCCACCACTGCCAATTGACTGGTATTTGCATGTGTTAGGTACTTACAGTACTTTCTACTGTACTGCAAAAGCCAGCTGAGCTTTGTAGCATATGGGATATCCAATGAGGATACGAACATAGTCTTTGGTTTTATAAGATAGTCTTTGGTATTGGTAAATGTGAAGTCATGTGCTCCAGTCTGAAGGTGCACATCTTAACTCTTATCTCGTTTAAAACCAGATAAACGATAAACCTCATGTAATGAGGTGTACAGGAGGACATTTTCTTTTTCTCCCGTCTGGTTTTAAACAAGATAAGAGTTAAGATGTGCACCTTCAGACTGGAGCACATGACTTCACATTTACCAATAACTTCCTTCAAGTCCTGTCAATTTAACTGCTGATAAAACCTTATAAAACCAAAGACTATGTTCGTATGAAATTATATCGTTAAACAAGAGCAGAGTGGCGCAGCGGAAGCGTGCTGGGCCCATATTCCAGAGGTCGATGGATGGACACCATCCTCTGCTAAAGGAATACTTTATCCACTCCATTGTTATGTTGCCCTTGTCCTCGCCTTCTAAACGTTAACTCACGTCCTGCTGAAAGTGACTTTCTTCGGCTTTTGAAGTTGAAAACGTGACAGAATAGACCCAACAGTTGAAGCCCTTAACTTGGCTGATAGTTTTGTGGTCTATTGATCTTGAGTAAAGCTCTATACTCCCATAGGGTATGTGTTTGAAGTTTTGAATGTTCTTCCATGTGTGTCTTCGATTTGATTGTCCAATTGTCGTCAAAGTGGACTTTTCATTGAAACGACTCAAAATTTTTTGGGTTAAGTCATGGTTAACGGTAGTGTGGCCGAGTGGTCTAAGGCGCTGGATTTAGGCTCCAGGCTCTCAGAAGGCGTGGGTTCAAATCCCACCACTGCCAATTAACTGGTATTTGCATGTGTTGGCTACTTGTAGTACTTTCTACTGTACTGCAAAAGCCAGCTGAGCTTTGTAGCATATGGGATATCCAATGAGGTGTACAGGAGGACATTTTCTTTTTCTCCCGTCTGGTTTTCAAACGAGGTAAGAGTTAAGATGTGCACCTTCAGACTGGAGCACATAACTTCACATTTACCAATAACTTCCTTCAAGTCCTTTCGATTTACCTGCTGATAAAACCTTATAAAACCAAAGACTATGTTCGTATGAAATTATATCATTAAAAAAGAGCAGAGTGGCGCAGCGGAAGCGTGCTGGGCCCATAACCCAGAGGTCGATGGATCGAAACCATCCTCTGCTAAAAGATTCCTTTATCTGTTATGTTACCCTTGTCCTCGCCTTCTAAACATTAACTCATCTCCTGCTGAAAGTGACTTGCTTTGGCTTTGAAGTTGAAAACGTGACAGAATAGAACCAACAGTTGAAGCCCCTAACTTGGCTGTTAGTTTTGTGGTCTTTTGATCTCGAGTAAAGCTCTATACTCCCACAGGGTATGTGTTTGAAATTTCGAATGTTCTTTCGTGTGTCTTCGATTTGATTGTCCAATTGTCATCAAAGTGGACTTTTCATCGAAACGGCTCAACATTTTTTGGGTTAAGTCATGTTTAATGGTAGTGTGGCCGAGTGGTCTAAGGCGTTGGATTTAGGCTCCAGTCTCTCAGGAGGCGTGGGTTCAAATCCCACCACTGCCAATTGACTGGTATTTGCATGTGTTGGCTACTTGTAGTACTTTCTACTGTACTGCAAAAGCCAGTAGCATATGGGGTATCCAATGAGGTGTACATGAGGACATTTTCTTTTTCTCCCGTCTGGTTTTCAAACGAGGTAAGAGTTAAGATGTGCACCTTCAGACTGGAGCACATGACTTCACATTAACCAATAACTTCCTTCAAGTCCTGTCGATTAAGCTGCTGATAAAACCTTATAAAACCAAAGACTATGTTCGTATGAAATTATATCATTAAACAAGAGCAGAGTGGCGCAGCGGAAGCGTGCTGGGCCCATAACCCAGAGGTCGATGGATCGAAACCATCCTCTGCTAAAAGATTCCTTTATCTGTTATGTAACCTTGTCCTCGCCTTCTAAACATTAACTCATCTCCTGCTGAAAGTGACTTGCTTTGGCTTTGAAGTTGAAAACGTGACAGAATATAACCAACAGTTGAAGCCCCTAACTTGGCTGTTAGTTTTGTGGTCTTTTGATCTCGAGTAAAGCTCTATAGTCCCACAGGGTATGTGTTTGAAATTTCGAATGTTCTTTCATGTGTGTCTTTGATTTGATTGTCCAATTGTCATCAAAGTGTCATTTACATCTAAACCCCTCCTGTC
Source organism: Platichthys flesus (assembly GCF_949316205.1). Taxonomy (NCBI): domain Eukaryota; kingdom Metazoa; phylum Chordata; class Actinopteri; order Pleuronectiformes; family Pleuronectidae; genus Platichthys; species Platichthys flesus. Next base: position 21,370,628 of record NC_084952.1, read on the forward strand.
TGTTTGGTTAAATCTAGTTTCCAACGGTAGTGTGGCCGAGTGGTCAAAGGCGCTGGATTAAGGCTCCAGTCTCTCAGGAGGCGTGGGTTCAAATCCCACCACTGCCAGTAGACTATCAGTTGAATGTATTGGCTACTTGCACATTATCTACTATAAGAAGCTCTCTTGTTGTTCAAAACTGCAACAGCCACCCGAGCTTTGAAGCAAAGTGGACTTTTCATCGAAACGACTCAAGATTTTTTGGGTTAAGTCATGTTTAATGGTTGTGTGGCCGAGTGGTCTAAGGCGCTGGATTTAGGCTCTAGTCTCTCAGGAGGCTTGGGTTCAAATCCCACCACTGCCAATTGACTGTTATTTGCATGTGTTGGCTACTTGTAGTACTTTCTACTGTACTGCAAAAGCCAGCTGAGCTTTGCAGCATATGAGTTGTACATGAGGACATTTTCTTTTTCTCCCGTCTGGTTTTCAAACGAGGTAAGAGTTAAGATGTGCACCTTCAGACTGGAGCACATGACTTCACATTTACCAATAACTTCCTTCAAGTCCTGTCGATTAAGCTGCTGATAAAACCTTATAAAACCAAAGACTATGTTCGTGTGAAATTATATCAATAAACAAAAGCAGAGTGGCGCAGCGGAAGCGTGCTGGGCCCAGAATCCAGAGGTCGATGGATTGAAACCATCCTCTGCTAAAAGATTCCTTTATCTGTTATGTTACCCTTGTCCTCGCCTTCTAAACATTAACTCATCTCCTGCTGTAAGTGACTTGCTTTGGCTTTGAAGTTGAAAACGTGACAGAATAGAACCAACAGTTGAAGCCCCTAACTCGGCTGTTAGTTTTGTGGTCTTTTGATCTTGAGTAAAGCTCTATACTCCCACAGGGTATGTGTTTGAAATTTCGAATGTTCTTTCATGTTTGTCTTCGATTTGATTGTCCAATTGTCATCAAAGTGTCATTTACATCTAAACCCCTCCTGTCTGTTTGGTTAAATCTAGTTTCCAACGGTAGTGTGGCCGAGTGGTCAAAGGCGCTGGATTAAGGCTCCGGTCTCTCAGGAGGCGTGGGTTCAAATCCCACCACTGCCAGTAGACTATCAGTTGAATGTATTGGCTACTTGCACATTATCTACTGTAAGAAGCTCTCTTGTTGTTCAAAACTGCAAATGCCACCCGAGCTTTGAAGCAAAGTGGACTTTTCATCGAAACGACTCAAGATTTTTTGGGTTAAGTCATGTTTAATGGTAGTGTGGCCGAGTGGTCTAAGGCGCTGGATTTAGGCTCTAGTCTCTCAGGAGGCGTGGGTTCAAATCCCACCACTGCCAATTGACTGGTATTTGCATGTGTTGGCTACTTGTAGTACTTTCTACTGTACTGCAAAAGCCAGCTGAGCTTTGTAGCATATGAGGTGTACATGAGGACATTTTCTTTTTCTCCCGTCTGGTTTTAAACGAGATAAGAGTTAAGATGTGCACCTTCAGACTGGAGCACATGACTTCACATTTACCAATAACTTCCTTCAAGTCCTGTCGATTAAGCTGCTGATAAAACCTTATAAAACCAAAGACTATGTTCGTATGAAATTATATCATTAAACAAGAGCAGAGTGGCGCAGCGGAAGCGTGCTGGGCCCATAACCCAGAGGTCGATGGATCGAAACCATCCTCTGCTAAAAGATTCCTTTATCTGTTATGTTACCCTTGTCCTCGCCTTCTAAACATTAACTCATCTCCTGCTGAAAGTGACTTGCTTTGGCTTTGAAGTTGAAAACGTGACAGAATAGAACCAACAGTTGAAGCCCCTAACTTGGCTGTTAGTTTTGTGGTCTTTTGATATCGAGTAAAGCTCTATACTCCCACAGGGTATGTGTTTGAAATTTCGAATGGACTTTCATGTGTGTCTTCGATTTGATTGTCCAATTGTCATCAAAGTGTCATTTACATCTAAACCCCTCCTGTCTGTTTGGTTAAATCTAGTTTCCAACGGTAGTGTGGCCGAGTGGTCAAAGACGCTGGATTAAGGCTCCAGTCTCTCAGGAGGCGTGGGTTCAAATCCTACCACTGCCAGTAGACTATCAGTTGAATTTATTGTCTACTTGCAGCTTATCTACTATAAGAAGCTCTCTTGTTGTTCAAAACTGCAACAGCCACCCGAGCTTTGAAGCACATGGGATATCCAATGAGGTGTACAGGAGGACATTTTCTTTTTCTCCCGTCTGGTTTTCAAACGAGGTAAGAGTTAAGATGTGCATCTTCAGACTGGAGCACATAACTTCACATTTACCAATAACTTCCTTCAAGTCCTTTCGATTTACCTGCTGATAAAACCTTATAAAACCAAAGACTATGTTCGTATGAAATTATATCATTAAACAAGAGCAGAGTGGCGCAGCGGAAGCGTGCTGGGCCCATAACCCAGAGGTCGATGGATCGAAACCATCCTCTGCTAAAGGAATACTTTATCCACTCCATTGTTATCTGTTATGTTACCCTTGTCCTCACCTTCTAAACGTTAACTCATCTCCTGCTGAAAGTGACTTGCTTTGGCTTTTGAAGTTGAAAACGTGACAGAATAGAACCAACAGTTGAAGCCCTTAACTTGGCTGATAGTTTTGTGGTCTAATGATCTTGAGTAAAGCTCTATACTCCCATAGGGTATGTGTTTGAAGTTTCGAATGTTCTTCCATGTGTGTCTTCGATTTGATTGTCCAATTGTCGTCAAAGTGGACTTTTCATCGAAACGACTCAACATTTTTTGGGTTAAGTCATGTTTAATGGTAGTGTGGCTGAGTGGTCTAAGGCGCTGAATTTAGGCTCCAGTCTCTCAGGAGGTGTGGGTTCAAATCCCACGCCTCCTGACTGGTATTTGCATGTGTTAGGTACTTATAGTACTTTCTACTGTACTGCAAAAGCCAGCTGAGCTTTGTAGCATATGGGATATCCAATGAGGTGTACAGGAGGACATTTTCTTTTTCTCCCGTCTGGTTTTAAACATGATAAGAGTTAAGATGTGCACCTTCAGACTGGAGCACATAACTTCACATTTACCAATAACTTCCTTCAAGTCCTTTCGATTTACCTGCTGATAAAACCTTATAAAACCAAAGACTATGTTCGTATGAAATTATATCATTAAACAAGAGCAGAGTGGCGCAGAGGAAGCGTGCTGGGCCCATAACCCAGAGGTCGATGGATCGAAACCATCCTCTGCTAAAGGAATACTTTATCCACTCCATTGTTATGTTGCCCTTGTCCTCGCCTTCTAAACGTTAACTCACGTCCTGCTGAAAGTGACTTTCTTCGGCTTTTGAAGTTGAAAACGTGACAGAATAGACCCAACAGTTGAAGCCCTTAACTTGGCTGATAGTTTTGTGGTCTAATGATCTTGAGTAAAGCTCTATACTCCCATAGGGTATGTGTTTGAAGTTTCGAATGTTCTTCCATGTGTGTCTTCGATTTGATTGTCCAATTGTCGTCAAAGTGGACTTTTCATTGAAACGACTCAAGATTTTTTGGGTTAAGTCATGTTTAATGGTAGTGTGGCCGAGTGGTCTAAGGCGCTGGATTTAGGCTCTAGTCTCTCAGGAGGCGTGGGTTCAAATCCCACCACTGCCAATTGACTGGTATTTGCATGTGTTGGCTACTTGTAGTGCTTTCTTCTGTACTGCAAAAGCCAGTAGCATATGGGGTATCCAATGAGGTGTACATGAGGACATTTTCTTTTTCTCCCGTCTGGTTTTCAAACGAGGTAAGAGTTAAGATGTGCACCTTCAGACTGGAGCACATGACTTCACATTTACCAATAACTTCCTTCAAGTCCTGTCGATTAAGCTGCTGATAAAACCTTATAAAACCAAAGACTATGTTCGTATGAAGTTATATCAATAAACAAAAGCAGAGTGGCGCAGCGGAAGCGTGTTGGGCCCAGAACCCAGAGGTCGATGGATCGAAACCATCCTCTGCTAAAAGATTCCTTTATCTGTTATGTTACCCTTGTCCTCGCCTTCTAAACATTAACTCATCTCCTGCTGAAAGTGACTTGCTTTGGCTTTGAAGTTGAAAACGTGACAGAATAGAACCAACAGTTGAAGCCCCTAACTTGGCTGTTATTTTTGTGGTCTTTTGATCTCGAGTAAAGCTCTATACTCCCACAGGGTATGTGTTTGAAATTTCGAATGTTCTTTCATGTGTGTCTTCGATTTGATTGTCCAATTGTCGTCAAAGTGGACTTTTCATCGAAACGACTCAACATTTTTTGGGTTAAGTCATGTTTAATGGTAGTGTGGCCGAGTGGTCTAAGGCGCTGGATTTAGGCTCCAGTCTCTCAGGAGGCGTGGGTTCAAATCCCACCACTGCCAATTGACTGGTATTTGCATGTGTTGGCTTCTTCTAGTACTTTCTACTGTACTGCAAAAGCCAGTAGCATATGGGGTATCCAATGAGGTGTACATGAGGACATTTTCTTTTTCTCCCGTCTGGTTTTCAAACGAGGTAAGAGTTAAGATGTGCACCTTCAGACTGGAGCACATGACTTCACATTTACCAATAACTTCCTTCAAGTCCTGTCGATTAAGCTGCTGATAAAACCTTATAAAACAAAAGACTATGTTCGTATGAAATTATATCATTAAACAAGAGCAGAGTGGCGCAGCGGAAGCGTGCTGGGCCCATAACCCAGAGGTCGATGGATCGAAACCATCCTCTGCTAAAAGATTCCTTTATCTGTTATGTTACCCTTGTCCTCGCCTTCTAAACATTAACTCATCTCCTGCTGAAAGTGACTTGCTTTGGCTTTGAAGTTGAAAACGTGACAGAATAGAACCAACAGTTGAAGCCCCTAACTTGGCTGTTATTTTTGTGGTCTTTTGATCTCGAGTAAAGCTCTATACTCCCACTGGGTATGTGTTTGAAATTTCGAATGTTCTTTCATGTGTGTCTTCGATTTGATTGTCCAATTGTCATCAAAGTGTCATTTACATCTAAACCCCTCCTGTCTGTTTGGTTAAATCTAGTTTCCAACGGTAGTGTGGCCGAGTGGTCAAAGGCGCTGGATTAAGGCTCCAGTCTCTCAGGAGGCGTGGGTTCAAATCACACCACTGCCAGTAGACTATCAGTTGAATGTATTGGCTACTTGCACATTATCTACTATAAGAAGCTCTCTTGTTGTTCAAAACTGCAACAGCCACCCGAGCTTTGAAGCACATGGGATATCCAATGAGGTGTACAGGAGGACATTTTCCTTTTCTCCCGTCTGGTTTTAAACGAGATAAGAGTTAAGATGTGCACCTTCAGACTGGAGCACATGACTTCACATTTACCAATAACTTCCTTCAAGTCCTGTCGATTAAGCTGATGATAAAACCTTATAAAACCAAAGACCATGTTCGTATGAAATTATATCATTAAACCAGAGCAGAGTGGCGCAGCGGAAGCGTGCTGGGCTCATAACCCAGAGGTCGATGGATCGAAACCATCCTCTGCCAAAGGAATACTTTATCCCCTCCATTGTTATTTGTTATGTTACCCTTGTCCTCGCCTTCTAAACTTTAACTCATCTCCTGCTGAAAGTGACTTGCTTTGGCTTTTGAAGTTGAAAACGTGACAGAATAGACCCAACAGTTGAAGCCCTTAACTTGGCTGATAGTTTTGTGGTCTAATGATCTTGAGTAAAGCTCTATACTCCCATAGGGTATGTGTTTGAAGTTTCGAATGTTCTTCAATGTGTGTCTTCGATTTGATTGTCCAATTGTCGTCAAAGTGGACTTTTCATCGAAACCCCTCCTGTCTGTTTGGTTAAATCTAGTTTCCAACAGTAGTGTGGCCGAGTGGTCAAAGGTGCTGGATTAAGGCTCCAGTCTCTCAGGAGGCGTGGGTTCAAATCCCACCACTGCCAGTAGACTATCAGTTGAATTTATTGGCTACTTGCAGCTTATCTACTATAAGAAGCTCTCTTGTTGTTCAAAACTGCAACAGCCACCCGAGCTTTGAAGCACATGGGATATCCAATGAGGTGTACAGGAGGACATTTTCTTTTTCTCCCGTCTGGTTTTCAAACGAGGTAAGAGTTAAGATGTGCACCTTCAGACTGGAGCACATAACTTCACATTTACCAATAACTTCCTTCAAGTCCTTTCGATTTACCTGCTGATAAAACCTTATAAAACCAAAGACTATGTTCGTATGAAATTATATCATTAAACAAGAGCAGAGTGGCGCAGAGGAAGCGTGCTGGGCCCATAACCCAGAGGTCGATGGATCGAAACCATCCTCTGCTAAAGGAATACTTTATCCACTCCATTGTTATCTGTTATGTTACCCTTGTCCTCGCCTTCTTAACGTTAACTCATCTCCTGCTGAAAGTGACTTGCTTTGGCTTTTGAAGTTGAAAACGTGACAGAATAGACCCAACAGTTGAATCCCTTAACTTGGCTGATAGTTTTGTGGTCTAATGATCTTGAGTAAAGCTCTATACTCCCATAGGGTATGTGTTTGAAGTTTTGAATGTTCTTCCATGTGTGTCTTCGATTTGATTGTCCAATTGTCGTCAAAGTGGACTTTTCATCGAAACGACTCAACATTTTTTGGGTTAAGTCATGTTTAATGGTAGTGTGGCTGAGTGGTCTAAGGCGCTGGATTTAGGCTCCAGTCTCTCAGGAGGCGTGGGTTCAAATCCCACCACTGCCAATTGACTGGTATTTGCATGTGTTGGCTTCTTCTAGTACTTTCTACTGTACTGCAAAAGCCAGTAGCATATGGGGTATCCAATGAGGTGTACATGAGGACATTTTCTTTTTCTCCCGTCTGGTTTTCAAACGAGGTAAGAGTTAAGATGTGCACCTTCAGACTGGAGCACATGACTTCACATTTACCAATAACTTCCTTCAAGTCCTGTCGATTAAGCTGCTGATAAAACCTTATAAAACCAAAGACTATGTTCGTATGAAATTATATCATTAAACAAGAGCAGAGTGGCGCAGCGGAAGCGTGCTGGGCCCATAACCCAGAGGTCGATGGATCGAAACCATCCTCTGCTAAAAGATTCCTTTATCTGTTATGTTACCCTTGTCCTCGCCTTCTAAACATTAACTCATCTCCTGCTGAAAGTGACTTGCTTTGGCTTTGAAGTTGAAAACGTGACAGAATAGACCCAACAGTTGAAGCCCTTAACTTGGCTGATAGTTTTGTGGTCTTTTGATCTCGAGTAAAGCTCTATACTCCCACAGGGTATGTGTTTGAAGTTTCGAATGTTTTTCCATGTGTGTCTTCGATTTGATTCTCCAATTGTCATCAAAGTGTCATTTACATCTAAACTCCTCCTGTCTGTTTGGTTAAATCTAGTTTCCAACGGTAGTGTGGCCGAGTGGTCAAAGGTGCTGGATTAAGGCTCCAGTCTCTCAGGAGGCGTGGGTTCAAATCCCACCACTGCCAGTAGACTATCAGTTGGATTTATTGGCTACTTGCAGCTTATCTACTATAAGAAGCTCTCTTGTTGTTCAAAACTGCAACAGCCACCCGAGCTTTGAGGCACATGGGATATCCAATGAGGTGTACAGGAGGACATTTTCTTTTTCTCCCGTCTGGTTTTCAAACAAGATAAGAGTTAAGATGTGCACCTTCAGACTGGAGCACATAACTTCACATTTACCAATAACTTCCTTCAAGTCCTTTCGATTTACCTGCTGATAAAACCTTATAAAACCAAAGACTATGTTCGTATGAAATTATATCATTAAACAAGAGCAGAGTGGCGCAGAGGAAGCGTGCTGGGCCCATAACCCAGAGGTCGATGGATCGAAACCATCCTCTGCTAAAGGAATACTTTATCCACTCCATTGTTATCTGTTATGTTACCCTTGTCCTCGCCTTCTAAACGTTAACTCATCTCCTGCTGAAAGTGACTTGCTTTGGCTTTTGAAGTTGAAAATGTGACAGAATAGACCCAACAGTTGAAGCCCTACCTCTCCTTGAACCGTCACCTTATCGTGGTGGAGAGGTTTGCGTGTCCCCGTGAACCTGAGGGCTGTGTTGTCTGGAGCCTTGTGCTCCTGGTAGGGTCTCCCATGGCAGAGTGGTCTCAGGTGAGGGGCCAGACTAAGAATGGTTCAAAACCCTCAATGAATATCGACGAAAGAGGAGATGGGACCCAGCCCGGAGGAAGCCCGGGGCCCCCGTCTGGAGCTAGGCCCAGACGGAGGGCTCGATGGCGAGCGTCTGGTGGCCGGGTTTGCCACGGAGCCCGGTCGGGCATAGCCCGAACAAACTACGTGGCACCCCCCCTCTTTTCATCTCATGGGCCCACCACCTGTGGGAAGACCCGTTGGGGTCGGGTGCGCAGCCACATGGGTGGCAGCGAAGGTAGGGGGTCTCGACGGACCAGACCCGGGCGGCAGAAGCTGGCTCTGGGGACGTGGAACGTCACCTCGCTGTGGGGAAAGGAACCGGAGCTTGTGAGGGAGGTGGAGCGCTATCAGTTAGATCTGGTGGGGCTTACCTCCACGCACAGTCTCAGCTCTGGTACCATACTCCTGGATAAGGGTTGGACTTTATTCTTCTCCGGAGTTGCCAAGGGCGTGAGGCGTCGGGCGGGTGTGGGGATACTCATAAATCCCCGGCTGAGCGCCGCGGTGTTGGAGTTTACCCAGGTAGACGAGAGGGTCGCCTCCCTGCGCCTAAGGGTTGTAGGGGGGAAAACTCTGACTGTTGTTTGTGCGTATGCACCAAACAGCAGTTCAGAGTACTCAGCCTTCTTGGAGACCCTGAATGGAGTCCTGTATGGGGCTCCAGTAGGGGACTCCGTAGTTCTGCTGGGTGACTTCAACGCCCACGTGGGCAACGATGGAGACACCTGGAGAGGCGTGGTGGGGAGGAACGGCCTCCCTGATCTGAACCCGAGCGGTCGTTTGTTATTGGACTTCTGTGCTAGCCATGGATTGTCCATAACAAACACCATGTTCGAACATAAGGGTGCTCATAAGTGTACCTGGTACCAGAGTACCCTAGGCCGAAGATCAATGATCGATTTTGTGATTGTGTCATCTGATCTGAGGCCGCATGTTTTGGACACTCGGGTAAAGAGAGGGGCGGAACTGTCAACCGACCACCATCTGGTTGTGAGTTGGATCAGGGAGTGGGGGAAATTTCCGGATAGACCTGGTAAGCCCAAACGAGTAGTGCGGGTGAACTGGGAACGTCTGGAGGAGGCCCCCGTCCTAGGTATCTTCAACTCACACCTCCGGCGGAGTTTTTCTGGCATTCCTGTGGAGGTTGGGGGCATTGAGCCGGAGTGGGCGGTGTTCAAAGCCTCCATTGCTGAAGCTGCGGCGGCTAGCTGTGGCCTCAGGGTCTTAGGCTCCTCAAGGGGCGGTAACCCTCGGACACCGTGGTGGACACCGGTGGTCAGGGAAGCCGTCCGATTGAAGAAGGAGGCCTTCCGGGATATGATATCCTGGAGGACTCCTGACTCGGTTGCAGGGTACCGACAGGCCCGAAGGGCTGCAGCTGCTGCCGTGTCGGAGGCTAAGCAGCGGGTGTGGGAGAAGTTCGGAGAGGTCATGGAGAAGGACTTTCGGTCGGCACCAAAGTGTTTCTGGAAGACTATCCGGCACCTCAGGAGGGGGAAACAAGAAACCATCCAAGCTGTGTACAGTAAGGATGGGACTCTGTTGACCTCAACTGAGGAGGTTGTCGGACGTTGGAAGGAACACTTTGAGGAACTCCTGAATCCGAATAACACGCCCTCTATGTTGGAGGCAGAGCTCGATGTTGATGGTGTTTCATCGTCAATTTCCCTGGTGGAGGTCACTGAGGTGGTCAAACATCTCCGCAGTGGCAAGGCCCCAGGGATTGATGAGATCCGGCCAGAAATGCTAAAGGCTCTGGGTGTTGAGGGGCTGTCATGGTTGACACGCCTATTCAACATCGCGTGGGAGTCGGGTACAGTGCCAAAGGAGTGGCAAACTGGGGTGGTGGTTCCCCTGTTCAAAAAGGGGGACCAGAGAGTGTGTGCCAATTACCGGGGCATCACACTTCTCAGCCTCCCTGGTAAGGTCTACTCCAAGGTGCTGGAAAGGAGGGTTCGGCCGATCGTCGAACCTCAGATTGAAGAGGAACAATGCGGTTTTCGCCCCGGACGTGGAACTACAGACCAGCTCTTCACTCTCGCAAGGATCCTGGAGGGGGCCTGGGAGTATGCCCATCCGGTCTACATGTGTTTTGTGGATCTGGAGAAGGCGTATGACCGGGTCCCCCGGGAGAATCTGTGGGAGGTGTTGCGGGAGTATGGGGTAAGGGGGTCTATCCTCAGGGCCATCCAATCCCTGTACTCCCAAAGCGAGAGCTGTGTTCGCGTCCTCGGCAGCCAGTCAGTTTCGTTCTCAGTGGATGCTGGTCTCCGCCAGGGCTGCGCCTTGTCACCAATCCTGTTTGTGATATACATGGACAGGATATCGAGGCGTAGTCGGGGTGGGGAGGGGTTGCAGTTCGGTGGTCTGAGGATCTCGTCACTGCTTTTTGCAGATGACGTGGTCCTCATTGGATCATCGGCCTGTGACCTTCAGCACTCACTGGATCGGCTGGTGGCCGAGTGTGAAGCGGCTGGGATGAGGATCAGCACCTCTAAATCTGAGGCCATGACTCTTAGCAGGAAACCGATGGATTGCTTACTCCGGGTAGGAAATGAGTCCTTAGCCCAAGTGAAGGAGTTCAAGTACCTTGGGGTCTTGTTCGCGAGTGAGGGTACTATGGAGCGTGAGATTGGCCGGAGAATCGGAGCAGCGGGGGCGGTATTGCGTTCGCTTTACCGCACCGTTGTAACGAAAAGAGAGCTGAGCCGCAAGGCAAAGCTCTCGATCTACCGGTCGATCTTCGTTCCTATCCTCACCTATGGTCATGAGGGCTGGGTGATGACCGAAAGGACGAGATCACGGGTACAAGCGGCCGAGATGAGTTTTCTCAGAAGGGTGGCTGGCGTCTCCCTTAGGGATAGGGTGAGAAGCTCAGCCATCCGTGAGGAACTCGGATTAGAGCTGCTGCTCCTTCACTTAGAAAGGAGTCAGCTGAGGTGGTTCGGGCATCTGGTAAGGATGCCCACTGGGCGCCTTGGGAGGTGTTTCAGGCACGTCCAGTGGGGAGGAGATCTCGGGGAAGACCCAGGACTAGGTGGAGAGATTATATCTCAACACTGGCCTGGGAACGCCTCGGGATCCCCCCGTCAGAGTTGGTCAATGTGGCCCGGGAAAGGGAAGTCTGGGGCCCCCTGCTTGAGCTGCTCCCCCCGCGACCCGACCCCGGATAAGCGGATGAAAATGAGATGAGATGAGTTGAAGCCCTTAACTTGGCTGATAGTTTTGTGGTCTTTTGATCTCGAGTAAAGCTCTATACTCCCATAGGGTATGTGTTTGAAGTTTCGAATGTTCTTCCATGTGTGTCTTCGATTTGATTGTCCAATTGTCGTCAAAGTGGACTTTTCATCGAAACGACTCAACATTTTTTGGGTTAAGTCATATTTAATGGTAGCGTGGCCGAGTGGTCTAAGGCGCTGGATTTAGGCTCCAGTCTCTCAGGAGTCGTGGGTTCAAATCCCACCACTGCCAATTGACTGGTATTTGCATGTGTTGGCTTCTTCTAGTACTTTCTACTGTACTGCAAAAGCCAGTAGCATATGGGGTATCCAATGAGGTGTACATGAGGACATTTTCTTTTTCTCCCGTCTGGTTTTCAAACGAGGTAAGAGTTAAGATGTGCACCTTCAGACTGGAGCACATGACTTCACATTTACCAATAACTTCCTTCAAGTCCTGTCGATTAAGCTGCTGATAAAACCTTATAAAACCAAAGACTATGTTCGTATGAAATTATATCATTAAACAAGAGCAGAGTGGCGCAGCGGAAGCGTGCTGGGCCCATAACCCAGAGGTCGATGGATCGAAACCATCCTCTGCTAAAGGAATACTTTATCCACTCCATTGTTATCTGTTATGTTACCCTTGTCCTCGCCTTCTAAACGTTAACTCATCTCCTGCTGAAAGTGACTTGCTTTGGCTTTTGAAGTTGAAAACGTGACAGAATAGACCCAACAGTTGAAGCCCTTAACTTGGCTGATAGTTTTGTGGTCTAATGATCTTGAGTAAAGCTCTATACTCCCATAGGGTATGTGTTTGAAGTTTCGAATGATCTTCCATGTGTGTCTTCGATTTGATTGTCCAATTGTCGTCAAAGTGGACTTTTCATCGAAACGACTCAACATTTTTTGGGTTAAGTCATGTTTAATGGTAGTGTGGCCGAGTGGTCTAAGGCGCTGAATTTAGGCTCCAGTCTCTCAGGAGGCGTGGGTTCAAATCCCACCACTGCCAATTGACTGGTATTTGCATGTGTTAGGTACTTATAGTACTTTCTACTGTACTGCAAAAGCCAGCTGAGCTTTGTAGCATATGGGATATCCAATGAGGTGTACAGGAGGACATTTTCTTTTTCTCCCGTCTGGTTTTAAACAAGATAAGAGTTAAGATGTGCACCTTCAGACTGGAGCACATGACTTCACATTTACCAATAACTTCCTTCAAGTCCTGTCAATTTAACTGCTGATAAAACCTTATAAAACCAAAGACTATGTTCGTATGAAATTATATCATTAAACAAGAGCAGAGTGGCGCAGCGGAAGCGTGCTGGGCCCATAACCCAGAGGTCGATGGATCGAAACCATCCTCTGCTAAAGGAATACTTTATCCACTCCATTGTTATCTGTTACGTTACCCTTGTCCTCGCCTTCTAAACGTTAACTCATCTCCTGCTGAAAGTGACTTGCTTTGGCTTTTGAAGTTTAAAATGTGACAGAATAGACCCAACAGTTGAAGCCCTTAACTTGGCTGATAGTTTTGTGGTCTTTTGATCTCGAGTAAAGCTCTATACTCCCACAGGGTATGTGTTTGAAGTTTCGAATGTTCTTCCATGTGTGTCTTTGATTTGATTGTCCAATTGTCATCAAAGTGTCATTTACATCTAAACCCCTCCTGTCTGTTTGGTTAAATCTACTTTCCAACGTTAGTGTGGCCGAGTGTTCAAAGGTGCTGGATTAAGGCTCCAGTCTCTCAGGAGGCGTGGGTTCAAATCCCACCACTATCAGTTGAATGTATTGGCTACTTGCACATTATCTACTATAAGAAGCTCTCTTGTTGTTCAAAACTGCAACAGCCACCCGTGCTTTGAAGCACATGGGATATCCAATGAGGTGTACAGGAGGACATTTTCTTTTTCTCCCGTCTGGTTTTCAAACGAGGTAAGAGTTAAGATGTGCACCTTCAGACTGGAGCACATAACTTCACATTTACCAATAACTTCCTTCAAGTCCTTTCGATTTACCTGCTGATAAAACCTTATAAAACCAAAGACTATGTTCGTATGAAATTATATCATTAAAAAAGAGCAGAGTGGCGCAGCGGAAGCGTGCTGGGCCCATAACCCAGAGGTCGATGGATCGAAACCATCCTCTGCTAAAAGATTCCTTTATCTGTTATGTTACCCTTGTCCTCGCCTTCTAAACATTAACTCATCTCCTGCTGAAAGTGACTTGCTTTGGCTTTGAAGTTGAAAACGTGACAGAATAGAACCAACAGTTGAAGCCCCTAACTTGGCTGTTAGTTTTGTGGTCTTTTGATCTCGAGTAAAGCTCTATACTCCCACAGGGTATGTGTTTGAAATTTCGAATGTTCTTTCGTGTGTCTTCGATTTGATTGTCCAATTGTCATCAAAGTGGACTTTTCATCGAAACGGCTCAACATTTTTTGGGTTAAGTCATGTTTAATGGTAGTGTGGCCGAGTGGTCTAAGGCGTTGGATTTAGGCTCCAGTCTCTCAGGAGGCGTGGGTTCAAATCCCACCACTGCCAATTGACTGGTATTTGCATGTGTTGGCTACTTGTAGTACTTTCTACTGTACTGCAAAAGCCAGTAGCATATGGGGTATCCAATGAGGTGTACATGAGGACATTTTCTTTTTCTCCCGTCTGGTTTTCAAACGAGGTAAGAGTTAAGATGTGCACCTTCAGACTGGAGCACATGACTTCACATTAACCAATAACTTCCTTCAAGTCCTGTCGATTAAGCTGCTGATAAAACCTTATAAAACCAAAGACTATGTTCGTATGAAATTATATCATTAAACAAGAGCAGAGTGGCGCAGCGGAAGCGTGCTGGGCCCATAACCCAGAGGTCGATGGATCGAAACCATCCTCTGCTAAAAGATTCCTTTATCTGTTATGTAACCTTGTCCTCGCCTTCTAAACATTAACTCATCTCCTGCTGAAAGTGACTTGCTTTGGCTTTGAAGTTGAAAACGTGACAGAATATAACCAACAGTTGAAGCCCCTAACTTGGCTGTTAGTTTTGTGGTCTTTTGATCTCGAGTAAAGCTCTATAGTCCCACAGGGTATGTGTTTGAAATTTCGAATGTTCTTTCATGTGTGTCTTCGATTTGATTGTCCAATTGTCATCAAAGTGTCATTTACATCTAAACCCCTCCTGTCTGTTTGGTTAAATCTAGTTTCCAACGGTAGTGTGGCCGAGTGGTCAAAGGCGCTGGATTAAGGCTCCAGTCTCTCAGGAGGCGTGGGTTCAAATCCCACCACTGCCAGTAGACTATCAGTTGAATGTATTGGCTACTTGCACATTATCTACTATAAGAAGCTCTCTTGTTGTTCAAAACTGCAACAGCCACCCGAGCTTTGAAGCAAAGTGGACTTTTCATCGAAACGACTCAAGATTTTTTGGGTTAAGTCATGTTTAATGGTTGTGTGGCCGAGTGGTCTAAGGCGCTGGATTTAGGCTCTAGTCTCTCAGGAGGCGTGGGTTCAAATCCCACCACTGCCAATTGACTGTTATTTGCATGTGTTGGCTACTTGTAGTACTTTCTACTGTACTGCAAAAGCCAGCTGAGCTTTGTAGCATATGAGTTGTACATGAGGACATTTTCTTTTTCTCCCGTCTGGTTTTCAAACGAGGTAAGAGTTAAGATGTGCACCTTCAGACTGGAGCACATGACTTCACATTTACCAATAACTTCCTTCAAGTCCTGTCGATTAAGCTGCTGATAAAACCTTATAAAACCAAAGACTATGTTCGTGTGAAATTATATCAATAAACAAAAGCAGAGTGGCGCAGCGGAAGCGTGCTGGGCCCAGAATCCAGAGGTCGATGGATTGAAACCATCCTCTGCTAAAAGATTCCTTTATCTGTTATGTTACCCTTGTCCTCGCCTTCTAAACATTAACTCATCTCCTGCTGTAAGTGACTTGCTTTGGCTTTGAAGTTGAAAACGTGACAGAATAGAACCAACAGTTGAAGCCCCTAACTCGGCTGTTAGTTTTGTGGTCTTTTGATCTTGAGTAAAGCTCTATACTCCCACAGGGTATGTGTTTGAAATTTCGAATGTTCTTTCATGTTTGTCTTCGATTTGATTGTCCAATTGTCATCAAAGTGTCATTTACATCTAAACCCCTCCTGTCTGTTTGGTTAAATCTAGTTTCCAACGGTAGTGTGGCCGAGTGGTCAAAGGCGCTGGATTAAGGCTCCGGTCTCTCAGGAGGCGTGGGTTCAAATCCCACCACTGCCAGTAGACTATCAGTTGAATGTATTGGCTACTTGCACATTATCTACTGTAAGAAGCTCTCTTGTTGTTCAAAACTGCAAAAGCCACCCGAGCTTTGAAGCAAAGTGGACTTTTCATCGAAACGACTCAAGATTTTTTGGGTTAAGTCATGTTTAATGGTAGTGTGGCCGAGTGGTCTAAGGCGCTGGATTTAGGCTCTAGTCTCTCAGGAGGCGTGGGTTCAAATCCCACCACTGCCAATTGACTGGTATTTGCATGTGTTGGCTACTTGTAGTACTTTCTACTGTACTGCAAAAGCCAGCTGAGCTTTGTAGCATATGAGGTGTACATGAGGACATTTTCTTTTTCTCCCGTCTGGTTTTCAAACGAGGTAAGAGTTAAGATGTGCACCTTCAGACTGGAGCACATGACTTCACATTTACCAATAACTTCCTTCAAGTCCTGTCGATTAACCTGCTGATAAAACCTTATAAAACCAAAGACTATGTTCGTATGAAATTATATCATTAAACAAGAGCAGAGTGGCGCAGCGGAAGCGTGCTGGGCCCATAACCCAGAGGTCGATGGATCGAAACCATCCTCTGCTAAAAGATTCCTTTATCTGTTATGTTACCCTTGTCCTCGCCTTCTAAACATTAACTCATCTCCTGCTGAAAGTGACTTGCTTTGGCTTTGAAGTTGAAAACGTGACAGAATAGAACCAACAGTTGAAGCCCCTAACTTGGCTGTTAGTTTTGTGGTCTTTTGATCTCGAGTAAAGCTCTATACTCCCACAGGGTATGTGTTTGAAATTTCGAATGTTCTTTCATGTGTGTCTTCGATTTGATTGTCCAATTGTCATCAAAGTGTCATTTACATCTAAACCCCTCCTGTCTGTTTGGTTAAATCTAGTTTCCAACGGTAGTGTGGCCGAGTGGTCAAAGGCGCTGGATTAAGGCTCCAGTCTCTCAGGAGGCGTCGGTTCAAATCCCACCACTGCCAGTAGACTATCAGTTGAATGTATTGGCTACTTGCACATTATCTACTGTAAGAAGCTCTCTTGTTGTTCAAAACTGCAACAGCCACCCGAGCTTTGAAGCAAAGTGGACTTTTCATCGAAACGACTCAAGATTTTTTGGGTTAAGTCATCTTTAATGGTAGTGTGGCCGAGTGGTCTAAGGCGCTGGATTTAGGCTCTAGTCTCTCAGGAGTCGTGGGTTCAAATCCCACCACTGCCAATTGACTGGTATTTGCATGTGTTGGCTTCTTCTAGTACTTTCTACTGTACTGCAAAAGCCAGTAGCATATGGGGTATCCAATGAAGTGTACATGAGGACATTTTCTTTTTCTCCCGTCTGGTTTTCAAACGAGGTAAGAGTTAAGATGTGCACCTTCAGACTGGAGCACATGACTTCACATTTACCAATAACTTCCTTCAAGTCCTGTCGATTAAGCTGCTGATAAAACCTTATAAAACCAAAGACTATGTTCGTATGAAATTATATCATTAAACAAGAGCAGAGTGGCGCAGCGGAAGCGTGCTGGGCCCATAACCCAGAGGTCGATGGATCGAAACCATCCTCTGCTAAAAGATTCCTTTATCTGTTATGTAACCCTTGTCCTCGCCTTCTAAACATTAACTCATCTCCTGCTGAAAGTGACTTGCTTTGGCTTTGAAGTTGAAAACGTGACAGAATAGAACCAACAGTTGAAGCCCCTAACTTGGCTGTTAGTTTTGTGGTCTTTTGATCTCGAGTAAAGCTCTATACTCCCACAGGGTATGTGTTTGAAGTTTCGAATGTTCTTCCATGTGTGTCTTCGATTTGATTGTCCAATTGTCATCAAAGTGTCATTTACATCTAAACCCCTCCTGTCTGTTTGGTTAAATCTAGTTTCCAACGGTAGTGTGGCCGAGTGGTCAAAGGTGCTGGATTAAGGCTCCAGTCTCTCAGGAGGCGTGGGTTCAAATCCTACCACTGCCAGTAGACTATCAGTTGAATTTATTGGCTACTTGCAGCTTATCTACTATAAGAAGCTCTCTTGTTGTTCAAAACTGCAACAGCCACCCGAGCTTTGAAGCACATGGGATATCCAATGAGGTGTACAGGAGGACATTTTCTTTTTCTCCCGTCTGGTTTTCAAACAAGATAAGAGTTAAGATGTGCACCTTCAGACTGGAGCACATGACTTCACATTTACCAATAACTTCCTTCAAGTCCTGTCAATTTAACTGCTGATAAAACCTTATAAAACCAAAGACTATGTTCGTATGAAATTATATCATTAAACAAGAGCAGAGTGGCGCAGCGGAAGCGTGCTGGGCCCATAACCCAGAGGTCGATGGATCGAAACCATCCTCTGCTAAAGGAATACTTTATCCACTCCATTGTTATCTGTTATGTTACCCTTGTCCTCGCCTTCTAAACGTTAACTCATCTCCTGCTGAAAGTGACTTGCTTTGGCTTTTGAAGTTGAAAACGTGACAGAATAGACCCAACAGTTGAAGCCCTTAACTTGGCTGATAGTTTTGTGGTCTAATGATCTTGAGTAAAGCTCTATACTCCCATAGGGTATGTGTTTGAAGTTTCGAATGATCTTCCATGTGTGTCTTCGATTTGATTGTCCAATTGTCGTCAAAGTGGACTTTTCATCGAAACGACTCAACATTTTTTGGGTTAAGTCATGTTTAATGGTAGTGTGGCCGAGTGGTCTAAGGCGCTGAATTTAGGCTCCAGCCTCTCAGGAGGCGTGGGTTCAAATCCCACCACTGCCAATTGACTGGTATTTGCATGTGTTAGGTACTTATAGTACTTTCTACTGTACTGCAAAAGCCAGCTGAGCTTTGTAGCATATGGGATATCCAATGAGGTGTACAGGAGGACATTTTCTTTTTCTCCCGTCTGGTTTTAAACAAGATAAGAGTTAAGATGTGCACCTTCAGACTGGAGCACATGACTTCACATTTACCAATAACTTCCTTCAAGTCCTGTCAATTTAACTGCTGATAAAACCTTATAAAACCAAAGACTATGTTCGTATGAAATTATATCATTAAACAAGAGCAGAGTGGCGCAGCGGAAGCGTGCTGGGCCCATAACCCAGAGGTCGATGGATCGAAACCATCCTCTGCTAAAGGAATACTTTATCCACTCCATTGTTATCTGTTACGTTACCCTTGTCCTCGCCTTCTAAACGTTAACTCATCTCCTGCTGAAAGTGACTTGCTTTGGCTTTTGAAGTTTAAAATGTGACAGAATAGACCCAACAGTTGAAGCCCTTAACTTGGCTGATAGTTTTGTGGTCTTTTGATCTCGAGTAAAGCTCTATACTCCCACAGGGTATGTGTTTGAAGTTTCGAATGTTCTTCCATGTGTGTCTTTGATTTGATTGTCCAATTGTCATCAAAGTGTCATTTACATCTAAACCCCTCCTGTCTGTTTGGTTAAATCTACTTTCCAACGTTAGTGTGGCCGAGTGTTCAAAGGTGCTGGATTAAGGCTCCAGTCTCTCAGGAGGCGTGGGTTCAAATCCCACCACTATCAGTTGAATGTATTGGCTACTTGCACATTATCTACTATAAGAAGCTCTCTTGTTGTTCAAAACTGCAACAGCCACCCGTGCTTTGAAGCACATGGGATATCCAATGAGGTGTACAGGAGGACATTTTCTTTTTCTCCCGTCTGGTTTTCAAACGAGGTAAGAGTTAAGATGTGCACCTTCAGACTGGAGCACATAACTTCACATTTACCAATAACTTCCTTCAAGTCCTTTCGATTTACCTGCTGATAAAACCTTATAAAACCAAAGACTATGTTCGTATGAAATTATATCATTAAAAAAGAGCAGAGTGGCGCAGCGGAAGCGTGCTGGGCCCATAACCCAGAGGTCGATGGATCGAAACCATCCTCTGCTAAAAGATTCCTTTATCTGTTATGTTACCCTTGTCCTCGCCTTCTAAACATTAACTCATCTCCTGCTGAAAGTGACTTGCTTTGGCTTTGAAGTTGAAAACGTGACAGAATAGAACCAACAGTTGAAGCCCCTAACTTGGCTGTTAGTTTTGTGGTCTTTTGATCTCGAGTAAAGCTCTATACTCCCACAGGGTATGTGTTTGAAATTTCGAATGTTCTTTCGTGTGTCTTCGATTTGATTGTCCAATTGTCATCAAAGTGGACTTTTCATCGAAACGGCTCAACATTTTTTGGGTTAAGTCATGTTTAATGGTAGTGTGGCCGAGTGGTCTAAGGCGTTGGATTTAGGCTCCAGTCTCTCAGGAGGCGTGGGTTCAAATCCCACCACTGCCAATTGACTGGTATTTGCATGTGTTGGCTACTTGTAGTACTTTCTACTGTACTGCAAAAGCCAGTAGCATATGGGGTATCCAATGAGGTGTACATGAGGACATTTTCTTTTTCTCCCGTCTGGTTTTCAAACGAGGTAAGAGTTAAGATGTGCACCTTCAGACTGGAGCACATAACTTCACATTTACCAATAACTTCCTTCAAGTCCTGTCGATTAAGCTGCTGATAAAACCTTATAAAACCAAAGACTATGTTCGTATGAAATTATATCATTAAACAAGAGCAGAGTGGCGCAGCGGAAGCGTGCTGGGCCCATAACCCAGAGGTCGATGGATCGAAACCATCCTCTGCTAAAAGATTCCTTTATCTGTTATGTAACCTTGTCCTCGCCTTCTAAACATTAACTCATCTCCTGCTGAAAGTGACTTGCTTTGGCTTTGAAGTTGAAAACGTGACAGAATATAACCAACAGTTGAAGCCCCTAACTTGGCTGTTAGTTTTGTGGTCTTTTGATCTCGAGTAAAGCTCTATAGTCCCACAGGGTATGTGTTTGAAATTTCGAATGTTCTTTCATGTGTGTCTTCGATTTGATTGTCCAATTGTCATCAAAGTGTCATTTACATCTAAACCCCTCCTGTCTGTTTGGTTAAATCTAGTTTCCAACGGTAGTGTGGCCGAGTGGTCAAAGGCGCTGGATTAAGGCTCCAGTCTCTCAGGAGGCGTGGGTTCAAATCCCACCACTGCCAGTAGACTATCAGTTGAATGTATTGGCTACTTGCACATTATCTACTATAAGAAGCTCTCTTGTTGTTCAAAACTGCAACAGCCACCCGAGCTTTGAAGCAAAGTGGACTTTTCATCGAAACGACTCAAGATTTTTTGGGTTAAGTCATGTTTAATGGTAGTGTGGCCGAGTGGTCTAAGGCGCTGGATTTAGGCTCTAGTCTCTCAGGAGGCGTGGGTTCAAATCCCACCACTGCCAATTGACTGTTATTTGCATGTGTTGGCTACTTGTAGTACTTTCTACTGTACTGCAAAAGCCAGCTGAGCTTTGTAGCATATGAGTTGTACATGAGGACATTTTCTTTTTCTCCCGTCTGGTTTTCAAACGAGGTAAGAGTTAAGATGTGCACCTTCAGACTGGAGCACATGACTTCACATTTACCAATAACTTCCTTCAAGTCCTGTCGATTAAGCTGCTGATAAAACCTTATAAAACCAAAGACTATGTTCGTGTGAAATTATATCAATAAACAAAAGCAGAGTGGCGCAGCGGAAGCGTGCTGGGCCCAGAATCCAGAGGTCGATGGATTGAAACCATCCTCTGCTAAAAGATTCCTTTATCTGTTATGTTACCCTTGTCCTCGCCTTCTAAACATTAACTCATCTCCTGCTGTAAGTGACTTGCTTTGGCTTTGAAGTTGAAAACGTGACAGAATAGAACCAACAGTTGAAGCCCCTAACTCGGCTGTTAGTTTTGTGGTCTTTTGATCTTGAGTAAAGCTCTATACTCCCACAGGGTATGTGTTTGAAATTTCGAATGTTCTTTCATGTTTGTCTTCGATTTGATTGTCCAATTGTCATCAAAGTGTCATTTACATCTAAACCCCTCCTGTCTGTTTGGTTAAATCTAGTTTCCAACGGTAGTGTGGCCGAGTGGTCAAAGGCGCTGGATTAAGGCTCCGGTCTCTCAGGAGGCGTGGGTTCAAATCCCACCACTGCCAGTAGACTATCAGTTGAATGTATTGGCTACTTGCACATTATCTACTGTAAGAAGCTCTCTTGTTGTTCAAAACTGCAAAAGCCACCCGAGCTTTGAAGCAAAGTGGACTTTTCATCGAAACGACTCAAGATTTTTTGGGTTAAGTCATGTTTAATGGTAGTGTGGCCGAGTGGTCTAAGGCGCTGGATTTAGGCTCTAGTCTCTCAGGAGGCGTGGGTTCAAATCCCACCACTGCCAATTGACTGGTATTTGCATGTGTTGGCTACTTGTAGTACTTTCTACTGTACTGCAAAAGCCAGCTGAGCTTTGTAGCATATGAGGTGTACATGAGGACATTTTCTTTTTCTCCCGTCTGGTTTTCAAACGAGGTAAGAGTTAAGATGTGCACCTTCAGACTGGAGCACATGACTTCACATTTACCAATAACTTCCTTCAAGTCCTGTCGATTAACCTGCTGATAAAACCTTATAAAACCAAAGACTATGTTCGTATGAAATTATATCATTAAACAAGAGCAGAGTGGCGCAGCGGAAGCGTGCTGGGCCCATAACCCAGAGGTCGATGGATCGAAACCATCCTCTGCTAAAAGATTCCTTTATCTGTTATGTTACCCTTGTCCTCGCCTTCTAAACATTAACTCATCTCCTGCTGAAAGTGACTTGCTTTGGCTTTGAAGTTGAAAACGTGACAGAATAGAACCAACAGTTGAAGCCCCTAACTTGGCTGTTAGTTTTGTGGTCTTTTGATCTCGAGTAAAGCTCTATACTCCCACAGGGTATGTGTTTGAAATTTCGAATGTTCTTTCATGTGTGTCTTCGATTTGATTGTCCAATTGTCATCAAAGTGTCATTTACATCTAAACCCCTCCTGTCTGTTTGGTTAAATCTAGTTTCCAACGGTAGTGTGGCCGAGTGGTCAAAGGCGCTGGATTAAGGCTCCAGTCTCTCAGGAGGCGTGGGTTCAAATCCCACCACTGCCAGTAGACTATCAGTTGAATGTATTGGCTACTTGCACATTATCCACTATAAGAAGCTCTCTTGTTGTTCAAAACTGCAACAGCCACCCTAGCTTTGAAGCAAAGTGGACTTTTCATCGAAACGACTCAAGATTTTTTGGGTTAAGTCATGTTTAATGGTAGTGTGGCCGAGTGGTCTAAGGCGCTGGATTTAGGCTCTAGTCTCTCAGGAGGCGTGGGTTCAAATCCCACCACTGCCAATTGACTGTTATTTGCATGTGTTGGCTACTTGTAGTACTTTCTACTGTACTGCAAAAGCCAGCTGAGCTTTGTAGCATATGAGGTGTACATGAGGACATTTTCTTTTTCTCCCGTCTGGTTTTCAAACGAGGTAAGAGTTAAGATGTGCACCTTCAGACTGGAGCACATGACTTCACATTAACCAATAACTTCCTTCAAGTCCTGTCGATTAAGCTGCTGATAAAACCTTATAAAACCAAAGACTATGTTCGTATGAAATTATATCATTAAACAAGAGCAGAGTGGCGCAGCGGAAGCGTGCTGGGCCCATAACCCAGAGGTCGATGGATCGAAACCATCCTCTGCTAAAAGATTCCTTTATCTGTTATGTAACCTTGTCCTCGCCTTCTAAACATTAACTCATCTCCTGCTGAAAGTGACTTGCTTTGGCTTTGAAGTTGAAAACGTGACAGAATATAACCAACAGTTGAAGCCCCTAACTTGGCTGTTAGTTTTGTGGTCTTTTGATCTCGAGTAAAGCTCTATAGTCCCACAGGGTATGTGTTTGAAATTTCGAATGTTCTTTCATGTGTGTCTTCGATTTGATTGTCCAATTGTCATCAAAGTGTCATTTACATCTAAACCCCTCCTGTCTGTTTGGTTAAATCTAGTTTCCAACGGTAGTGTGGCCGAGTGGTCAAAGGCGCTGGATTAAGGCTCCATTCTCTCAGGAGGCGTGGGTTCAAATCCCACCACTGCCAGTAGACTATCAGTTGAATGTATTGGCTACTTGCACATTATCTACTATAAGAAGCTCTCTTGTTGTTCAAAACTGCAACAGCCACCCGAGCTTTGAAGCAAAGTGGACTTTTCATCGAAACGACTCAAGATTTTTTGGGTTAAGTCATGTTTAATGGTAGTGTGGCCGAGTGGTCTAAGGCGCTGGATTTAGGCTCTAGTCTCTCAGGAGGCGTGGGTTCAAATCCCACCACTGCCAATTGACTGTTATTTGCATGTGTTGGCTACTTGTAGTACTTTCTACTGTACTGCAAAAGCCAGCTGAGCTTTGTAGCATATGAGTTGTACATGAGGACATTTTCTTTTTATCCCGTCTGGTTTTCAAACGAGGTAAGAGTTAAGATGTGCACCTTCAGACTGGAGCACATGACTTCACATTTACCAATAACTTCCTTCAAGTCCTGTCGATTAAGCTGCTGATAAAACCTTATAAAACCAAAGACTATGTTCGTGTGAAATTATATCAATAAACAAAAGCAGAGTGGCGCAGCGGAAGCGTGCTGGGCCCAGAATCCAGAGGTCGATGGATTGAAACCATCCTCTGCTAAAAGATTCCTTTATCTGTTATGTTACCCTTGTCCTCGCCTTCTAAACATTAACTCATCTCCTGCTGTAAGTGACTTGCTTTGGCTTTGAAGTTGAAAACGTGACAGAATAGAACCAACAGTTGAAGCCCCTAACTCGGCTGTTAGTTTTGTGGTCTTTTGATCTTGAGTAAAGCTCTATACTCCCACAGGGTATGTGTTTGAAATTTCGAATGTTCTTTCATGTTTGTCTTCGATTTGATTGTCCAATTGTCATCAAAGTGTCATTTACATCTAAACCCCTCCTGTCTGTTTGGTTAAATCTAGTTTCCAACGGTAGTGTGGCCGAGTGGTCAAAGGCGCTGGATTAAGGCTCCGGTCTCTCAGGAGGCGTGGGTTCAAATCCCACCACTGCCAGTAGACTATCAGTTGAATGTATTGGCTACTTGCACATTATCTACTGTAAGAAGCTCTCTTGTTGTTCAAAACTGCAAAAGCCACCCGAGCTTTGAAGCAAAGTGGACTTTTCATCGAAACGACTCAAGATTTTTTGGGTTAAGTCATGTTTAATGGTAGTGTGGCCGAGTGGTCTAAGGCGCTGGATTTAGGCTCTAGTCTCTCAGGAGGCGTGGGTTCAAATCCCACCACTGCCAATTGACTGGTATTTGCATGTGTTGGCTACTTGTAGTACTTTCTACTGTACTGCAAAAGCCAGCTGAGCTTTGTAGCATATGAGGTGTACATGAGGACATTTTCTTTTTCTCCCGTCTGGTTTTCAAACGAGGTAAGAGTTAAGATGTGCACCTTCAGACTGGAGCACATGACTTCACATTTACCAATAACTTCCTTCAAGTCCTGTCGATTAACCTGCTGATAAAACCTTATAAAACCAAAGACTATGTTCGTATGAAATTATATCATTAAACAAGAGCAGAGTGGCGCAGCGGAAGCGTGCTGGGCCCATAACCCAGAGGTCGATGGATCGAAACCATCCTCTGCTAAAAGATTCCTTTATCTGTTATGTTACCCTTGTCCTCGCCTTCTAAACATTAACTCATCTCCTGCTGAAAGTGACTTGCTTTGGCTTTGAAGTTGAAAACGTGACAGAATAGAACCAACAGTTGAAGCCCCTAACTTGGCTTTTAGTTTTGTGGTCTTTTGATCTCGAGTAAAGCTCTATACTCCCACAGGGTATGTGTTTGAAATTTCGAATGTTCTTTCATGTGTGTCTTCGATTTGATTGTCCAATTGTCATCAAAGTGTCATTTACATCTAAACCCCTCCTGTCTGTTTGGTTAAATCTAGTTTCCAACGGTAGTGTGGCCGAGTGGTCAAAGGCGCTGGATTAAGGCTCCAGTCTCTCAGGAGGCGTGGGTTCAAATCCCACCACTGCCAGTAGACTATCAGTTGAATGTATTGGCTACTTGCACATTATCTACTATAAGAAGCTCTCTTGTTGTTCAAAACTGCAACAGCCACCCGAGCTTTGAAGCAAAGTGGACTTTTCATCGAAACGACTCAAGATTTTTTGGGTTAAGTCATGTTTAATGGTAGTGTGGCCGAGTGGTCTAAGGCGCTGGATTTAGGCTCTAGTCTCTCAGGAGGCGTGGGTTCAAATCCCACCACTGCCAATTGACTGTTATTTGCATGTGTTGGCTACTTGTAGTACTTTCTACTGTACTGCAAAAGCCAGCTGAGCTTTGTAGCATATGAGGTGTACATGAGGACATTTTCTTTTTCTCCCGTCTGGTTTTCAAACGAGGTAAGAGTTAAGATGTGCACCTTCAGACTGGAGCACATGACTTCACATTAACCAATAACTTCCTTCAAGTCCTGTCGATTAAGCTGCTGATAAAACCTTATAAAACCAAAGACTATGTTCGTATGAAATTATATCATTAAACAAGAGCAGAGTGGCGCAGCGGAAGCGTGCTGGGCCCATAACCCAGAGGTCGATGGATCGAAACCATCCTCTGCTAAAAGATTCCTTTATCTGTTATGTAACCTTGTCCTCGCCTTCTAAACATTAACTCATCTCCTGCTGAAAGTGACTTGCTTTGGCTTAGAAGTTGAAAACGTGACAGAATAGAACCAACAGTTGAAGCCCCTAACTTGGCTGTTAGTTTTGTGGTCTTTTGATCTCGAGTAAAGCTCTATAGTCCCACAGGGTATGTGTTTGAAATTTCGAATGTTCTTTCATGTGTGTCTTCGATTTGATTGTCCAATTGTCATCAAAGTGTCATTTACATCTAAACCCCTCCTGTCTGTTTGGTTAAATCTAGTTTCCAACGGTAGTGTGGCCGAGTGGTCAAAGGCGCTGGATTAAGGCTCCAGTCTCTCAGGAGGCGTGGGTTCAAATCCCACCACTGCCAGTAGACTATCAGTTGAATGTATTGGCTACTTGCACATTATCTACTATAAGAAGCTCTCTTGTTGTTCAAAACTGCAACAGCCACCCGAGCTTTGAAGCAAAGTGGACTTTTCATCGAAACGACTCAAGATTTTTTGGGTTAAGTCATGTTTAATGGTAGTGTGGCCGAGTGGTCTAAGGCGCTGGATTTAGGCTCTAGTCTCTCAGGAGGCGTGGGTTCAAATCCCACCACTGCCAATTGACTGTTATTTGCATGTGTTGGCTACTTGTAGTACTTTCTACTGTACTGCAAAAGCCAGCTGAGCTTTGTAGCATATGAGTTGTACATGAGGACATTTTCTTTTTATCCCGTCTGGTTTTCAAACGAGGTAAGAGTTAAGATGTGCACCTTCAGACTGGAGCACATGACTTCACATTTACCAATAACTTCCTTCAAGTCCTGTCGATTAAGCTGCTGATAAAACCTTATAAAACCAAAGACTATGTTCGTGTGAAATTATATCAATAAACAAAAGCAGAGTGGCGCAGCGGAAGCGTGCTGGGCCCAGAATCCAGAGGTCGATGGATTGAAACCATCCTCTGCTAAAAGATTCCTTTATCTGTTATGTTACCCTTGTCCTCGCCTTCTAAACATTAACTCATCTCCTGCTGTAAGTGACTTGCTTTGGCTTTGAAGTTGAAAACGTGACAGAATAGAACCAACAGTTGAAGCCCCTAACTCGGCTGTTAGTTTTGTGGTCTTTTGATCTTGAGTAAAGCTCTATACTCCCACAGGGTATGTGTTTGAAATTTCGAATGTTCTTTCATGTTTGTCTTCGATTTGATTGTCCAATTGTCATCAAAGTGTCATTTACATCTAAACCCCTCCTGTCTGTTTGGTTAAATCTAGTTTCCAACGGTAGTGTGGCCGAGTGGTCAAAGGCGCTGGATTAAGGCTCCGGTCTCTCAGGAGGCGTGGGTTCAAATCCCACCACTGCCAGTAGACTATCAGTTGAATGTATTGGCTACTTGCACATTATCTACTGTAAGAAGCTCTCTTGTTGTTCAAAACTGCAAAAGCCACCCGAGCTTTGAAGCAAAGTGGACTTTTCATCGAAACGACTCAAGATTTTTTGGGTTAAGTCATGTTTAATGGTAGTGTGGCCGAGTGGTCTAAGGCGCTGGATTTAGGCTCTAGTCTCTCAGGAGGCGTGGGTTCAAATCCCACCACTGCCAATTGACTGGTATTTGCATGTGTTGGCTACTTGTAGTACTTTCTACTGTACTGCAAAAGCCAGCTGAGCTTTGTAGCATATGAGGTGTACATGAGGACATTTTCTTTTTCTCCCGTCTGGTTTTCAAACGAGGTAAGAGTTAAGATGTGCACCTTCAGACTGGAGCACATGACTTCACATTTACCAATAACTTCCTTCAAGTCCTGTCGATTAACCTGCTGATAAAACCTTATAAAACCAAAGACTATGTTCGTATGAAATTATATCATTAAACAAGAGCAGAGTGGCGCAGCGGAAGCGTGCTGGGCCCATAACCCAGAGGTCGATGGATCGAAACCATCCTCTGCTAAAAGATTCCTTTATCTGTTATGTTACCCTTGTCCTCGCCTTCTAAACATTAACTCATCTCCTGCTGAAAGTGACTTGCTTTGGCTTTGAAGTTGAAAACGTGACAGAATAGAACCAACAGTTGAAGCCCCTAACTTGGCTGTTAGTTTTGTGGTCTTTTGATCTCGAGTAAAGCTCTATACTCCCACAGGGTATGTGTTTGAAATTTCGAATGTTCTTTCATGTGTGTCTTCGATTTGATTGTCCAATTGTCATCAAAGTGTCATTTACATCTAAACCCCTCCTGTCTGTTTGGTTAAATCTAGTTTCCAACGGTAGTGTGGCCGAGTGGTCAAAGGCGCTGGATTAAGGCTCCAGTCTCTCAGGAGGCGTGGGTTCAAATCCCACCACTGCCAGTAGACTATCAGTTGAATGTATTGGCTACTTGCACATTATCTACTATAAGAAGCTCTCTTGTTGTTCAAAACTGCAACAGCCACCCGAGCTTTGAAGCAAAGTGGACTTTTCATCGAAACGACTCAAGATTTTTTGGGTTAAGTCATGTTTAATGGTAGTGTGGCCGAGTGGTCTAAGGCGCTGGATTTAGGCTCTAGTCTCTCAGGAGGCGTGGGTTCAAATCCCACCACTGCCAATTGACTGTTATTTGCATGTGTTGGCTACTTGTAGTACTTTCTACTGTACTGCAAAAGCCAGCTGAGCTTTGTAGCATATGAGGTGTACATGAGGACATTTTCTTTTTCTCCCGTCTGGTTTTCAAACGAGGTAAGAGTTAAGATGTGCACCTTCAGACTGGAGCACATGACTTCACATTAACCAATAACTTCCTTCAAGTCCTGTCGATTAAGCTGCTGATAAAACCTTATAAAACCAAAGACTATGTTCGTATGAAATTATATCATTAAACAAGAGCAGAGTGGCGCAGCGGAAGCGTGCTGGGCCCATAACCCAGAGGTCGATGGATCGAAACCATCCTCTGCTAAAAGATTCCTTTATCTGTTATGTAACCTTGTCCTCGCCTTCTAAACATTAACTCATCTCCTGCTGAAAGTGACTTGCTTTGGCTTTGAAGTTGAAAACGTGACAGAATAGAACCAACAGTTGAAGCCCCTAACTTGGCTGTTAGTTTTGTGGTCTTTTGATCTCGAGTAAAGCTCTATAGTCCCACAGGGTATGTGTTTGAAATTTCGAATGTTCTTTCATGTGTGTCTTCGATTTGATTGTCCAATTGTCATCAAAGTGTCATTTACATCTAAACCCCTCCTGTCTGTTTGGTTAAATCTAGTTTCCAACGGTAGTGTGGCCGAGTGGTCAAAGGCGCTGGATTAAGGCTCCAGTCTCTCAGGAGGCGTGGGTTCAAATCCCACCACTGCCAGTAGACTATCAGTTGAATGTATTGGCTACTTGCACATTATCTACTATAAGAAGCTCTCTTGTTG
The DNA here is from genome assembly GCF_949316205.1 of Platichthys flesus. Taxonomy (NCBI): domain Eukaryota; kingdom Metazoa; phylum Chordata; class Actinopteri; order Pleuronectiformes; family Pleuronectidae; genus Platichthys; species Platichthys flesus. The sequence goes on from NC_084952.1 coordinate 21,400,111, forward strand.
TTCAAAACTGCAACAGCCACCCGAGCTTTGAAGCAAAGTGGACTTTTCATCGAAACGACTCAAGATTTTTTGGGTTAAGTCATGTTTAATGGTAGTGTGGCCGAGTGGTCTAAGGCGCTGGATTTAGGCTCTAGTCTCTCAGGAGGCGTGGGTTCAAATCCCACCACTGCCAATTGACTGTTATTTGCATGTGTTGGCTACTTGTAGTACTTTCTACTGTACTGCAAAAGCCAGCTGAGCTTTGTAGCATATGAGGTGTACATGAGGACATTTTCTTTTTCTCCCGTCTGGTTTTCAAACGAGGTAAGAGTTAAGATGTGCACCTTCAGACTGGAGCACATGACTTCACATTTACCAATAACTTCCTTCAAGTCCTGTCGATTAAGCTGCTGATAAAACCTTATAAAACCAAAGACTATGTTCGTGTGAAATTATATCAATAAACAAAAGCAGAGTGGCGCAGCGGAAGCGTGCTGGGCCCAGAATCCAGAGGTCGATGGATTGAAACCATCCTCTGCTAAAAGATTCCTTTATCTGTTATGTTACCCTTGTCCTCGCCTTCTAAACATTAACTCATCTCCTGCTGTAAGTGACTTGCTTTGGCTTTGAAGTTGAAAACGTGACAGAATAGAACCAACAGTTGAAGCCCCTAACTCGGCTGTTAGTTTTGTGGTCTTTTGATCTTGAGTAAAGCTCTATACTCCAACAGGGTATGTGTTTGAAATTTCGAATGTTCTTTCATGTTTGTCTTCGATTTGATTGTCCAATTGTCATCAAAGTGTCATTTACATCTAAACCCCTCCTGTCTGTTTGGTTAAATCTAGTTTCCAACGGTAGTGTGGCCGAGTGGTCAAAGGCGCTGGATTAAGGCTCCGGTCTCTCAGGAGGCGTGGGTTCAAATCCCACCACTGCCAGTAGACTATCAGTTGAATGTATTGGCTACTTGCACATTATCTACTATAAGAAGCTCTCTTGTTGTTCAAAACTGCAACAGCCACCCGAGCTTTGAAGCAAAGTGGACTTTTCATCGAAACGACTCAAGATTTTTTGGGTTAAGTCATGTTTAATGGTAGTGTGGCCGAGTGGTCTAAGGCGCTGGATTTAGGCTCTAGTCTCTCAGGAGGCGTGGGTTCAAATCCCACCACTGCCAATTGACTGTTATTTGCATGTGTTGGCTACTTGTAGTACTTTCTACTGTACTGCAAAAGCCAGCTGAGCTTTGTAGCATATGAGGTGTACATGAGGACATTTTCTTTTTCTCCCGTCTGGTTTTCAAACGAGGTAAGAGTTAAGATGTGCACCTTCAGACTGGAGCACATGACTTCACATTTACCAATAACTTCCTTCAAGTCCTGTCGATTAAGCTGCTGATAAAACCTTATAAAACCAAAGACTATGTTCGTGTGAAATTATATCAATAAACAAAAGCAGAGTGGCGCAGCGGAAGCGTGCTGGGCCCAGAATCCAGAGGTCGATGGATTGAAACCATCCTCTGCTAAAAGATTCCTTTATCTGTTATGTTACCCTTGTCCTCGCCTTCTAAACATTAACTCATCTCCTGCTGTAAGTGACTTGCTTTGGCTTTGAAGTTGAAAACGTGACAGAATAGAACCAACAGTTGAAGCCCCTAACTCGGCTGTTAGTTTTGTGGTCTTTTGATCTTGAGTAAAGCTCTATACTCCAACAGGGTATGTGTTTGAAATTTCGAATGTTCTTTCATGTTTGTCTTCGATTTGATTGTCCAATTGTCATCAAAGTGTCATTTACATCTAAACCCCATCTGTCTGTTTGGTTAAATCTAGTTTCCAACGGTAGTGTGTCCGAGTGGTCAAAGGCGCTGGATTAAGGCTCCGGTCTCTCAGGAGGCGTGGGTTCAAATCCCACCACTGCCAGTAGACTATCAGTTGAATGTATTGGCTACTTGCACATTATCTACTGTAAGAAGCTCTCTTGTTGTTCAAAACTGCAAAAGCCACCCGAGCTTTGAAGCAAAGTGGACTTTTCATCGAAACGACTCAAGATTTTTTGGGTTAAGTCATGTTTAATGGTAGTGTGGCCGAGTGGTCTAAGGCGCTGGATTTAGGCTCTAGTCTCTCAGGAGGCGTGGGTTCAAATCCCACCACTGCCAATTGACTGGTATTTGCATGTGTTGGCTACTTGTAGTACTTTCTACTGTACTGCAAAAGCCAGCTGAGCTTTGTAGCATATGAGGTGTACATGAGGACATTTTCTTTTTCTCCCGTCTGGTTTTCAAACGAGGTAAGAGTTAAGATGTGCACCTTCAGACTGGAGCACATGACTTCACATTTACCAATAACTTCCTTCAAGTCCTGTCGATTAACCTGCTGATAAAACCTTATAAAACCAAAGACTATGTTCGTATGAAATTATATCATTAAACAAGAGCAGAGTGGCGCAGCGGAAGCGTGCTGGGCCCATAACCCAGAGGTCGATGGATCGAAACCATCCTCTGCTAAAAGATTCCTTTATCTGTTATGTTACCCTTGTCCTCGCCTTCTAAACATTAACTCATCTCCTGCTGAAAGTGACTTGCTTTGGCTTTGAAGTTGAAAACGTGACAGAATAGAACCAACAGTTGAAGCCCCTAACTTGGCTGTTAGTTTTGTGGTCTTTTGATCTCGAGTAAAGCTCTATACTCCCACAGGGTATGTGTTTGAAATTTCGAATGTTCTTTCATGTGTGTCTTCGATTTGATTGTCCAATTGTCATCAAAGTGTCATTTACATCTAAACCCCTCCTGTCTGTTTGGTTAAATCTAGTTTCCAACGGTAGTGTGGCCGAGTGGTCAAAGGCGCTGGATTAAGGCTCCAGTCTCTCAGGAGGCGTGGGTTCAAATCCCACCACTGCCAGTAGACTATCAGTTGAATGTATTGGCTACTTGCACATTATCTACTATAAGAAGCTCTCTTGTTGTTCAAAACTGCAACAGCCACCCGAGCTTTGAAGCAAAGTGGACTTTTCATCGAAACGACTCAAGATTTTTTGGGTTAAGTCATGTTTAATGGTAGTGTGGCCGAGTGGTCTAAGGCGCTGGATTTAGGCTCTAGTCTCTCAGGAGGCGTGGGTTCAAATCCCACCACTGCCAATTGACTGTTATTTGCATGTGTTGGCTACTTGTAGTACTTTCTACTGTACTGCAAAAGCCAGCTGAGCTTTGTAGCATATGAGGTGTACATGAGGACATTTTCTTTTTCTCCCGTCTGGTTTTCAAACGAGGTAAGAGTTAAGATGTGCACCTTCAGACTGGAGCACATGACTTCACATTAACCAATAACTTCCTTCAAGTCCTGTCGATTAAGCTGCTGATAAAACCTTATAAAACCAAAGACTATGTTCGTATGAAATTATATCATTAAACAAGAGCAGAGTGGCGCAGCGGAAGCGTGCTGGGCCCATAACCCAGAGGTCGATGGATCGAAACCATCCTCTGCTAAAAGATTCCTTTATCTGTTATGTAACCTTGTCCTCGCCTTCTAAACATTAACTCATCTCCTGCTGAAAGTGACTTGCTTTGGCTTTGAAGTTGAAAACGTGACAGAATAGAACCAACAGTTGAAGCCCCTAACTTGGCTGTTAGTTTTGTGGTCTTTTGATCTCGAGTAAAGCTCTATAGTCCCACAGGGTATGTGTTTGAAATTTCGAATGTTCTTTCATGTGTGTCTTCGATTTGATTGTCCAATTGTCATCAAAGTGTCATTTACATCTAAACCCCTCCTGTCTGTTTGGTTAAATCTAGTTTCCAACGGTAGTGTGGCCGAGTGGTCAAAGGCGCTGGATTAAGGCTCCAGTCTCTCAGGAGGCGTGGGTTCAAATCCCACCACTGCCAGTAGACTATCAGTTGAATGTATTGGCTACTTGCACATTATCTACTATAAGAAGCTCTCTTGTTGTTCAAAACTGCAACAGCCACCCGAGCTTTGAAGCAAAGTGGACTTTTCATCGAAACGACTCAAGATTTTTTGGGTTAAGTCATGTTTAATGGTAGTGTGGCCGAGTGGTCTAAGGCGCTGGATTTAGGCTCTAGTCTCTCAGGAGGCGTGGGTTCAAATCCCACCACTGCCAATTGACTGTTATTTGCATGTGTTGGCTACTTGTAGTACTTTCTACTGTACTGCAAAAGCCAGCTGAGCTTTGTAGCATATGAGGTGTACATGAGGACATTTTCTTTTTCTCCCGTCTGGTTTTCAAACGAGGTAAGAGTTAAGATGTGCACCTTCAGACTGGAGCACATGACTTCACATTTACCAATAACTTCCTTCAAGTCCTGTCGATTAAGCTGCTGATAAAACCTTATAAAACCAAAGACTATGTTCGTGTGAAATTATATCAATAAACAAAAGCAGAGTGGCGCAGCGGAAGCGTGCTGGGCCCAGAATCCAGAGGTCGATGGATTGAAACCATCCTCTGCTAAAAGATTCCTTTATCTGTTATGTTACCCTTGTCCTCGCCTTCTAAACATTAACTCATCTCCTGCTGTAAGTGACTTGCTTTGGCTTTGAAGTTGAAAACGTGACAGAATAGAACCAACAGTTGAAGCCCCTAACTCGGCTGTTAGTTTTGTGGTCTTTTGATCTTGAGTAAAGCTCTATACTCCAACAGGGTATGTGTTTGAAATTTCGAATGTTCTTTCATGTTTGTCTTCGATTTGATTGTCCAATTGTCATCAAAGTGTCATTTACATCTAAACCCCTCCTGTCTGTTTGGTTAAATCTAGTTTCCAACGGTAGTGTGGCCGAGTGGTCAAAGGCGCTGGATTAAGGCTCCGGTCTCTCAGGAGGCGTGGGTTCAAATCCCACCACTGCCAGTAGACTATCAGTTGAATGTATTGGCTACTTGCACATTATCTACTATAAGAAGCTCTCTTGTTGTTCAAAACTGCAACAGCCACCCGAGCTTTGAAGCAAAGTGGACTTTTCATCGAAACGACTCAAGATTTTTTGGGTTAAGTCATGTTTAATGGTAGTGTGGCCGAGTGGTCTAAGGCGCTGGATTTAGGCTCTAGTCTCTCAGGAGGCGTGGGTTCAAATCCCACCACTGCCAATTGACTGTTATTTGCATGTGTTGGCTACTTGTAGTACTTTCTACTGTACTGCAAAAGCCAGCTGAGCTTTGTAGCATATGAGGTGTACATGAGGACATTTTCTTTTTCTCCCGTCTGGTTTTCAAACGAGGTAAGAGTTAAGATGTGCACCTTCAGACTGGAGCACATGACTTCACATTTACCAATAACTTCCTTCAAGTCCTGTCGATTAAGCTGCTGATAAAACCTTATAAAACCAAAGACTATGTTCGTGTGAAATTATATCAATAAACAAAAGCAGAGTGGCGCAGCGGAAGCGTGCTGGGCCCAGAATCCAGAGGTCGATGGATTGAAACCATCCTCTGCTAAAAGATTCCTTTATCTGTTATGTTACCCTTGTCCTCGCCTTCTAAACATTAACTCATCTCCTGCTGAAAGTGACTTGCTTTGGCTTTGAAGTTGAAAACGTGACAGAATAGAACCAACAGTTGAAGCCCCTAACTTGGCCGTTAGTTTTGTGGTCTTTTGATCTCGAGTAAAGCTCTATACTCCCACAGGGTATGTGTTTGAAATTTCGAATGTTCTTTCATGTGTGTCTTCGATTTGATTGTCCAATTGTCATCAAAGTGTCATTTACATCTAAACCCCTCCTGTCTGTTTGGTTAAATCTAGTTTCCAACGGTAGTGTGGCCGAGTGGTCAAAGGCGCTGGATTAAGGCTCCAGTCTCTCAGGAGGCGTGGGTTCAAATCCCACCACTGCCAGTAGACTATCAGTTGAATGTATTGGCTACTTGCACATTATCTACTGTAAGAAGCTCTCTTGTTGTTCAAAACTGCAACAGCCACCCGAGCTTTGAAGCACATGGGATATCCAATGAGGTGTACAGGAGGACATTTTCTTTTTCTCCCGTCTGGTTTTAAACGAGATAAGAGTTAAGATGTGCACCTTCAGACTGGAGCACATGACTTCACATTTACCAATAACTTCCTTCAAGTCCTGTCGATTTAACTGCTGATAAAACCTTATAAAACCAAAGACTATGTTCGTATGAAATTATATCATTAAACAAGAGCAGAGTGGCGCAGCGGAAGCGTGCTGGGCCCATAACCCAGAGGTCGAAGGATCGAAACCATCCTCTGTTAAAGGAATACTTTATCCACTCCATTGTTATCTGTTATGTTACCCTTGTCCTCGCCTTCTAAACGTTAACTCATCTCCTGCTGAAAGTGACTTGCTTTGGCTTTTGAAGTTGAAAATGTGACAGAATAGACCCAACAGTTGAAGCCCTTAACTTGGCTGATAGTTTTGTGGTCTTTTGATCTCGAGTAAAGCTCTATACTCCCACAGGGTATGTGTTTGAAGTTTCGAATGTTCTTCCATGTGTGTCTTCGATTTGATTGTCCAATTGTCATCAAAGTGGACTTTTCATCGAAACGACTCAACATTTTTTGGGTTAAGTCATGTTTAATGGTAGTGTGGCCGAGTGGTCTAAGGCGTTGGATTTAGGCTCCAGTCTCTCAGGAGGCGTGGGTTCAAATCCCACCACTGCCAATTGACTGGTATTTGCATGTGTTGGCTACTTGTAGTACTTTCTACTGTACTGCAAAAGCCAGTAGCATATGGGGTATCCAATGAGGTGTACATGAGGACATTTTCTTTTTCTCCCGTCTGGTTTTCAAACGAGGTAAGAGTTAAGATGTGCACCTTCAGACTGGAGCACATGACTTCACATTTACCAATAACTTCCTTCAAGTCCTGTCGATTAAGCTGCTGATAAAACCTTATAAAACCAAAGACTATGTTCGTATGAAATTATATCATTAAACAAGAGCAGAGTGGCGCAGCGGAAGCGTGCTGGGCCCATAACCCAGAGGTCGATGGATCGAAACCATCCTCTGCTAAAAGATTCCTTTATCTGTTATGTTACCCTTGTCCTCGCCTTCTAAACATTAACTCATCTCCTGCTGAAAGTGACTTGCTTTGGCTTTGAAGTTGAAAACGTGACAGAATAGAACCAACAGTTGAAGCCCCTAACTTGGCTGTTAGTTTTGTGGTCTTTTGATCTCGAGTAAAGCTCTATACTCCCACAGGGTATGTGTTTGAAATTTCGAATATTCTTTCATGTGTGTCTTCGATTTGATTGTCCAATTGTCATCAAAGTGTCATTTACATCTAAACCCCTCCTGTCTGTTTGGTTAAATCTAGTTTCCAACGGTAGTGTGGCCGAGTGGTCAAAGGCGCTGGATTAAGGCTCCGGTCTCTCAGGAGGCGTGGGTTCAAATCCCACCACTGCCAGTAGACTATCAGTTGAATGTATTGGCTACTTGCACATTATCTACTATAAGAAGCTCTCTTGTTGTTCAAAACTGCAACAGCCACCCGAGCTTTGAAGCAAAGTGGACTTTTCATCGAAACGACTCAAGATTTTTTGGGTTAAGTCATGTTTAATGGTAGTGTGGCCGAGTGGTCTAAGGCGCTGGATTTAGGCTCTAGTCTCTCAGGAGGCGTGGGTTCAAATCCCACCACTGCCAATTGACTGTTATTTGCATGTGTTGGCTACTTGTAGTACTTTCTACTGTACTGCAAAAGCCAGCTGAGCTTTGTAGCATATGAGGTGTACATGAGGACATTTTCTTTTTCTCCCGTCTGGTTTTCAAACGAGGTAAGAGTTAAGATGTGCACCTTCAGACTGGAGCACATGACTTCACATTTACCAATAACTTCCTTCAAGTCCTGTCGATTAAGCTGCTGATAAAACCTTATAAAACCAAAGACTATGTTCGTGTGAAATTATATCAATAAACAAAAGCAGAGTGGCGCAGCGGAAGCGTGCTGGGCCCAGAATCCAGAGGTCGATGGATTGAAACCATCCTCTGCTAAAAGATTCCTTTATCTGTTATGTTACCCTTGTCCTCGCCTTCTAAACATTAACTCATCTCCTGCTGTAAGTGACTTGCTTTGGCTTTGAAGTTGAAAACGTGACAGAATAGAACCAACAGTTGAAGCCCCTAACTCGGCTGTTAGTTTTGTGGTCTTTTGATCTTGAGTAAAGCTCTATACTCCAACAGGGTATGTGTTTGAAATTTCGAATGTTCTTTCATGTTTGTCTTCGATTTGATTGTCCAATTGTCATCAAAGTGTCATTTACATCTAAACCCCATCTGTCTGTTTGGTTAAATCTAGTTTCCAACGGTAGTGTGGCCGAGTGGTCAAAGGCGCTGGATTAAGGCTCCGGTCTCTCAGGAGGCGTGGGTTCAAATCCCACCACTGCCAGTAGACTATCAGTTGAATGTATTGGCTACTTGCACATTATCTACTGTAAGAAGCTCTCTTGTTGTTCAAAACTGCAAAAGCCACCCGAGCTTTGAAGCAAAGTGGACTTTTCATCGAAACGACTCAAGATTTTTTGGGTTAAGTCATGTTTAATGGTAGTGTGGCCGAGTGGTCTAAGGCGCTGGATTTAGGCTCTAGTCTCTCAGGAGGCGTGGGTTCAAATCCCACCACTGCCAATTGACTGGTATTTGCATGTGTTGGCTACTTGTAGTACTTTCTACTGTACTGCAAAAGCCAGCTGAGCTTTGTAGCATATGAGGTGTACATGAGGACATTTTCTTTTTCTCCCGTCTGGTTTTCAAACGAGGTAAGAGTTAAGATGTGCACCTTCAGACTGGAGCACATGACTTCACATTTACCAATAACTTCCTTCAAGTCCTGTCGATTAACCTGCTGATAAAACCTTATAAAACCAAAGACTATGTTCGTATGAAATTATATCATTAAACAAGAGCAGAGTGGCGCAGCGGAAGCGTGCTGGGCCCATAACCCAGAGGTCGATGGATCGAAACCATCCTCTGCTAAAAGATTCCTTTATCTGTTATGTTACCCTTGTCCTCGCCTTCTAAACATTAACTCATCTCCTGCTGAAAGTGACTTGCTTTGGCTTTGAAGTTGAAAACGTGACAGAATAGAACCAACAGTTGAAGCCCCTAACTTGGCTGTTAGTTTTGTGGTCTTTTGATCTCGAGTAAAGCTCTATACTCCCACAGGGTATGTGTTTGAAATTTCGAATGTTCTTTCATGTGTGTCTTCGATTTGATTGTCCAATTGTCATCAAAGTGTCATTTACATCTAAACCCCTCCTGTCTGTTTGGTTAAATCTAGTTTCCAACGGTAGTGTGGCCGAGTGGTCAAAGGCGCTGGATTAAGGCTCCAGTCTCTCAGGAGGCGTGGGTTCAAATCCCACCACTGCCAGTAGACTATCAGTTGAATGTATTGGCTACTTGCACATTATCTACTATAAGAAGCTCTCTTGTTGTTCAAAACTGCAACAGCCACCCGAGCTTTGAAGCAAAGTGGACTTTTCATCGAAACGACTCAAGATTTTTTGCGTTAAGTCATGTTTAATGGTAGTGTGGCCGAGTGGTCTAAGGCGCTGGATTTAGGCTCTAGTCTCTCAGGAGGCGTGGGTTCAAATCCCACCACTGCCAATTGACTGTTATTTGCATGTGTTGGCTACTTGTAGTACTTTCTACTGTACTGCAAAAGCCAGCTGAGCTTTGTAGCATATGAGGTGTACATGAGGACATTTTCTTTTTCTCCCGTCTGGTTTTCAAACGAGGTAAGAGTTAAGATGTGCACCTTCAGACTGGAGCACATGACTTCACATTTACCAATAACTTCCTTCAAGTCCTGTCGATTAAGCTGCTGATAAAACCTTATAAAACCAAAGACTATGTTCGTGTGAAATTATATCAATAAACAAAAGCAGAGTGGCGCAGCGGAAGCGTGCTGGGCCCAGAATCCAGAGGTCGATGGATTGAAACCATCCTCTGCTAAAAGATTCCTTTATCTGTTATGTTACCCTTGTCCTCGCCTTCTAAACATTAACTCATCTCCTGCTGTAAGTGACTTGCTTTGGCTTTGAAGTTGAAAACGTGACAGAATAGAACCAACAGTTGAAGCCCCTAACTCGGCTGTTAGTTTTGTGGTCTTTTGATCTTGAGTAAAGCTCTATACTCCAACAGGGTATGTGTTTGAAATTTCGAATGTTCTTTCATGTTTGTCTTCGATTTGATTGTCCAATTGTCATCAAAGTGTCATTTACATCTAAACCCCTCCTGTCTGTTTGGTTAAATCTAGTTTCCAACGGTAGTGTGGCCGAGTGGTCAAAGGCGCTGGATTAAGGCTCCGGTCTCTCAGGAGGCGTGGGTTCAAATCCCACCACTGCCAGTAGACTATCAGTTGAATGTATTGGCTACTTGCACATTATCTACTATAAGAAGCTCTCTTGTTGTTCAAAACTGCAACAGCCACCCGAGCTTTGAAGCAAAGTGGACTTTTCATCGAAACGACTCAAGATTTTTTGGGTTAAGTCATGTTTAATGGTAGTGTGGCCGAGTGGTCTAAGGCGCTGGATTTAGGCTCTAGTCTCTCAGGAGGCGTGGGTTCAAATCCCACCACTGCCAATTGACTGTTATTTGCATGTGTTGGCTACTTGTAGTACTTTCTACTGTACTGCAAAAGCCAGCTGAGCTTTGTAGCATATGAGGTGTACATGAGGACATTTTCTTTTTCTCCCGTCTGGTTTTCAAACGAGGTAAGAGTTAAGATGTGCACCTTCAGACTGGAGCACATGACTTCACATTTACCAATAACTTCCTTCAAGTCCTGTCGATTAAGCTGCTGATAAAACCTTATAAAACCAAAGACTATGTTCGTGTGAAATTATATCAATAAACAAAAGCAGAGTGGCGCAGCGGAAGCGTGCTGGGCCCAGAATCCAGAGGTCGATGGATTGAAACCATCCTCTGCTAAAAGATTCCTTTATCTGTTATGTTACCCTTGTCCTCGCCTTCTAAACATTAACTCATCTCCTGCTGAAAGTGACTTGCTTTGGCTTTGAAGTTGAAAACGTGACAGAATAGAACCAACAGTTGAAGCCCCTAACTTGGCCGTTAGTTTTGTGGTCTTTTGATCTCGAGTAAAGCTCTATACTCCCACAGGGTATGTGTTTGAAATTTCGAATGTTCTTTCATGTGTGTCTTCGATTTGATTGTCCAATTGTCATCAAAGTGTCATTTACATCTAAACCCCTCCTGTCTGTTTGGTTAAATCTAGTTTCCAACGGTAGTGTGGCCGAGTGGTCAAAGGCGCTGGATTAAGGCTCCAGTCTCTCAGGAGGCGTGGGTTCAAATCCCACCACTGCCAGTAGACTATCAGTTGAATGTATTGGCTACTTGCACATTATCTACTGTAAGAAGCTCTCTTGTTGTTCAAAACTGCAACAGCCACCCGAGCTTTGAAGCACATGGGATATCCAATGAGGTGTACAGGAGGACATTTTCTTTTTCTCCCGTCTGGTTTTAAACGAGATAAGAGTTAAGATGTGCACCTTCAGACTGGAGCACATGACTTCACATTTACCAATAACTTCCTTCAAGTCCTGTCGATTTAACTGCTGATAAAACCTTATAAAACCAAAGACTATGTTCGTATGAAATTATATCATTAAACAAGAGCAGAGTGGCGCAGCGGAAGCGTGCTGGGCCCATAACCCAGAGGTCGATGGATCGAAACCATCCTCTGTTAAAGGAATACTTTATCCACTCCATTGTTATCTGTTATGTTACCCTTGTCCTCGCCTTCTAAACGTTAACTCATCTCCTGCTGAAAGTGACTTGCTTTGGCTTTTGAAGTTGAAAATGTGACAGAATAGACCCAACAGTTGAAGCCCTTAACTTGGCTGATAGTTTTGTGGTCTTTTGATCTCGAGTAAAGCTCTATACTCCCACAGGGTATGTGTTTGAAGTTTCGAATGTTCTTCCATGTGTGTCTTCGATTTGATTGTCCAATTGTCATCAAAGTGGACTTTTCATCGAAACGACTCAACATTTTTTGGGTTAAGTCATGTTTAATGGTAGTGTGGCCGAGTGGTCTAAGGCGTTGGATTTAGGCTCCAGTCTCTCAGGAGGCGTGGGTTCAAATCCCACCACTGCCAATTGACTGGTATTTGCATGTGTTGGCTACTTGTAGTACTTTCTACTGTACTGCAAAAGCCAGTAGCATATGGGGTATCCAATGAGGTGTACATGAGGACATTTTCTTTTTCTCCCGTCTGGTTTTCAAACGAGGTAAGAGTTAAGATGTGCACCTTCAGACTGGAGCACATGACTTCACATTTACCAATAACTTCCTTCAAGTCCTGTCGATTAAGCTGCTGATAAAACCTTATAAAACCAAAGACTATGTTCGTATGAAATTATATCATTAAACAAGAGCAGAGTGGCGCAGCGGAAGCGTGCTGGGCCCATAACCCAGAGGTCGATGGATCGAAACCATCCTCTGCTAAAAGATTCCTTTATCTGTTATGTTACCCTTGTCCTCGCCTTCTAAACATTAACTCATCTCCTGCTGAAAGTGACTTGCTTTGGCTTTGAAGTTGAAAACGTGACAGAATAGAACCAACAGTTGAAGCCCCTAACTTGGCTGTTAGTTTTGTGGTCTTTTGATCTCGAGTAAAGCTCTATACTCCCACAGGGTATGTGTTTGAAATTTCGAATATTCTTTCATGTGTGTCTTCGATTTGATTGTCCAATTGTCATCAAAGTGTCATTTACATCTAAACCCCTCCTGTCTGTTTGGTTAAATCTAGTTTCCAACGGTAGTGTGGCCGAGTGGTCAAAGGCGCTGGATTAAGGCTCCGGTCTCTCAGGAGGCGTGGGTTCAAATCCCACCACTGCCAGTAGACTATCAGTTGAATGTATTGGCTACTTGCACATTATCTACTATAAGAAGCTCTCTTGTTGTTCAAAACTGCAACAGCCACCCGAGCTTTGAAGCAAAGTGGACTTTTCATCGAAACGACTCAAGATTTTTTGGGTTAAGTCATGTTTAATGGTAGTGTGGCCGAGTGGTCTAAGGCGCTGGATTTAGGCTCTAGTCTCTCAGGAGGCGTGGGTTCAAATCCCACCACTGCCAATTGACTGTTATTTGCATGTGTTGGCTACTTGTAGTACTTTCTACTGTACTGCAAAAGCCAGCTGAGCTTTGTAGCATATGAGGTGTACATGAGGACATTTTCTTTTTCTCCCGTCTGGTTTTCAAACGAGGTAAGAGTTAAGATGTGCACCTTCAGACTGGAGCACATGACTTCACATTTACCAATAACTTCCTTCAAGTCCTGTCGATTAAGCTGCTGATAAAACCTTATAAAACCAAAGACTATGTTCGTGTGAAATTATATCAATAAACAAAAGCAGAGTGGCGCAGCGGAAGCGTGCTGGGCCCAGAATCCAGAGGTCGATGGATTGAAACCATCCTCTGCTAAAAGATTCCTTTATCTGTTATGTTACCCTTGTCCTCGCCTTCTAAACATTAACTCATCTCCTGCTGTAAGTGACTTGCTTTGGCTTTGAAGTTGAAAACGTGACAGAATAGAACCAACAGTTGAAGCCCCTAACTCGGCTGTTAGTTTTGTGGTCTTTTGATCTTGAGTAAAGCTCTATACTCCAACAGGGTATGTGTTTGAAATTTCGAATGTTCTTTCATGTTTGTCTTCGATTTGATTGTCCAATTGTCATCAAAGTGTCATTTACATCTAAACCCCATCTGTCTGTTTGGTTAAATCTAGTTTCCAACGGTAGTGTGGCCGAGTGGTCAAAGGCGCTGGATTAAGGCTCCGGTCTCTCAGGAGGCGTGGGTTCAAATCCCACCACTGCCAGTAGACTATCAGTTGAATGTATTGGCTACTTGCACATTATCTACTGTAAGAAGCTCTCTTGTTGTTCAAAACTGCAAAAGCCACCCGAGCTTTGAAGCAAAGTGGACTTTTCATCGAAACGACTCAAGATTTTTTGGGTTAAGTCATGTTTAATGGTAGTGTGGCCGAGTGGTCTAAGGCGCTGGATTTAGGCTCTAGTCTCTCAGGAGGCGTGGGTTCAAATCCCACCACTGCCAATTGACTGGTATTTGCATGTGTTGGCTACTTGTAGTACTTTCTACTGTACTGCAAAAGCCAGCTGAGCTTTGTAGCATATGAGGTGTACATGAGGACATTTTCTTTTTCTCCCGTCTGGTTTTCAAACGAGGTAAGAGTTAAGATGTGCACCTTCAGACTGGAGCACATGACTTCACATTTACCAATAACTTCCTTCAAGTCCTGTCGATTAACCTGCTGATAAAACCTTATAAAACCAAAGACTATGTTCGTATGAAATTATATCATTAAACAAGAGCAGAGTGGCGCAGCGGAAGCGTGCTGGGCCCATAACCCAGAGGTCGATGGATCGAAACCATCCTCTGCTAAAAGATTCCTTTATCTGTTATGTTACCCTTGTCCTCGCCTTCTAAACATTAACTCATCTCCTGCTGAAAGTGACTTGCTTTGGCTTTGAAGTTGAAAACGTGACAGAATAGAACCAACAGTTGAAGCCCCTAACTTGGCTGTTAGTTTTGTGGTCTTTTGATCTCGAGTAAAGCTCTATACTCCCACAGGGTATGTGTTTGAAATTTCGAATGTTCTTTCATGTGTGTCTTCGATTTGATTGTCCAATTGTCATCAAAGTGTCATTTACATCTAAACCCCTCCTGTCTGTTTGGTTAAATCTAGTTTCCAACGGTAGTGTGGCCGAGTGGTCAAAGGCGCTGGATTAAGGCTCCAGTCTCTCAGGAGGCGTGGGTTCAAATCCCACCACTGCCAGTAGACTATCAGTTGAATGTATTGGCTACTTGCACATTATCTACTATAAGAAGCTCTCTTGTTGTTCAAAACTGCAACAGCCACCCGAGCTTTGAAGCAAAGTGGACTTTTCATCGAAACGACTCAAGATTTTTTGGGTTAAGTCATGTTTAATGGTAGTGTGGCCGAGTGGTCTAAGGCGCTGGATTTAGGCTCTAGTCTCTCAGGAGGCGTGGGTTCAAATCCCACCACTGCCAATTGACTGTTATTTGCATGTGTTGGCTACTTGTAGTACTTTCTACTGTACTGCAAAAGCCAGCTGAGCTTTGTAGCATATGAGGTGTACATGAGGACATTTTCTTTTTCTCCCGTCTGGTTTTCAAACGAGGTAAGAGTTAAGATGTGCACCTTCAGACTGGAGCACATGACTTCACATTTACCAATAACTTCCTTCAAGTCCTGTCGATTAAGCTGCTGATAAAACCTTATAAAACCAAAGACTATGTTCGTGTGAAATTATATCAATAAACAAAAGCAGAGTGGCGCAGCGGAAGCGTGCTGGGCCCAGAATCCAGAGGTCGATGGATTGAAACCATCCTCTGCTAAAAGATTCCTTTATCTGTTATGTTACCCTTGTCCTCGCCTTCTAAACATTAACTCATCTCCTGCTGTAAGTGACTTGCTTTGGCTTTGAAGTTGAAAACGTGACAGAATAGAACCAACAGTTGAAGCCCCTAACTCGGCTGTTAGTTTTGTGGTCTTTTGATCTTGAGTAAAGCTCTATACTCCAACAGGGTATGTGTTTGAAATTTCGAATGTTCTTTCATGTTTGTCTTCGATTTGATTGTCCAATTGTCATCAAAGTGTCATTTACATCTAAACCCCTCCTGTCTGTTTGGTTAAATCTAGTTTCCAACGGTAGTGTGGCCGAGTGGTCAAAGGCGCTGGATTAAGGCTCCGGTCTCTCAGGAGGCGTGGGTTCAAATCCCACCACTGCCAGTAGACTATCAGTTGAATGTATTGGCTACTTGCACATTATCTACTATAAGAAGCTCTCTTGTTGTTCAAAACTGCAACAGCCACCCGAGCTTTGAAGCAAAGTGGACTTTTCATCGAAACGACTCAAGATTTTTTGGGTTAAGTCATGTTTAATGGTAGTGTGGCCGAGTGGTCTAAGGCGCTGGATTTAGGCTCTAGTCTCTCAGGAGGCGTGGGTTCAAATCCCACCACTGCCAATTGACTGTTATTTGCATGTGTTGGCTACTTGTAGTACTTTCTACTGTACTGCAAAAGCCAGCTGAGCTTTGTAGCATATGAGGTGTACATGAGGACATTTTCTTTTTCTCCCGTCTGGTTTTCAAACGAGGTAAGAGTTAAGATGTGCACCTTCAGACTGGAGCACATGACTTCACATTTACCAATAACTTCCTTCAAGTCCTGTCGATTAAGCTGCTGATAAAACCTTATAAAACCAAAGACTATGTTCGTGTGAAATTATATCAATAAACAAAAGCAGAGTGGCGCAGCGGAAGCGTGCTGGGCCCAGAATCCAGAGGTCGATGGATTGAAACCATCCTCTGCTAAAAGATTCCTTTATCTGTTATGTTACCCTTGTCCTCGCCTTCTAAACATTAACTCATCTCCTGCTGAAAGTGACTTGCTTTGGCTTTGAAGTTGAAAACGTGACAGAATAGAACCAACAGTTGAAGCCCCTAACTTGGCCGTTAGTTTTGTGGTCTTTTGATCTCGAGTAAAGCTCTATACTCCCACAGGGTATGTGTTTGAAATTTCGAATGTTCTTTCATGTGTGTCTTCGATTTGATTGTCCAATTGTCATCAAAGTGTCATTTACATCTAAACCCCTCCTGTCTGTTTGGTTAAATCTAGTTTCCAACGGTAGTGTGGCCGAGTGGTCAAAGGCGCTGGATTAAGGCTCCAGTCTCTCAGGAGGCGTGGGTTCAAATCCCACCACTGCCAGTAGACTATCAGTTGAATGTATTGGCTACTTGCACATTATCTACTGTAAGAAGCTCTCTTGTTGTTCAAAACTGCAACAGCCACCCGAGCTTTGAAGCACATGGGATATCCAATGATGTGTACAGGAGGACATTTTCTTTTTCTCCCGTCTGGTTTTAAACGAGATAAGAGTTAAGATGTGCACCTTCAGACTGGAGCACATGACTTCACATTTACCAATAACTTCCTTCAAGTCCTGTCGATTTAACTGCTGATAAAACCTTATAAAACCAAAGACTATGTTCGTATGAAATTATATCATTAAACAAGAGCAGAGTGGCGCAGCGGAAGCGTGCTGGGCCCATAACCCAGAGGTCGATGGATCGAAACCATCCTCTGTTAAAGGAATACTTTATCCACTCCATTGTTATCTGTTATGTTACCCTTGTCCTCGCCTTCTAAACGTTAACTCATCTCCTGCTGAAAGTGACTTGCTTTGGCTTTTGAAGTTGAAAATGTGACAGAATAGACCCAACAGTTGAAGCCCTTAACTTGGCTGATAGTTTTGTGGTCTTTTGATCTCGAGTAAAGCTCTATACTCCCACAGGGTATGTGTTTGAAGTTTCGAATGTTCTTCCATGTGTGTCTTCGATTTGATTGTCCAATTGTCATCAAAGTGGACTTTTCATCGAAACGACTCAACATTTTTTGGGTTAAGTCATGTTTAATGGTAGTGTGGCCGAGTGGTCTAAGGCGTTGGATTTAGGCTCCAGTCTCTCAGGAGGCGTGGGTTCAAATCCCACCACTGCCAATTGACTGGTATTTGCATGTGTTGGCTACTTGTAGTACTTTCTACTGTACTGCAAAAGCCAGTAGCATATGGGGTATCCAATGAGGTGTACATGAGGACATTTTCTTTTTCTCCCGTCTGGTTTTCAAACGAGGTAAGAGTTAAGATGTGCACCTTCAGACTGGAGCACATGACTTCACATTTACCTATAACTTCCTTCAAGTCCTGTCGATTAAGCTGCTGATAAAACCTTATAAAACCAAAGACTATGTTCGTATGAAATTATATCATTAAACAAGAGCAGAGTGGCGCAGCGGAAGCGTGCTGGGCCCATAACCCAGAGGTCGATGGATCGAAACCATCCTCTGCTAAAAGATTCCTTTATCTGTTATGTTACCCTTGTCCTCGCCTTCTAAACATTAACTCATCTCCTGCTGAAAGTGACTTGCTTTGGCTTTGAAGTTGAAAACGTGACAGAATAGAACCAACAGTTGAAGCCCCTAACTTGGCTGTTAGTTTTGTGGTCTTTTGATCTCGAGTAAAGCTCTATACTCCCACAGGGTATGTGTTTGAAATTTCGAATATTCTTTCATGTGTGTCTTCGATTTGATTGTCCAATTGTCATCAAAGTGTCATTTACATCTAAACCCCTCCTGTCTGTTTGGTTAAATCTAGTTTCCAACGGTAGTGTGGCCGAGTGGTCAAAGGCGCTGGATTAAGGCTCCGGTCTCTCAGGAGGCGTGGGTTCAAATCCCACCACTGCCAGTAGACTATCAGTTGAATGTATTGGCTACTTGCACATTATCTACTATAAGAAGCTCTCTTGTTGTTCAAAACTGCAACAGCCACCCGAGCTTTGAAGCAAAGTGGACTTTTCATCGAAACGACTCAAGATTTTTTGGGTTAAGTCATGTTTAATGGTAGTGTGGCCGAGTGGTCTAAGGCGCTGGATTTAGGCTCTAGTCTCTCAGGAGGCGTGGGTTCAAATCCCACCACTGCCAATTGACTGTTATTTGCATGTGTTGGCTACTTGTAGTACTTTCTACTGTACTGCAAAAGCCAGCTGAGCTTTGTAGCATATGAGGTGTACATGAGGACATTTTCTTTTTCTCCCGTCTGGTTTTCAAACGAGGTAAGAGTTAAGATGTGCACCTTCAGACTGGAGCACATGACTTCACATTTACCAATAACTTCCTTCAAGTCCTGTCGATTAAGCTGCTGATAAAACCTTATAAAACCAAAGACTATGTTCGTATGAAATTATATCAATAAACAAAAGCAGAGTGGCGCAGCGGAAGCGTGCTGGGCCCAGAACCCAGAGGTCGATGGATTGAAACCATCCTCTGCTAAAAGATTCCTTTATCTGTTATGTTACCCTTGTCCTCGCCTTCTAAACATTAACTCATCTCCTGCTGTAAGTGACTTGCTTTGGCTTTGAAGTTGAAAACGTGACAGAATAGAACCAACAGTTGAAGCCCCTAACTCGGCTGTTAGTTTTGTGGTCTTTTGATCTTGAGTAAAGCTCTATACTCCCACAGGGTATGTGTTTGAAATTTCGAATGTTCTTTCATGTTTGTCTTCGATTTGATTGTCCAATTGTCATCAAAGTGTCATTTACATCTAAACCCCTCCTGTCTGTTTGGTTAAATCTAGTTTCCAACGGTAGTGTGGCCGAGTGGTCAAAGGCGCTGGATTAAGGCTCCGGTCTCTCAGGAGGCGTGGGTTCAAATCCCACCACTGCCAGTAGACTATCAGTTGAATGTATTGGCTACTTGCACATTATCTACTGTAAGAAGCTCTCTTGTTGTTCAAAACTGCAACAGCCACCCGAGCTTTGAAGCAAAGTGGACTTTTCATCGAAACGACTCAAGATTTTTTGGGTTAAGTCATGTTTAATGGTAGTGTAGCCGAGTGGTCTAAGGCGCTGAATTTAGGCTCCAGTCTCTCTGGAGGCGTGGGTTCAAATCCCACCACTGCCAATTGACTGGTATTTGCATGTGTTAGGTACTTATAGTACTTTCTACTGTACTGCAAAAGCCAGCTGAGCTTTGAAGCACATGGGATATCCAATGAGGTGTACAGGAGGAAATTTTCTTTTTCTGCCGTCTGGTTTTAAACGAGATAAGAGTTAAGATGTGCACCTTCAGACTGGAGCACATGACTTCACATTTACCAATAACTTCCTTCAAGTCCTGTCAATTTAACTGCTGATAAAACCTTATAAAACCAAAGACTATGTTCGTATGAAATTATATCATTAAACAAGAGCAGAGTGGCGCAGCGGAAGCGTGCTGGGCCCATAACCCAGAGGTCGATGGATCGAAACCATCCTCTGCTAAAAGATTCCTTTATCTGTTATGTTACCCTTGTCCTCGCCTTCTAAACATTAACTCATCTCCTGCTGAAAGTGACTTGCTTTGGCTTAAAAGTTGAAAACGTGACAGAATAGAACCAACAGTTGAAGCCCCTAACTTGGCTGTTAGCTTTGTGGTCTTTTGATCTCGAGTAAAGCTCTATACTCCCACAGGGTATGTGTTTGAAGTTTCGAATGTTCTTCCATGTGTGTCTTCGATTTGATTGTCCAATTGTCATCAAAGTGTCATTTACATCTAAACCCCTCCTGTCTGTTTGGTTAAATCTAGTTTCCAACGGTAGTGTGGCCGAGTGGTCAAAGGTGCTGGATTAAGGCTCCAGTCTCTCAGGAGGCGTGGGTTGAAATCCTACCACTGCCAGTAGACTATCAGTTGAATTTATTGGCTACTTGCAGCTTATCTACTATAAGAAGTACTCTTGTTGTTCAAAACTGCAACAGCCACCCGAGCTTTGAAGCACATGGGATATCCAATGAGGTGTACAGGAGGACATTTTCTTTTTCTCCCGTCTGGTTTTCAAACGAGGTAAGAGTTAAGATGTGCACCTTCAGACTGGAGCACGTAACTTCACATTCACCAATAACTTCCTTCAAGTCCTGTCGATTTACCTGCTGATAAAACCTTATAAAACCAAAGACTATGTTCGTATGAAATTATATCATTAAACAAGAGCAGAGTGGCGCAGCGGAAGCGTGCTGGGCCCATAACCCAGAGGTCGATGGATCAAAACCATCCTCTGCTAAAGGAATACTTTATCCACTCCATTGTTATCTGTTATGTTACCCTTGTCCTCGCCTTCTAAACGTTAACTCATCTCCTGCTGAAAGTGACTTGCTTTGGCTTTTGAAGTTGAAAACGTGACAGAATAGACCCAACAGTTGAAGCCCTTAACTTGGCTGATAGTTTTTTGGTCTAATTATCTTGAGTAAAGCTCTATACTCCCACAGGGTATGTGTTTGAAGTTTCGAATGTTCTTCCATGTGTGTCTTCGATTTGATTGTCCAATTGTCATCAAAGTGTCATTTACATCTAAACCCCTCCTGTCTGTTTGGTTAAATCTAGTTTCCAACGGTAGTGTGGCCGAGTGGTCAAAGGTGCTGGATTAAGGCTCCAGTCTCTCAGGAGGCGTGGGTTCAAATCCCACCACTGCCAGTAGACTATCAGTTGGATTTATTGGCTACTTGCAGCTTATCTACTATAAGCAGTTCTCTTGTTGTTCAAAACTGCAACAGCCACCCGAGCTTTGAAGCACATGGGATATCCAATGAGGTGTACAGGAGGACATTTTCTTTTTCTCCCGTCTGGTTTTCAAACGAGGTAAGAGTTAAGATGTGCACCTTCAGACTGGAGCACGTAACTTCACATTCACCAATAACTTCCTTCAAGTCCTTTCGATTTACCTGCTGATAAAACCTTATGAAACCAAAGACTATGTTCGTATGAAATTATATCATTAAACAAGAGCAGAGTGGCGCAGCGGAAGCGTGCTGGGCCCATAACCCAGAGGTCGATGGATCAAAACCATCCTCTGCTAAAGGAATACTTTATCCACTCCATTGTTATCTGTTATGTTACCCTTGTCCTCGCCTTCTAAACGTTAACTCATCTCCTGCTGAAAGTGACTTGCTTTGGCTTTTGAAGTTGAAAACGTGACAGAATAGACCCAACAGTTGAAGCCCTTAACTTGGCTTATAGTTGTGTGGTCTAATGATCTTGAGTAAAGCTCTATACTCCCATAGGGTATGTGTTTGAAGTTTCGAATGTTCTTCCATGTGTGTCTTCGATTTGATTGTCCAATTGTCATCAAAGTGTCATTTACATCTAAACCCCTCCTGTCTGTTTGGTTAAATCTAGTTTCCAACGGTAGTGTGGCCGAGTGGTCAAAGGCTCTGGATTAAGGCTCCAGTCTCTCAGGAGGCGTGGGTTCAAATCCCACCACTGCCAGTAGTGTGTGACAGAGCGCACACTGAAATCGAAAAATAAAAGTTGGAATAAATGTGGAAATAAATAAATATGGAAATAAATGCAGAATTAAATAAATCAATGTCTTAAACTTATTGCCACATTTATTTATTTCCACTTTTATTGCAACTTTTATTTATTTCCAAATTTCAGTGTCCTTATGCTAATGAGAAAGGCGGGCTTAACCTCAGTCTCGAGCAGGATTGGTCAACTGAACTACACACACACACACACAGCCCCTGCGCTCCGTCACACACTCGCTCAGAGACACGGCAGTGACTGAGACTTGATCTCTTCACCGTGAAGCAGCCAGTTAGTGACTCTGTGGAACAGTGGAAACAGTGGAAACACAGAGTTTCTCTGGTCACATCTGCTCAGAGATCAGCAGCTTCATGATCAGAGCAGAGGCTGCAGGTGGTTTGTACCGAGCTGGAGTTTCTGTTTCCTCCTCCTCTCGGCTCGATCATTGTGCTCAGTAGAACAGGAGACGTGACGCTCACAGTCAGGACTACTGACAGCTAAATCATCCCAATAAAATATAACCTTAACTAACCCTCTGAACTTGAACTAGTTCATTTTAAGTGTGAACTGGCTCAACGCTGCAAACAGCTACTGGACACCAGCATTGAAAGGCAGAAGTAGTAGGGCTGGATCATTACACTCCTGTGACCAATCCTGCATGAGACTGCGGTTAGGCCCGCCTTTCTCATTAGCATAAGGACAATGCAAATGCAAAGGAAATGTATCAGGGAAAAAATAAATGTTAAAATATATTTAAGACATTTCTTTTAACATTTCTTTTGGTATTAACATATTTATTTATTTATTTCTGTATTTATTTATTTATTTCCATTTTTATTTATTCATTTATTTATTTATTTCTGTATTTATTTATACATTTATTTATGTATTTATTTTTACTTATGTCATGTATGGTCCTCCATAATGTATGGTCCTCCATAAAAAACAACCTTCTTTCTGTGAACAGAGGGAAGGGTTGGAAAACCGTATGATGAAACCCACAGAACAAGCAGGCAACAAAATAAATAGCATCATACACCTATTACTTAAATAAGACCCAATTAGACACACTAAGTCCTTCAACAACTCCTGAATTATCTATATTTAGTTAAAAAAAATCCACCTGGAGACATTAAGAGCCCTCTGCATTGACAAGCTGTATTTGTGAATTAAATATGCAATATGAATTCACACAATTCCATATTAATGGAAGAGCTGTCCTAGGCCACTCTCCTTTCAGATCAAAGGACGCAAGTCTCTGTGGCGCAATTGGTTAGCGCGTTCGGCTGTTAACCGAAAGGATGGTGGTTCAAGCCCACCCAGGGACGCATGCACTTTTATGAAATAGGTAGTTTGATCGTGAAAACCAATCTTCTTTCTGTGAATAGAGGGAAGGGTTGGAAAACTGTATGATGAAACCCACAGAACAAGCAGGCAACAAAATAAACAGCATTATACACCTATTCCTTAAATAAGACCCAATTAGACACACTAAGTCCTTCAACAACTCCTGAAATATCTATATTTAGTTAAAAAAAATCCACCTGGAGACATTAAGAGCCCTCTGCATTGACAAGCTGTATTTGTGAATCAAATATGCAATATGAATTCACACAATTCCATATTAATGGAAGAGCTGTCCTAGGTCACTCTCCTTTCAGAGCAAAGGAAGCGGGTCTCTGTGGCGCAATTGGTGAGCGCGTTCGGCTGTTAACCGAAAGGATGGTGGTTCAAGCCCACCCAGGGATGCATGCACTTTTATGAAATAGGTAGTTTGATCTTGAAAACAAATCTCCTTTCTGTGAACAGTGTGTGGGTTGGAAAACTGTATGATGAAATTCACAGAACAAGGAGGCAATACAATAGACAGCATTATGCACCTATTCCTTAAATTAGACCCAGTTAGTCCTTCACCAGCTCCTGAGTTATCTATATTCAGTTTGTTTGTCCCCCCAAAACTGCACCCTAAAGGTGTGGCATTAAACAAAAGTCGGGGTAAACAGTCATTAGAATTCATGCTTTAGCAACTTTTAATGGCTTCTTTAAATGTAATGACAATCCCGTATTTTAAGTAAGTGTAAGGTTGAAACTCTAAACTCTGCATTGGGACTTTACATTGCAATTGAAGGCATAATGAAAATAAGGTGTAGTGTTGACCTTATTTCTGCTTGGCCTCACTCTTGCCACTAAATTTGCGGAGAAATCCAAGCTTCAGGAATAAAGTAGTTGTTATTGACGTTGTGGTAAAACACAGATTCACATAAACAGAAACATACATTACATGTCATCTAGCTGACGCTTTTGTCCAGAGCTACTTACATTTGTAGTACACTCATCATTTTTATGAGGGGCTATTTAGGGGTTCAGTATCTTGCCAAAGACACTTAGGCATGCAGATGGGAAAGAGTGGAATTTGAACCAGCATCCCTCTTGTTGCAGAGTCCCCACTCTATCCCCTAGGCCACGCTCTCCCAATAAATGACCTCATGGCAGAAATTTGAAAGTCAAGAGAAAAAAAAGACATCCAGCCAACATATTATCACTGACAGTGCTTCCAAAAGAATAAAATACTACAATACTATATGTTAGGCAAACTTGATTACATTTCCATGAGCTTGTGTCACTTCACCTTTTCCATTGGACAAAATGTTTGCTATGTTTTTGTTTAGGCAGATCTTCCTTGTTTCTCCAGAGAAGGTTCAAAAAAGTAATTGAAACATCTGTTCCAAGTTATTCATTCCAGCAATGACCTGGTTCTCATTTGATTATACATTTTTTCATAGAATCTCTAGTCTTCCCGCTCTCTGCCGATATCGCTATTTGATTACAGATTCCTGAACAAATTACTTGTGCAGAGTAACAGCCCTTTTGTGGAGTAATTTATATTCATGTCAATTCTGTAATGTATGTCTTTAAACATAGTTACCTTCATTTTATTTAGATAGATGACTGTCTGCGTTTAAGGAGCAGGTGGACCCAAAAGATAAAAATAATCAAAGTGTCCTGTATAAACTCAGGGAGGAAGGGGTAATAGGACACAGGTGAAACAAACGAGCAACAGGCAAAGACAGCAAAATCAATTTGGAACCACATAAGGAGCAAAACTTCAAAATAAAGCAGGAAATAGAACTCAAAAAGACACATATATCCAAACACTAGGAAACTCAAGATTCTCATCTTCTAAGAGTTAAAGTTGAGGTCTTGAGTCCAGAGTCATGGCAGTGACCTGCAACCTATTGGAACCTTAAACTGTGTGCTGTGCAGCAGGAGAAGATCACAGCCCTGCTATGCTCACAATTTAGACACTGTAATTAATATTTTCCTCAGTAATTTTAATGAGCCATTGAAATAAAACAGTCATTTGCTGTTTGCAGAAAACTGAGCATCACTTTTCTGGTCAATGACTGTTTCAATTCAATGGCTCATTAAAATACATCATTTAAAATTTGTCCTAAACTTACCTTAGTTTGGATTTCACTGGCCTACTCTTGTTCCATGAAGACAGTGAAGTGCCCTTGTTTCGCTCTGTTTTCTTTAGTCAGCACAACATAATTTCGAAATTCTGCCCGGCAAACGTTAATTTAGGACTGAGTTTTACACCGAAACATTTCTAATCTCAAACTGAATGTTAGTAACCATGTGGTAACATAAACAGAATATGTGTTGCATTGGAGTTTGTCGTGTTAGAACTTTGTCTTTGTGAGAAAGTATATAACAAAACATCAGAACATTAAGCAGATATTATCTCCATGGTTGGATAACACAAGGGGCAAAGCCAAAAATATGTTTTTTTCCATAATTAAACTGAACAGCCAGTTAAATTAGTTTCAAGAACTATGAGAGTCCACCCGGTAAAGAACACCTCCAGCAGAACAGAAAGGAGGAATTCCAACTGTGACAAACATCCTTCATCAGTAGGTGAAAAAGCTTCACGCTGCAGAGCTAATGACCAGATTGAATCAACTCCTGCAGCCAGGTAAGGCGAGAAAAACGTCCTCTAACGATTTCAGACTTTGAGACAAGTTATGCACTTGGTTTATTTTTCCTTCATTAGTCCGCTTGCATAAGGCTGAGTCACAATTCCTTACTCCTTGCTAAAAGCGCTTACTATTATTGCTAATATGAAGTACATGTGAAGTTCTCCCGTTAAGTTGGCTTCTCTGTGTTTATATTTTCCACAAAGTGCTATATTTTCTATTTTAAGGTCTCACTGTATAACTTATGCAATGTGCCGGCTGAATTTTCCTCACTCAGGGTGTTTCTGTCGTGACTGTATAGCTTCTTATCAGCAGCAAAAACACTTGTGTCTGTGGGGGCTTGTGTGTGTGTGTGCGTGTTTGTGACTGGGTGTGCGAGATGTGAAATATTTCATGAATATGAAAATTGCTCCCATAAATAGGCTTTACTTTAAGTTCTGTGCAACTTTAATTTGGACCCCACCACCCCACCCGTTGCATATGAATCTCATCCTCACATCTCTCCGGAGGTCTCTCTGTGTGACGCTTGCTCTCTGTCACGCTCTCTATTTTTGTTTTCTAAGTCTTGCCATCTCTCTTGTGTCTCCAAGCTCTAAACTTTCTTTTTGCACCGTAAATTAGTTGCAGAGAGGTCAAGAACGATGTAGAGAGAAAAAACGTTTTTGTAAGCTGCAGATGATCATATCCACTACAACAATATTTGACAGGGCCAAGTTCAGTTGTGGCTGCAGAGTTTTAGTGAATTAAAGAGACTTTTCTGAAGGAAATAATGAGAAGAATGAATGAGACAAAGAGATATAGAGACAGAGAAACTTCACAGGAATATCACTGCACATATTATATTTCCTTTAAGGCAAAAGAAAGCACACAACAGTGATTTTTATATTACTATTTCATGAAGCTATTCCCCCGTTTCCTGGGTGAGTTTGACGTCAAATACTGAACTGCTGTAAATTTATCATAAAAGGAAAGTATTCAATTTCCTGAATGTAGTTCGTCATATCTGTTGTATCTGTATCTGGCAATTCTGTTTGGTAGAACACAATTCTACTTGCTTTGGGGAACTTAACGATGTCAGGAATTGCGAAAAATAATTTCAAATAGGAAGTAAAGGGTTTAAATGATTATTAAACATTAGAATAAAACAAATCCATCGATGTTATTGCTTTTTTCATCCAAGCAACTAGTGTGCCCTGCTTCAGTGTCGCTACCAATGCTCAGGTTGGCTTTCAATGTCCAAACCACAACTTTAACAATTGTTTGTTTGTCTGCTGAAAAAATAAACCAAATAGCTTTCCCATGATGCACTTTGTCTTTCCAACCAGAAATGAAATTAATAGTCATAATCATTTAATCAGTGACGGATCTTGAAAATAGTGACTTCATATAAAACGGACAAAGAACAGCACCTGTTGGATCCAGCCATTGGGTTAAGATGGCAAAGAAAAAGATGGCAAAGAAAAAACACGAGTCACTAACAACTCATGAGCTGATAGTAGAGAAAACTTTCTTCAATCAGTCAGGCAGCTGGAGAAACATTATCTTTGAAGACCACTGACCACATTAGCAGCATTTCTAACATTCAAGAAGACTGGTTGAATGGAAAAACAATAAAGGAGCAGATGAAAAAGATTTGGAAAAGAAAAGGCTTGCCTCCAAATACACACTTTTACTCACTCCATACTAAAGGTCAGAACTGCAATAGCACAGGAGAAATATAAATGTTATCATCATCACTCTTTGCTTAGTGTATGTTTATGTGTGTGTGTGTGTGTGTGTGTGTGTGTGTTGCATCTGCAGCCTTCTCTACTCTCATCCTGCACTCCATTCCCTTTTCTTTCTTTGTCTACTCTGTGTCTATTCTCCCCATCTCTCTCTAACCCCAAACCACACATACTTTCTCCTTCTGCCCACCTGTTACACATTTTAAAGAGCTGTTATTGCTCAACAACATTGGACCATAAATATAGCCTTTTCTTCAAAAATCGCATATCGTGAGGTCACACATCTCTCACACACAATCAGACACACTGTGCCCCACACAGAAGCTGAGTGTGCATTTAAGGATAATTTACTGAGTTACCTGAAGTCAAATTTAAAAAGGAGCAGAAAGGTGTTGCTACATTAAATTAAATTTAGGACAGAAGCAACTTTAGCTCTTTCTTTCTGTAAATATAAATTGTTTTCCATTAATGCTGATGACAGCTGTAGCCAGAGGCTATGTCTACGCCTTGCAGAATTACGCCTTGCAGAATTTCTTAAATTTCCTTTACTTGGATTCAAAAATGAACTGATAGATTGATGTGGTCTAGGGTTCAAGGTCACTTTGATAAAAAAAACACATGTTTTTTGCATTAACTTAATGAATGTGCGAATTATGACTTAATATTTATTCATATTTTATGAGTCTTGGCAGCCATGGAAAGAGGCTCCAGGAAAGATGACTTTGTGACTGGTGCTGGCAACTGGGAGTGAGAGGTGGTTCTCAAGTCATCCTCCACCGCCTTGACATTTAATTTTTTGCCCAATTAATGAACTGTTGCAAGCAGCAATGCTATTTTCATTTAAAAAAAAATTTGTTCTGATTGGGGATTGAACCGCCAACCTGCAGGTTGGAGGACAACCACTCTACCCCTCAGCCCCAGCCAATTGGTCAAACCAAATTGGCTGGTGTGCATGTGTCATGAATCCAGCGGTGATTTTGCGCACTGATTTTGTGCGGAGAGTAAGAACATTTCTGTGCACAGATTAGTGAGACTTAGAGACTTTCCACGTTGAATTGAAGGGGGGAGCTTTCAATTTTATTTTGCCTTTCATGACAAGAAATATCAGCGGAGAAGCCTGGTGTATATTTCCATCTTTCGGAAAAGGCTAATCCAGAGCTGGTGATCAGGACCAAGGTTTACAATGTCTATCTTTAGACCAGGGGAAGGCAACCTTTTTCACAATAAGTGCCATATTCAAAAATTTGTATATCAAGTTTTAATATTGAACCACATTAAATTTCCAACAGATTGTCATTGTCATTTTATTCCATCCATATTGGCTATATATAGCAAAACACTTTAAAGAACCATGTTTAATCGCATTACGATTGCAATAATAAGTTGGTCATTAGCCAACCACACTCATATTCAGAATTGTGAAAGCTTGCTTCAGTCACATGGTTTTCGTCAGTGTGAAGACTTTGTGAGAGTTTGTTTGCTTCTCATACCTGGACACTGCACGTTTGATTCACCCTTGTCTGCCTGATCTTTGAAACTTATTTCATGCCTTGTTTCAAAGTGGCGCTTAACACTGGACGTTTGGCACGCAACACAGAATGGTCATTATGACAAACCAAGCCATGGTCTTCTGCCCATGAGGGCTGAAATGCCCGTACCTTCGTTCTTTTTAGCTAGCGGGCATGCCATCACCAATAAACCTGAACGGCTGCACTTCAAGGAGATTCATGTGGGAAAACGTGAGCAGCGCTGCCTGGGAGGCTGCTTAATATTACATAATGGCGATGGAACCCAGTCATTGGCGCATTACTGGCACCTAGTGGCTGGGAGGTGTAAACATAAGATGTCACGGTAGAAAATCTAAAATTGATAACTTGATGAACAGAAAATAGACCTGTGTTGATCTGACAACCCTTGCGTTGTCCTGCTGTGGTGTTGTGCTTGTGTATTTGTGTCAGGTTTCTGTAGGCGGGATCAGACCTTAGTATCAGCAGGGAAGTGGCACACCTTTGCTGACCAGTATTTAAAAGGGCTGCCGAATGTTGACTCTCCCCTCTCTCTGCCTCACCAAGTCCACCACCACAAGTTTCAAGTTCAAGAGTTTATTGTTAAATGCACAACAATAACATTGTCGCTGGCAATGAAATGCTTAGGTCACAGGCTCTCTTATAGCAATGCTCAGAATATTAAAAGCAAAAAAAAAGTTTTAATGAAATAGAATATCAAAAATAAAAAATAATATATATATATATTAGGGCTATGAAAAGATTAAAAATTGTAATCAAATTAATCACAGGTTTCTATGGATTAATCATGATTAATCACATTACCGATTTTCTCGGTATATTTTTGTGAAAGCAAAAGTGTTATGACAAAAGATGGATATATATATTTAACATGTTTTCTTTTTATATTCATAAATAAACAAAACAATGGTTCTGCAACTCAGCAGTTCTTTAGCAGTTCTCTTTGCTATTCCATATGGAACATTTATATAATCTTTATCCTAAACAGAATTCGGGCTGCTTAGCCATTGTATGGTTGAATAAAACTTTATTTTCTTTTTAAATCAAACTGAAATTATTTGAGCTTCTTAGCCATTCTTTTTATAGGATGGTTGACATTTTTTATATTTTTTGTAACACAACCATTAACCACACCATGACACAATCTAATGCCTCTAAAGGCCCTCTTAGCTAGTCGTTCTTTAGCCAGTTGGTGAGGCAAACTAACTTGTCCACATTCTATGACAGTAAAGCTGACCGCTTCTAGGGCGGTGCAGCTGCCTTACAAGGTGGTGATGCAGCCAGTCAGGATCTCTATCTCTCTATGGTACACATAAAGAAATTGGAAAGAATCCTGGCATCCATGTGGAGCCTCTACAGCCTGCAGAGGAAGAAGAGCCGCTGTCTGGCCGTCTTCCTGATGGAGTCTGTGTGGTGGGTACAGGTCAGGTCATCACTGATGTGGACCCCAAGGAACTAGAAGCTGCTGACTCGCTCCACAGTAGTCCTGTTGATGGAGAGGGGGGCGTATTCTACTTGTCTCTTCCTGTAGTCCACGATCAGATCCTTCGTTGTTGTCCTGACACCAAGACATGTTAGCATGGCATTTGTTCAATTCCTATTTTTAGACAACCACACTACAGGTATCACTGACAGAACTGATTACCGTGTTTACTTCAAGTATTTATTTACAAAGAAAAATACCTTAAACTACTGCAATTTGTTATCTTCCTCTTTGAGGTTCAAAATGAAAGTGAAATGAAAATAGATCCTTATTTCCTCCTGGATCCAAGAGTCAAAATTGGGTCTTGTTGGTGCTTTTACTGCGTCCCCTCCTGACAAAGACACTGGTATGTTTCAACAAGAACTGACCCTGGTTGAGTGACTGCATTATACATTTTAAGCTTGGGTAATTCACTGAAAAGGTCTAAGCAGTTGTGCTTTCAACAATTTATATGACCTGGGCTGTCACTGTGTTACATGTCCTGACGAGAACCAAGAAAGAGAGCACATTTCTCCAGTATTAGATTAAGATTAAGATCCATTTATTCATCTCTACACTGGCGTCTGGCTAAATCTAGAAGAGAATTTAAAATTCTCCTCCTCACCTTCAAGGCCCTGAATAATATGTCGCCATTTTACCCTAAAGAGCTGTTAGTACCCTATCAACCCACCACAGCACTCCGCTCACAGAATTCAGGCTTACTTGTCGTCCCTAAAGTCTCTAAAAGTAGAGTAGGAGCCAGAGCTTTTAGCCATCAAGCCCCTCTCCTGTGGAATAATCTCTCACTTTCAGTTCGGGAAGCAGACACCATCTGTTCATTTAAGAGTAGGCTCAAAACCTTCCTTTTTGATAAAGCTTATAGTTAGAGCTAATTACTGCGTCAGAACATTACATGTCCTATGTTCTAAAATAGGAAGTGTTTAGTTTAAAAAGGCATAGAGGTATTGATGGCTGATCTACTGAGTGGGCCACATGGTTTTCATCGTACTACCATACAAACCAGTAGCCAGTCAGATTTACCTTGAGCCTCAGTGTACTCCCAAGTTCGGCCTGTATCATTGTATCATTGATTACAAGGCAAAAACCCCTGATGAGGCTAAGACGCAAAGGGAATTTATGACACATGACACACGGAGCTTCTCTTTCCAGCTTCTCCTTCCTCTTCTCCATACCTATCACATTGAAGTAAGTCATATCTCATCAGTACATGTTACTGACTTGACCCCTTCCCCAAGTCCCTTTGCTTTATCGCCCACAGATCCAGGCCCGGGTCAGTCAATGAAGTCAAGAAGAAATATTAACTTGTGCTGAAACTCCATGTTTGGCTTAGTGTTTCACAAATTAAACCAACCTGACTAGTAATTGCTAAAATACAGCACAAAACTTAAACATGTAGTCTTACTGTAAACTTCGTACCTTAGCTCGGATGGATTTATCAAACATCTGAAATTACGTAAAAACAATACAATTCCTGTATTTACATACAAAAGGGATAAACTGAAAACATATTTGAATACAGCTTGAAACTAACCACCGCTGCTTCATACCACTTCGCATGTGAGTTGCTCAAGCTCATGTGTTTTCAAACAGGTTCCTGTTACTTCTTAGCCTGACGTTGTCAGACTCACAATTCTAGTCAGAATGTCAGTCTGAGACCGCGCCATTGGGCTGTGATTATGGGGCGTGTTTCAACTGAACAGGAAATAAAAATCCTCTTCGCTCAAGTGGATAGACCTACAACCAATCAGAGCAACGTAGTATGTGACCTATGTTAAGCAACGCATTGTGAGTTATTTACTAACGCCGGGTTCACACCGGACGCTGAACTGAATTGGAGAAGTGCAGTGAGTTGTATGATCCTCGGAACATGTTGTATAAAGACAACACCAAGAAAGACAAATGTTGGGATGCTGTTGCTTAAAGTTGGAGCAACAAGTAAGTATTTGCTTTTAATCTACTGGATCAACGGGTGATATTATTAGCGCTGCCCGGCGGTTCAGCGTCGCTTCAGTGTCCGGTGTGAACAGCCAAGCGCCGGCGCGATAGGGATTAGCGCGGTGCTTTGGCCGCGCCTCCACGTTCTCTCTTCCTCTTTCAAAATGAATGCGCTGTTGATGTCTTCTAAAACAGACTCAATGGCAGCATCTACACATCTCAGCTCTCCAGCGGCAGGCATGTTTGTTGAAAACAAATTCAACCCAAGGGCACTTGATGACGTGGTTGATTACGTTACCGTTGATCATCTGTCCATCATCATATAAAGCCCCCCTGACAATCTGATTGGCCCGGTCGGGCACAATTTCTCCTCAACGGAGCGACTCCAGACCGAACTTCCCGACCTCAAATGTTGTGGGCGGGGCTAAGTTCGTCTGGCATCCAGGCTAGTTACTTCTTTCTCTGGGTGACTGAGAAATAGTGTCACTAAGGAAGTTCAGAAGTCAAATCAGGCACTTGTTTTTTTATAGTTCTCCTTGTTCTTCTTTGGCAACATTATTCACATCAATCTGTATATATTCTTCAGCAATAGCAAACTTCATCACAATTAGAAGGGATTTTTATTAAAATTAAGCCAAATTCATCCATCAAAGTGGCTGTCAGTAGGTAGAATAATCCTTCTGAAGCTCCATGTATTTCCAGGGGAGGAAGCAGAGTCATCGGCAAGTAATTTGGCTAAGACAAAGATTAAATAACGGAGCTTCAAAACTCTCTTTCTGTTGGTGTTACGTTCCCCAAGCTGTCTAGGGTAGAGGGACGAACAATTAGAAAATAAAACCAGGCACTAAACAAGGAAGCCATCTGTTTTAGGTTTAACAAGGAAATAAGGATTTATTAGTAACTGTGAGTTAACAAAAAACGCCCTTCCTACACAGGAAGGGGAAAAAGAAAACACTAACCAACAACCACAATACAGCACGCCGCAAGCCGCATGTCCGTACAGCCCGTCTCCTCCCTACTTCTGCTCCCGAACGGCTGCTCCCTCACTGACACAGCTGAGGGTCTTTATTGTCCACACTCTGATGCCAGAGTGGCCTCAGCTGTGCCAGTGGAGGTGCTTCTGGAGAACCCACCTGGAGGTGACGAGAGAGGGGGAGAGAGACAACACACGGCACGTAGCACCCCCCCCCATAAGAACAAGCTACACCCAGTTAATTAATCACACATTTCACCATATCATCACACACTTTCACAATTTGCCTGCTCTCACCCACGGGATAGCGCGTCAGCTACCACATTGTCTGCTCCTCTCTTGTTTCTTATGTTAAGGTTATAGTTCTGGGCCAGGAGTGCCCAACATATCAAGCGCTGGTTATTGTTGTACATCTGTGCTAGAAAAACAACAGGGTTATGATCCATGAAGACTGGCACTGGGGAGGAGCTCGAGCCAACATACAACTCAAAATGTTGCAGGGCAAGGAGCATTGCTAACGTCTCATTCTCAATGTTGGAGTAATTAAACTGATGTCGCATGAATTTGGCTGAGAAGTAGCATACAGGGTGACACACATCAATAACACTGTCCTGCAACAGCACCGCCCCAGCTCCCATTGGAACTGGCATCCACCTCAAGCTGGATTTCTTGCCGGATTTGGTCAAACTGTGTAGCTGGAAGTTGAGAATACCACTGCAGATAACTGAGGAGCGTGAAGCTTTGACCAGCTGCATCAGTGGACCATGGGAGGGTAAGTAATCATTTGAAAAACAAAATAGCAAATATATTAATACGTTTAAATTTACACTTTCAACCCAACCATGTTCCATGGCATGTGTTATTGAGAAATCACCTTTATCTTTACAATAAAGAATGAAATCAGTTATGCAATGCTAAAGCAGTTAGGCATGGTAGGGTCACTGAAGGCGTTAAGTCTGTTTATAATATATATATATAATATGGTATGGGAAGTGGGGAAGTTGTGATTTGGCTGGAAAGAGGCGGTGATTGTTTATATCAGGAAACCATGAACTAAGCACTGACATCAAATTTTGAAAGATAATGGAGAAAATTATTGCAGATAGACTTAATACTTTATTTATCAAGTGCATAACAACCTCATATTGATGATTAAATTAATCATGATAGGGATAGCAAGTATAGGACATATAATTGGATCAGAAACTTTTTATTTGATAGGTTTATTTAAGTAAGATTGGGACAGATTTAAGTAAGACTGGGACAGCTTTATCAGGAAGGTATATGGTGGAAAATGGTATTCCCCAGAGCAGTGTCATTATTTCAATATTGTATTCCAATATGATTAGTGTGTTTTGTCTGAAGTTCAGGGTGATATTGAGATGAATTGTAATTTGTGAATATGGGCTATACAAATAAAATTTGATTGATTGATTGATTGATATTGGACATTCTCTCCATTCCAACAGATTTTCCTGGATGAGCTTGACAGACATGCAATGTTAACAGATGTTAACATGTATCCTGAAAATGTTATCACTCTTTTGCCATGGCATGCAAAAGGGTAACACATCTGAATGTAACTTACTTCATAGATGGAACTAGAGCAGAAAGGTTGGCATATGTACATGGAAAGTGGTTTGAGGAACCCGTCCTCATACCCAGCATATCTTCCTGTTTAACGGCTTGCTGGAAGATGTTTGAAAAACACATCCTCTGTGCGTTCAAGTAACGTAAGTGAACAGGTGACTGTAGTCATGCTACTCTGCAGGGTGGTTGAGATGTAGGATGGTGTTTGTAGGCAAGATTGTCCACTGTATGTATATATGTATGTAAGTATATATGTATGTATGTTGACTTGGCTTATCCCATTACTTTATTGTTTCCCTGTTTTGTGTGTTCCCCTCCTTGTCTCCCCTGTCCTTGTGTATGTGCATGTGTGCATGTACATATATCGTGGGTGCTGTCTCCACTTCTGGCACCTGGCACTAGTTCCACACCTGATTTGTGTGTCATTCAACAGCTAAAACATTATAAAGGAAGTTGGAGGTTGTTGTAGGTCAAACTTTGAGACACTGGTGTGGTGCTTTCTAGACAACTTTTGTGTCTGATCTTCAAGTTGAGGTAGGTGAAATGCCTTTACATCTTAGGTGGAAACATTGGAAACAATTTCAGGGGCATTCTGAAGATGGACTGCCAACAACACTGGTACTTCTTCCATGTTGGGAGCGTGAAGGGGCCAGGAGGGAGTGTGTTGCATGGAGCGGTATAACAGTAGCCAGAGAGTTGTCTTCAAGTCAGAAAAGTTACATCCCTACCTTTGTCAGTAACACCACCCTGGCTGTTCCCTCACTGTCTACTGATTTATATTTTCTGGAAAAGGTGCAAGGATGTTTCAGTGAACAGGAGAACCTTTTGTCATTTGACAGTTAACATGGTGGAGATGTAAGCGATTGCTGCAGCATCACAGTGGGTAGAAGAGTTACAAATCAGGATGGTGTTTTGTATATGGGTTCATGCTCACATGAAGCATGTTATGCAATGGCGTCATACTAGTATAGGATTAATGTTTGATTGTCGCTACTGTGCTAGTGAAAGTAAAACGTTGGCTTTTATTTTATACCATAAACATTTTAATCATCTGCGCAGTACAGTTCTAGCAGGACAAAAAATAGTTTTGTCCTCCTCCGTAATGAAAGTTATTTTGTGTAAATATACTTTTGCATCAAAGAATAACTAACTTTTTGCCAAATAAAAGTAAAATTTTCCAAGGTTTTTGTTTAATAACAAAAATAATGCATACACAAGGCTTCCACGTACAAGGACTCAGGTCTTTCAGTTTATTGTAGCTTCAACTAGATTTTAAGACTACAACGTGCGGTCCTGCCAGGGCATTCTTCCTTCAGGAGAGTTGAAGAAAGCGCAGAGCTTCTCTCTAACATCATATGTTTCTCTGCTTCCCCCCATGTTCCAAGAATCCAGCAGGTCCTCCCCT
Organism: Platichthys flesus; assembly: GCF_949316205.1. NCBI lineage: Eukaryota > Metazoa > Chordata > Actinopteri > Pleuronectiformes > Pleuronectidae > Platichthys > Platichthys flesus. Next base: position 21,436,543 of record NC_084952.1, read on the forward strand.
TGTTCTTCAGCCTCATCCAACCATCTCTGATTCTCTGATGGGTTCAAGAGGTAGTTGTGTAGAATACACACAGCAATAACAACAGAGTCCACATTCTCTGGCTTCATGATTATTCTGATGTACACGAGCATCCTCCATCTCGCTGCCAAAATCCCTAAGGCGCACTCAACAACCATTCTGGCCCTGGACAGTCTGTAATTGAAAATGTTCCTCCATCTTGGAGGTACTTTCCTGGAAATGGCCTCATCAAATAGGTTTTCAGTGGGAAAGCAACCTCTCCCACCATGGTGAATGGAACACAATGTTGTTGGTCAGAGCCTGGCAGAGGACAGTCGGCAGGAACCTCCAGGGTTTTCGCTTCCATGCCCTTTCCTAGATCTGAATCTGAGTATACTCTTCCATCACTTAATCAGCCTTAGTCCCCTAACTAGACGGTAATGAATCTGTAGTCGGCATCTACAAGAGCTAGCAAGGCAATAGAAAATTTATTTTTGTAATTGATAAACAAACTGCCAGACTTCTGTGGTGCTGTTATCGTAACATGGAAGCATGTTACGACGCGTCAATGGGCCCTAGGGAGTTTGGGATTTGGCTGCAATGCTTTTTGCCCATGAGTGTTTTATGGACTCAAACATTTCAGACAATGAGTAGATAAGTAGAGAATTTTTATTTTGGGGTGAACTATCCCTTTACCCCTCAAACAGCCCATTAAAGGCGGGTCAGAAAGTGCCACCACTCACAAATATAACATGCACAAACACAAACCATTTTTAGAGCCACCTCTGTTCATTACAAAAATGATCATATCCTCTGTATCAATCACAGCTGATGACTACCACTGCTATAACATAGAAGTTGACTTGCACCCTGAGTGCAATCCTAAATAACGGCAACATAAATTAGGGGAATGGTATTAAATACAGTGCCTGGAAATCATCTGCTAGGGTCAGTGTCTAAAGCAACCACAAGCCCTCCATCTTTTTCAATTCAAACTGTGCAAAGATGCACATACTTTCTAGTTTTCACATTTCCTTCTTTTTCACTGTCTCTTCTGTACAACAAGTATTTCTACATGATCACATCACTGCACTATTCAAATGGGCCAATTCTGGAAAACCATACAGCCACTTAGTTAATAGTAATAAACTAGGGCTACGTTGTAGCACTGGCGGGCCCGAGCACCCGTACGTTTTAGCCTGTAGTGGTCGGTGAAGAGAGCGATCGATGACCAAGCGCACGTCTCCGCGTTGCATGCGTTTTGCGCACTGCGGAAAGATAAACACTTCACTATCTTCGTCTGTCAAGCGACGCCGATCCTTTTTCTTCTAATTGCTCATTACGGTCCACGCTATCAATTGCACGTCACACTGTGAAAATTACATGTAAATCGAATGATAGTTGAAAAACAAAATATACATCCTGCTGCCAGTAGGTGTTGCTATCACTATTATTACACACAGACCTGATGTGTTCAAGTTGGCGCTCTGATGTAGCGTGAGCAATTTTGTGTAAATTGGACAATTTTACCGCAACGTAATTTTCACACTGATCAGTAGGTGGCGCTATGACCCTAACCCTAACATTCAGATATGGCGCTGTTCAGGTCACGATTGTGAACAGAAGTCAGTAGTTTGGAGCCTGTTGGATAATGCAGAGTGGAATAACAAAGTGCTTCCTGTTTCATGGATAATCAATAAGTGGCGCTATGACACTGAGGAAATATTGACACATAGGGCTGTTCAGGCTTGTACTCTTATCATGTGACAGAAGTTTTGTAGTGATAGGACAATGCACAGTGGATTTATTAAAACATCGTCTCGTCTGGCGAAGAATGTTTACATGGTTTGAGGAAATGTCACAATTCTGACCTTGATCCAATGACTTGACTGAGCTCATTTGAGCTGTATATTGTAAAGCAGCCAGGAGCAGTTCATCAAAAATATAAAACATGTCACTTCCTGTAGCCACCAGGGGGCGCTGTGATTTCAAGTCATAATTTCTGTGTAGATGTCATCAGGCTGGGAATCTTGTCTTACATGTCTAGTTTGGACTTGATTGGACCATATATGTCCACGATACAGATGCTCGTGTTTTGATGGCGTTTAATCAAACTTTGACGCCACGCCACGGTCACACGGTGTGACAAAAAATAAATCCCTTAATCACTTTTTATCTCAATCTTGTTGTGATGACACTCATCTGAGTTTTAAGTTGATCTGATGAAAGCTCTACGACAAGTACATCAAAATAAAAATTTGGAATATGGCAAAAATGGCCACTAAATTCAAAATGGCGGGCTTCCTGTTTGGTCTAGCATATCTATCCAAGATACTTATTTGTTTGTTATGAAAAGACACATGCCCAAATCGACTTTTGTACAAGTTGGCCAATCGTAGTGCCGGGGCTGCCCGTTAGGGGGCGCGAATCAGTTGTCTTGCCACGCCCATTCCTTAAAACCATATGAATATCTTCAGGGGGGGGGATTTTGCTACACACATGTAGTTTGAGTGAGATAGAACCATTAACACTGAAGTTACAGCAATTTCGTGTTTCACGGCGAGTTGATGAACTTTGATGCCACACCATTAATATGGCGTTTGACGAAAAGTCACAGTCTTATGCCTTCATTATCAATGTCTTGAGACCCATTTGATACAGTTTGACATGGTTGAGGTCAATGGATGAGGAGAAATACATCCAAGTGTAAGATATGCGAAAAAAAAGACATTTGATGGTATATTGCCTGCAGGCTAGCAGAGCTAAGGTAAAAGGTGAGGTACAGAGACACCGATACCTGCTCATCACTGCTAACACAGAAATACAATACTAATCTTGACTTAGCACAGAAATGGGGGCGCAGACGTCTCTAGCTACTCTGACAGGATAACAAACTGAAGATCAAACCATATTATTCATCCGATATGTGAGAGAGTGAAACCTCTCCACAGACTCGGAGAGTGTTCACAAGGATTAACCTGCTAGCCTGTTAGCTCAGGTGAAGCCGAGCAGGCAACAGGCTCGGAGCTAGAGTCGCGTTACGCATTGTTTGAGTCGAGTTGCTAGGCAGATTTCATGGGACACATCTGAAAGCGCCCCAGCTCCGCCCCCCCACCCAATGTTTACTTTGGCCTGTGTGGTTCACGCTCATTGGGTTTCCATGACAACGATCTTAAGCTTTGGCAGCTGCGCCCAGAGCAGAGACGGACGGCAAGAGAGAAGCTCAGTTCACACACAGACAGAAACACACACGAAGCAATTAACTCAAAAACAATACTATAATGTTTGTATGTCCAGTTTATCCACACACACATTCACGCTACTGTGCGGATAAAATAAAATAAAATATATTTAGCCACAAAGTACATATGTATTGAGCTTTCTGCCCAACAGCGCCATCTGGCTCTGGTGGGGCAGTGCCCCACGTGGCCCTAATGTAGAAACGCCACTGAACTGCTTCACAGCTATCGTTGTCTACTCAGATACTGTTGAAATACCTGTCCATTAAATGCAACCATTGAGACAAATGAGATGGTTATTTTGATGTTTGTAAATATAATGTGATAATATATTAATATCCCACCACTAACTAACGTGAGAAGCAGTGTAAACACAGTCTCTTAATCCCTAGGTCGGCAATCTGAATGTGAGAACCGGGGCTCCGCCCCCGCCCTGAGCCCACGCTCACTCGCTCAGAGAGACACAGTGAGATCGGACCTCGTTCACGTGGAGCCTCAGTGACTGACCGGCTGCTTCTCAACAGTGGAAACAGTGAAAACAACGAGTTTCTCTGGTCTCAGCTGATCAGAGATCATCGCCTAAGCTTCTTGATCAGAGCAGAAGCTGCAGGTGGTTTGTACCAATCTGCAGTTTCTGTGTCGGCCTCCAGTCTGACTTGCTCTCACGTTTTGTGTTAATATTTCAGCCATAGATATATATAAACACTAGATGTCTCGTCCGCGTTGCCGGCCAATGGAGTCGAACGTCCGCACTTGGCGGCCATCTTGCCACAGGCAGCTCGCTCACCCATAACATTGTGTTGGTAGTGGAACATTTTACTTTTTAATTAACTATTACTTGCTAAATTTTCAACCGATTTTTTAACGGATTGGTTTGTTATAAATGCTGGAGATGTAGTTATGACACTGCATACTTATTAATAATTATGTTATGTTCTAAAAAATAGAATAATGTTCTTAAAAATAGGTACAAAATTTCCCTCTACAAATGAGGTGTATACTAATGAATAATTATAATTACAACCATGGGTTTTCATATGGAAATATCATTAAACAGAACAGATAGGGGCAATAAATACACACATGCACAAGGTTTTTATGTTAAATCAATATATAGGCTACTAAAACTCAACATACAGAATGGCAACATGAGATATATGTATACTTTTATAATAGCAATATTACTAATATAATAAAATAATTTTAATTATCACATGTTTAGTTTAAACAAGTAATAATTCAAATTATTGTATTATATTAGTAACATTCTTTTTATAAAAGTGACATTTATTTGCAGTAAAAAAAAGGTGTAAGATTTCCATTTACAAATATACATAAAGAAATGCTGCATGTTGAAAATTCCCACCCTCTAGAGAGAACTAGACTACTGTGGAGGTATACAGATGGAGGACCGACATAAAAAATTACTCAAAAAACAGTGAAATCAATACAAATCTATAATATTTACTAACCTCTGAAGAGGCTGGTGATATACGCCTAAAACGCTGATATGATATGATAATGGTGATTCTTAGGTGAGTCGCATCGACTTTGTGAACTTTATTTTTCTATTTCCGGTCTGACTGAGACGTTGATTGTACCGGCTGTGGTGATCGGATCTTGAAATGGTTTACATCAGTGAAATCAGAAAATTCTTAGCTTTCTAAAGATATGTTGCTTTAGTACCTAGCTGCACGTCTGTAAATAACAATGTTTGACGCTGATCTGTAAAACAGCGCAGGGAACCAAAAGTGTGGTGCAAAGAACAGTTCTGTAAAACCGTGGTAACATTTGGCTAATGCCCTTTGAAAAGGACTGTTTTATTGAGCTGCTGTCGCATGTTGTTGCTCTGTAAGTTCAGTGTAGTAATTTTAGCGATGTGGTGTAGCCTTATTTTAAAAAACAGTGACACAACTAATGTCAGCAGCGTATGGTGGTGGCTGTCTATGCCATAATGCTTGTCGGCGATGTGCTCCCCAAGCACAGACACATCCTCTGACCCGATCCTCTTCCTTACAATGTACATGACCTCCAGCAGTTTGATGGGCTGTGATCGTCCGAAACTCGATGAAGCCTGGCGAATGACACACTCTGCTGCCCTGACGACCTTCACTGTGCCCTCTGATGGAATAACCAGGCCTCCATTGTTTCTTAGAGACAACAGGTGGTAGCTCTGGTCCTTGATGGCAGATGCAGCGTCTGTCACCAGGCCGGCACGGCAGACATCCCAGGACAACTTTTTCAGAGCCCGTCGCACAACAAATCCTGAAATTTGAGATGGTATAATAATATCATAACTTATAATAATAATAAATAATAAGCAAGGAGAAATAAAGGGGACCTTTCTATTTTTGGACTATCGTCAGATTGTTTTCCGACAGATTTGACTATTGGCTCTATCAGTTATAGGCAAAAATGACATTCAGTCAGCCTTTACCTGAAATGTACACAAGAGCGTTGTCCACAAGACCATCGAAGCGGACGGGAAGGTAGCTGTGGTCATGTACTAGGGCAGGAATGTCAGCAAACGGGGATGGAAGATCTTCTTCTCCTCCTGCTGCAAAGGACATATCTACAGCCGATAGGCTTGTAGAGGTGTCGATGACCGCTGGTAGGGACTCTGTCTCATCCTGCGCTGTCACATTGCCTCGGCATGGTTTAACAACTCCACACCGGGCCATCAGCTTCCTAAAGATGTACTTGAACTGGCTGGCAATAGGGTTGTTATTCCAGCCACCATAAAAAAAACACAAGATATACAAGTATATTACACAGATATTCAATATATGATATAATATAAATATGTGGCAAGTCGATCTGATGAAAGCCCTACGACAAGTACTTCAAAGTAAAAGTGTGAAATATGGCAAAAATGGCCACCAAATCCAAAATGGCGGGCTTCCTGTGTGGTTTAGCATATCTGTCCAAAAGACTTATTTCTTCGTTATGACAAGACACATGTCCCTATAGATTTTTGTAGATGTAGACCAATCATAGTGCCCTTTAGGGGGCGCTAGTCAGTTATTTTGCCACGCCCATTCCTAAAAATCATCTGAATATCTTCAAGGGGGGGCTGTTTATACACACAGATACTTTGACGGAGGTTTAACCTTGAACACTGAAGTTATAGCGATTCCGTGTGTCATGGTGTATTGATGAACTTTGATGGCACGCCATTAATAATCTGCATGATGAAAAGTCACAGTAATCTTGTGGCTACATTATCAATGTCTTGGGACCCATTTCACACAGTTTGACACGGTTTTGCAATGTGGATGAGGAGAAACACATTCAAGTGTAAGACGTACCAAAAACAAGACATTTCCTGTTGCCACCAGAGGGCGCTGTGATTGTAAGTCACAATTTCTGCACCGATGTCCTCTGGTCGCGACTCTTGTCGTATGTGTCTAGTTTGGACTCAATTGGACAAAATATGTCTGAAATATGGAAGCTTGTGTTTTCAAGGCGTTTCATCAAACTTTAACGCCAAACCACGATCAGACGGTTTTGCAAAAACTAAATCCTTCAATAACTTTAGATCTCCATTTTGTTGTGATGACGATCGTTTAAATTGTAAGTTGATCTGATGAAAGCTGTACGACAAGTAAATAAAAGAAAAAATATGGAATATGACCAAAATGGCCACTAAAGTCAAACTGGCGGGCTTCCTGTTGCGTTATTCATAATGCACTGATGGACTTTTTTGTGCATCTAGTCATGATACACAATAGTCTTTGTTTTTTTTGAGGATCGGTGAATGCTAAATGAGGGGCTTTTCCGTAGGTGGCGCTCTTGAGCCATTTTGCTACGCCCTTTTCAAAATACTCCAGAATACGTACATTTACGCCGCCTTCAAATTTACTGCAAACTCCTACAACGTTTTGAGCACATTAAAGCCCTCAAAAAGCCAATTAATTTAAGCGGAGAAAAATAATAATAATAATAATAATAATAATCATTTCAATTTCAATAGGGCCTCTCACCGATTTCGGTGCTTGGGCCCTAATAATGCCTACAGTTTCAATAGGGCCTCTCACCATTCAGTGCTCGGGCCCTAATAAAAATCCTTAAGAATTCAATAGGGCCTCACACCGATTTCGGTGCTCGGGCCCTAATTACAAAAAGTGGAGCAGAGAGGCTGAGAGAATACCGACAAAGAGTGAGGGATGACCCAGTGAAACACCAATAATATTTAAGGAAGGAAAGAGAAAGAAATAAAAAACGAAAGGACGAAGGAAAGTTGAAATGTATCAGTGATTTATCCAACAGGGAGCAAAGGAAGGTCAGAAAATCATGGAGGAAAAGACAGTAAAAGCAGAGGGTGTTGGTGAAAAGACAGAGCGAGATGGAGACATTTTGCAGGGCTTCCACACCACCTTCTATTGAGGCTGAACAGACACCAGAGCATAGGCCTGCAGACCAGAAAAGGACGAGATGTGCAACTAGCACTTCTAGCGAGGCTGATCAGACACCAGAGCATAGACCTGCAGACAAGAAAAGGAGAAGGGCAAAAAAGTGTTAATACAGAAGCTACAGCAGAAGGTCAAAGACATGCAGCAGAGGGAAGCAACATAAAAAAAAAGATGTCAGAGGTTAAGGTTGACATCAGACAAGTCAAATATTTCCCCAAGAACGAAAACTCGTAAGGATGTACAGAAGCACAGAGTTCCTGCTCATATCAGAAAGACCCTTCTTTTTCACAATACACTCATGCACCAAATGAAGAAAAAATAGAAGTTACATTACATGTCATTTAGCTGACGATTTTAAGTCACGACTGCTGTGTTGATGTCTTCAAGTCGGGACTCTTGTCTTACATGTTTAGTTTGGAGTCGATTGGACCAAATATGTCTGAGATACAGACGCTCGTGTTTTTATGGCGTTTCATCAAACTTTAATGCCACGCCACAGTCAGACGGTGTGTCAAAAAGTTGTTTCTTTGATAACTTTAGATCATCATCTTGTTGTGATGACACTCGTCTAAATTTTCAGTTGCTCTGATGAAAACTCTCCAAGAAGTAAATGAAAGTAAAAAACATGGAATATGGTCCAAATCGGTCCAAATCGAAAATGGCTGGCTTCCTGTTGCGTTTTTCATATTGCTCCGGCACGTTTTTTGTGCATCTGGAGATGATACACAACTGTCTTCAATTTCGTGAGGATCAGTGAATGCCTAATGTGCTTCTCCGTAAATGAGGGGAAGCTCCGTTGGTGGCGCTGTTGAGCCATTTTGCCAAGCCTATTTCCAAATACCCCAGAATACGTACATTTTCACGACTTTCTAACCAACTGCAAACTTTTACAACTTTTTGAGCTGATAAAGCTCTCAAACAGCCAATTCACTATCGGAAGAAGTAATAACTAGGGCTACGTTGTAGCACTAACGGCCCCGAGCACAGGCGATTTCAAGTCTGTTGCGGTCGGTGAAGAAAGAGCGTCCGATGACCAAGCGCTCGTCTCTGTGTTACATGCGTTTGGGCACTGCAGCAAGGATAAACGCCTCACTTTCTGTAGCCAGCAGGTGGTGCTATCGTTTTAAATCATGGTGTCTTTGTAGATGTCATAAGGTCGCGACTCTTGTCTTACATGTCTGGTTTGGACTGGATTGGACCAAATATGTCCAAGATACAGAAGCTCATGTTTTAATGGCGTGTAATCAAACTTTGACGTCACGCCGCGGTCACACCGTGAGACAAGAAATCAACCTTTTAATAACTTCATCTCCATCTTGTTGTGATGACACTCAACTAAATTTCACGTTGATCTGTTGAAAGCTCTAGAACAAGTATATCAAAGTAAAAGTGTGGAATATGGCCAAAATGGTTACCAAATCCAAAAATGGCGGGCTCCCTGTGTGGTTTAGCATATCTGTCCAAGAGACTTATTTCTTTGTCATGAAAAGACACATGTCCCTATCGATTTTTGTAGATGTAGACCAATCGTAGTGCCGTGGCTGCCCTTTAGGGGGCGCTAGTCAGTTATTTTGACACGCCAATTCCTTAAAACTATCTGTATATCTTCAGGGGTGGGCTGTTGATACACACATGTAGTGTGAGGGAGCTGGACCCATGAACACAGAAGTTACAGCAATTTCGTGTGTCATGGCGAGTTGAACTTGAACTGGTTGAACTGATGACACGCCATTAATAATCCGCATGATGAAAAGTCACAGTAATCGTAAGCCTACATTATCAATTTCTTGAGACCCATTAGACACAGTTTGACATGGTTTCACAAAGTGGATGAGGAGAAATACATCCAAGTGTAAAATGTACAAATACAAGACATTTCCTGCTGCCACCAGAAGGCGCTGTGATTTTAAGTCACAATATCTTGTAGATATCTTCAGGTCGCGACTATTGTCGTACATGTGTAGTTTGGAGTCGATTGTACCAAATATGTCTGAGATAGAGAAGCTCGTGTTTTGATGGCGTTTCATCAAACTTTGACGCCACCCCACGGTCAGACGGTGTGACGAAAAGTTTATCTTTCAATAACTTTTGATCTCCATTTTGTTGTGATGACACTCGTCTACATTTTAAGTTGATATGGTGAAATTTTTTTTCATAATGGTCATTTAGGTTTTTTTGTGCATCTTGATACACAACTATCCTCCATCCCTACATTTTCGTGAGGAACAGTGAATGCTAAATGAGGGGCTTTTCCGTAGGTGGCGCTGTTGAGCCATTTTGCCACGCCCATTTCCAAATACTCCAGAATACGTAAATTTACACCACTTTCTAATTTACTGCAAACTTTTACAACTTTTTGAGCATGTTTAAAACTTCTCAGAATAATCCTTTCAATTTCAATAGGGCCTCTCACCAGAGGTGCTCGGGCCCTAATAATAATCCTTTCAATTTCAATAGGGCCTCTCACCATTCGGTGCTCAGGCCCTAAAAATAATCCTTTCAATTTCAATAGGGCCTCTCACCATTTGGTCCTCGGGCCCTAAATAACATGAAGATTGTATAAATGTAAATCAAGGAAGGTATTTTATTTATTTATCTTTTTTTATTCCATGCTGTTTATTAACTGACAGTCACTACACTGTGGGATCATTTTCAGACAAAAAAGGAGTCCCAATCAATGGTTAATTTTTAAATATGCTATCAAAATCGATTAGAAGCTAACCAGCCATGTGTTGCAATGCATGTGACTTCGGTTTGCTCGAACATTTACTAGGTGACAACTGTTCCTACATGTAATGTTGGATTGCAGGAAGGTTTAAGCAACATTACATTTTTCAAGCAAATTAATGCACTAATGGTCTGGCTCAAAACATGGTTGATCTATCTCTCAGACGTCTGTTGCATTGATACAAATGTGTATCTTTACAACACATATACAGGTACTGGGTAAAATAATGAGCTTTTTGACCACAAGAATACATTTTATTCTATAATAAGTATGAATCACTACACTTTGAACAAATGCAATACCAATTGTATTTCCACATTTAGGAAAATGTAATCTTATTTGAATTGTTTTGTTTTTCTCCCCCGTCCCCATCAGGAGCTACTCAAGTAAAGTTATACTCTCATGCTAACAAGTAAAAGATAGAGCAGGACATTTGTGGAGTGTTGTTCTGTTTGGATTGTGCTATGTTTAAAGTTGTCACCAGACAGTGGTGAGCCGCAGCAACCTAAACAATGATCATGATGTCTCTACAGGGAATATTGCATAAATAGATGTGATATACATGTATAAAAGCCACCGTACAAACTAAGTGAGCCCAAGGGGGGTGATAAGACTCACTGTGGGAGACTGATCAACTGTTCTGACTCAAGTTAAGACTTTTTCCCATTCAATTAAAGATAGAATAGGCAGATGTATTCAATGTTTAATATATTTTACCTCAACAATAATTATGTGGACTGGATTCAGCCTTCTCAGATGAAATCATAATGACTCTCATAAAGTGAACATAATGTTAATTGTGGTGCATCAATGTCTGAGTGAAAATCCAGTTTTCTTTTTACATCTACTACAACGGGAGATTCAACCAAAAAAATCCTACAGACTGGGAGTTAGAAGGTCTGTTGTCACCAGTCCCACCAGATTTGCCCTGTAAATAGACAACTTCCTGAAAATAAACATAAAGGAAACAGTTGGTGTGACTTGCAGACACGCAGCTGGAAATGGATAAATAATAGCGCCACTCATAAATAAAAGATGATAGAGAACAAAGGCAATGTACTGCCATGAGAGTTTCCAGAGCAGCACTAAAAGGAGCAAATGATGAATACAATTTAATCAAGTTACGCTTTCATTGATCATTTCTGAATTATGTTTTATCTTGCGGCTTACCCAACTGAAGTCAGGTGAATTCAGGTCACTGTGGTTTTAGAGCTGGAAGATGATTTAGAATTATCTGTCTCATGACGAAAGTGTAGTTTATCCAAAGGTAATGTGACGATCTGAATCACCCCTTAATCTGCTTGATTATGTGAATGGTTTCCGGCATAGATTGTATATTGCTGGAGAGATGGCTAGGGAAAATTTTGCATCTGCTCAAATATTTATGACCGTAAAGCAGAGACTCGCATCTTCAGTCCAGGTGACCAGGTTCTGTCTTTGTTACCACTAGTGTGTTCACCGTTTCAAGCCAAGTTCCATAGCCCTTTTTCAGTTTTGCGTTAAGTGTCGGAGCAAAATTACCTACTTTACGCCTAAACGTAGAAAGACAACTCAGCTCTGCCATGTGAATCTGTTAAAGCCTTATTATAGTAGTGAGTCACCATTTTGTGAGAATGTGCTGCAGCAGACTATAAAACCTGTGCTAGTGACAGACACTGTTGGAAGACACTCACCTGCTGCTGAGATGTCTGTACAGGTGGAAGATGGTGTGGTTTCACCCGATGAAAGCCGGCTGCGGGGTTGTTTGAAAAATTCTGAGTCAAAATGGCCAGTATTTGGCCATTTGTCCAGTAAACAGTCTGCTGAGTTGTCTGATTGGCTCAACAACTATTTGGGTTTGTTTAATGATGTTCCAACTCGTACTGATTTGTTGGAGCATGACATTGATGTAGGTGATGCACAACCAGTCCGCCAGAGGTTTTACAGGATATCTCAGGAAAAGTTTTACAGTTGTCTTCTTGGTGAACCATTTATCTCCTCTGCATCTCTTAAAAGTGTTGCTGGGTGGCAGGGAGCAAAGTGAGTGGATTTTAGAGGTGAGTATGGTAAACTGCAAGAGAGTTAAATTAATCAAATTAATAAGGAAATTAGTTTGCAATGTTAAGTTGAAAATGTATATATACATGTATATATGTGTATGTATGTCGTGATTCCCGGTGGGAACCCCTCTCTTATGGGGATGGGGGGGGGGGGGGGGGTTGTGACGACCCCTTCCACCCTCACCCGGACACTAGGTTACCCTGTTCTTCCTTCCCCAGAACTGCGCTACCTTTGGGACGAGGTTGGCTCTCCCAGATGCCAGCAACCTTCTCTGTTTTGTTTTTGGAGACTTTGGTTGTTGCTTACATTTTATTCTGTTAAATAAATATCCTGAAATAGTAAAAGTTCACCCGTGTCATCTCCCTCCTTGTCACAGTTGTGAGCGGGACTGTGACAGTAACAACAATTTTGTGGATGAACATTTAATGCATATTTAATGATCTATTTTTACAGTTAGATTATTTACACTATTTTGAAAAGAGTTAATAAATGTTGTTTACTTTTTGTCTCCCTGAAGACCTTTCCACCTAAAAGTACATAACAGATGGGACGAAAACAAAGAAAATAAATGTACCTAAAATAATGTGACCAACTGGCACTGACACATTATGTATGTGTGGAAGTGAAACTTCAACTTAATAAACTACCAAAACCAAAAGACACAAAAGAGCAAAGTAATGAAAAAAGAAATGAGGAAGAATACCAATAATGAGGTGCATCAGCCTAACAACTTTCCAAAACCACTGCCTTGGTCAGACATTTTCAAAAGCTGGGCAACAAAAGAGAATGATTTTAGTTTATAATCATCAGATGGTATAAAGTATAAACAACTGGGGCATCTTAGCCTTTGCTCTTTTTTTTTTTTACAGGATGGGAGAATAAAAAGTTAGTCTTTTTTTTTTTTTTTTTTTAACAAACAACCAAACCGTAACAGTTCAGTTCACAATTAAACAAGTTCCAACTTCAGTTCATTCAGAGGAAAATGAACTGGTTCACGTTCATAATTCATTTTATTGAGATGATTTAGGTGACAAACTTACGGTCATGTGTTTGGCTATGAATCGATGGCGTCGGATCATCTCTGCATGTTGCGCTGCTCATTTTAACACTCAGTCCTGATTGTGAGCGTCACGTCTCCTGTTGTACTGAGCACAGAATGTTAAAGTCATTTTCATGATGTTTAAATGTAGCTTCAAACTCTGGAGCGAATCAAACATTAAGTTACTTCATGTACTGATCAGGTCCTGATAACTAGTGATGAGTGTTTATAAGTTAAAGTGAGAGCCGAGTGGACGAGGACTCAGAAACTCTAGCTCGGAACAAACCAACTGTAGCGTCTGCTCGGATCTTGACGCAGCGGTGCTGATTGGTGAGCAGCTGAGACTAGAGAGAAACTCTGTCGCCCTGAGCGAGTGAGCGGGAGTGGGTATGGATACATGGAGCGGGTCATTCTACGCATGCATTAATGCGTTTAAAACTGCACATTAACTATCCCTAGTATTTTCTAAATCTTCGGTGGTGTCACAGTAATAAAAAGCAGTTAATTCTCAGAAAAACTGCTGAATTCTATTCTGTGAGTAAAGAACGGTGGAGATATTGACCAAGCCAAAGCTCTGTTTATTTGACATGATAATAAGCTAACCCTGTTATATAATTATCATATATTTTATTTAAGAGAAACAACTCTATATGTACAGCTGTGGCCAAAAGTTTTGAGAATGACACAAGTATTGGTTTTCAGAAAGTATGTTGCTTAAGTGTTTTTAGATCTTTTTATCAGATGTTACTATGGTATAATGAAGTATAATTACAGGCATTTCATAAGTGTCAAAAGATTTTGTTGACTATTACATTGAGTTCATGCAAAGAGTCAATATTTGCAGTGTTGACCCTTCTTTTTTGAGACCTCTGCAATTCACCCTGGCATGCTGTCAATAAACTTCTAGGCCACATCCTGACTGATGGCAGCTCATTCTTGCATAATCAATGCTTGGAGTTTGTCCGAATTTGTGGGTTTTTGTTTGTCCACCCGCCTCTTGAGGATTGACCACACTTTCTGGCCATGGAGCACCTTCCTGGCCATGGAGCCAAAATGTTGATGTTTTGTTCCCTGAGCCACTTAGTTATAGCTTTTGCCTTATGGCAAGTTGCTCCATCATGCTGGAAAAGGCATTGTTTGTCACCAAACTGTTCTTGGATGGTTGGGAGAAGTTGCTCTCAGAGGATGGTACCATTCTTTAATCATGGCGGTGTTCTTAGGCAAAATTGTGAGTGAGCCCACTCCCTTGGCTGAGAAGCAACCCCACACATGATTGATCTCAGGTAGGGTTGCAAAGGGGCGGAAACTCTCCAGAAACTTTCCATGGGAATATTCAGCTCAGGAATTTGGGGAATTTTGAAAAAATATATATATATACGCAAATTAAACGCTGAGCAATAAAAACATCATTCAAAACTCTATTTCAAAGATGTATGGAATGCAGCACACAACGCACGTTGAATTTCAACCCTGCACTGTGCATTTCTCCATCACATGCACAGATAATTCCCAGCATCCTGCACACTACAGCAGGGCTATTGAGGCCTGCTGTAGTGTGCAGGACTAGTCAGGTAAGTTTCGATGATATAACTGGGGAAAATATATTAACATGCTGATTGAGAATTGTTCATCTGTCCATCTAGCCTCTTTCTATTCATTTATCTATCTATTGTAAAATATTTTTAAAGACGATTCCAATTGTTTGGTCAACTATTTATATCTCTAGCATTGCATTAGTGTTTTATTACAAGCTTTTTTCGCATCTTATTCTACAGAACAATTCCACGTGCACTATCTCATGTGTGGAGACCTTTCACCCCAGCCAGTGTAGAAGGAAAGCTGTGTACATTTGCAAGACCTATGTTAAGAATGACACAGATCCTGAAGCATATAGTCAAGTGCCCAAAGTTTCCTCAGGGCTCAAATCAGCCTATTACAAAACAAATGTTTATATTTATGTCTGTATATGACAAGGTAAATACAGTTAGTATAAATTACCCACAAAATTCCCCGTTAATTCCCGTATATTCCCATTTGTTCCCATGGAAAGTTTCCAACTTTGAATATTCCCGGAATTTTGCAACCCTAGTCTCAGGATGCTTTACTGTTGGCAAGACACAGGACTGATGGTAAGGCTCACCTTTTCTTCTGCGAACAAGCTTTTTTCCAGATACCCAAAACAATCTCAAAGGGGATTTATCAGAGAAAATTACTTTACAACTTTTTGGCCACGGCTTTACAGTTGAAATATTTTATTTGTTAAAACAGGACAAGACCTGAGCAAAGACTATCTATCATTCCTTTTGGTTTTCCCATACTGTTACGCTACATTATATAGCAGTGCATTAATGTTACTGACGCTTTCTTTGTTTGGGTTTGTGTATGTATCAATGGAAGATATATTTGATGTATGATAATGTATAATTTTTAGTGCTGTCAATAGATTAAAATATTTAATCGCGCTTAATCGCATTTATGTCATAGTTAACTCAAAATTAATCGCGATTTATCGCAAATTTTTATCTATTCTAAATGTCCCTTCATTTATTTTTTCCCCATCATTTTTTTTTTTTAATGCTCTATCAACATGGACAAGTGGATTGGCTTGCTTTATGCAAATGTTTTATTTTATTGAAAAACAACATTGCCAAACAGGGCGCTACAAAATAAAATTATAAAGTGCACATTTCAGGTAAAGAAGGACTCAGCCTATAGTGCAGTTAAACCATGGCTTAATATTTTATTTTTTTCAAGTTTGCTTTGAACATAGCAGTCAGGCCTCTCAAACAGACAAACAAAATACACAGGCAAGTGTCGGCCTACTTTGAAATAAATTAAACACAGAACTGTGTAGGGCTATTTGAGTCCTCCCCATATTTGTGGGAAATGTATGAAATAAGAAGTACCCTGTTTTTAAATACATAAAAACATATAGCTGCAGCCTAGTAGCTTAAAAATATATATTTGAGTTGGCGAAATATTAAAACAAAAAGCGAGAGCAGGTCAGACTGGAGACGAACACAGATACTGAAGCTCGGTAGAAACCAACTGCAGCTTCTGCACTGATCGAGAAGCTCACACGCATACACAGACTCACACACACACTCGCCCGCTCCTTGTACTTCATTACGGCCTGATACGATGATGTTTTAAAAAATTATTGTGACTTAGTCAACCACCAACATGAAAAAGCGTGTGTCACACGGCGAAAGCGTGAGAGTTTGCAGCTCTGCGTTAATCTCGCGATAAAAAAATTAACGGCGTTAAAATGGGTTTGCGCTAACGCCGTTAATAACGAGTTAAACTGACAGCACTAATAATTTTACAAAGAGGGATGGGCATAAAAGATAGGAATGAAGACAAACTAAACTAAATAGATTTATACATAGCTTAATTTATGAAAAAATTGCTGTATACTTCAGATATTTCTAATAAGTAGCAATACGAAATGTAGTTTCTTAGGTGGCACTGATGCGTGTATAACTAAAGCCCACACAAACACACACATGTTTGTACTTCCATCTTAGTGAGGACACTCATTGGCGTATTGCATTCCCTAGCCCCTTACCCTGACCTTAACCATCACAACTAAATGCCAGACCCTACCCTAAACCTAATTCTAACCCTTTGAGCGCTTAGCTACCTAGCGCTTAGTTTCATAGCATTTAGCTCTTTTTCCAAAACCGACAGAAGGATGACCGAAAAGAACAGCTGACCCCTGAGCAGAGCGTGAGTATTATCAAGCTGTCCTATTAAAGTTGAACAACTGAAGAGGCTTAAACCTTAAAGGATGTTAACTCCTGAGTCTTCACTAGGACTGAAACTCAGAGCCAGAGACCTCAACCTTAATCCGAATTCTAACCTTGACCAATACCTTAACTCTAACCCTAACCAGTAAACCCGATGCCTAAACCTAAGGCTTTAAGCCAGAGGCCTAAACCTAACCCTAACCTTAAAAACGTAACCTTAACCTTAACCATAACCTTAATCCTAAACCTAACCAATTAAACCTAATGCCTAAACCTAACCAGTTGATCCTAAAACAGAACCGTGAATCCTTTTCAAAATTACCTTAGAATTAGATTACTATAAACTTAGTTGGACACACCCTGGGGTTTGATCAACCCCGGCGGGGCCTTCCTTGGGAGAGGGTGTCTAGTGGTAATGGCCGAAACATCCAATGACCCTGAGGTCCACTACTGATGATGTGTTCCATAAAACTAGGAAATCAAAATAGTGCCTATAGATAAAAATAGCCCAACCAACTCCGTTAAAATTCAACAACCTTCAAATCAAATTAAAAAAAACAATTCGGCAAAAGGGGATATGTGAGACTGTGAGAGTGCTGATGACACACGTCGGCCAGTGCATTGCCTTTGGCTCCCCAGACCAAACTGCCCAGTCGTCGGAGGAAGCGGGGGGAGTCATCGAGATAGATCTTCTAAACCTAACCCAGCCCGTGCCATCGGATGAGCTGCCTCTCTTTGAAAAACGATTTGCATATCCCTACCAAATTTATTCAGATCGGTGCTCTGCCTTCAAACCTGAAAAAGGATGAGAAATATATTTCTGGAAAATGATACACTAAGAATAACCTTGATATACTCAAGTATTTAAAAGCAATTTTTAATCCCTCTTCTCCCCTCTTTCTCTCACTTCAGTAAGTGAGGGAGTAAAGGGGGAGACAGAGTGTCAGCCCGTACAGGCGGGGGGGAGCTCTTGCCCCTGCACAGGCGTCTCTCCCTGACTCCGTTTCCCTCATTTGTTATCACAGAAAAGAGAGATTAAGAATAGATTAGATTTAAGATTTTACAATTTTAATATTATTAAATGAATTAATTATATATAAATTGTTTTAAATTTATGAATTATATATCTATATATTAGTTGAATGTTTAATTAAGAATTATATATCTTTTTCAGACAAATAAAACCCATAATTATTCAATTTTAAACAGATTAGATGGAATTCTCGGACGCCATTTTAGAAAATGGCCACGCCCCTTCCGCAATGCATGATGGGAGCACTTCCTGAAACTGTCCGGTTTTTTTTGGTAAATATCTCTGGATATAAGCCACTAAAAACTAAGATGATAAGATATTTACCATCCCAAGAGGGAGTTCTCTTAAGCAAGAGCGTGTTAGAGTATACAATTTAAAACTCAGAAAAAAACGTGACAAGAGTTGGACAAACAGACTATATTTGACCCACATGCGGACAGCACTGTAAGACAATTATGGAGGAAATCCGAGATCAGTCTGCTGTTTTAATAAGAGAAAAGCATGTTGTGGGGTCTTGCGGTGTATTGTGACACAGAGCAGTGCTTATAATTTAAAAACTTAATTATCAATCAATCAATCAATCAATCAAATTTTATTTGTATAGCCCATATTCACAAATTACAATTCATCTCATAGGGCTTTAACAGGGTGTGACATCCTCTGTCCTGAACCCTCAGCAAGAGTAAGGAAAAACTACTAAAAACCCTTTTAACAGGGTAAAAATATGTAGAAACCTCAGAGAGAGCCACATGTGAGGGATCCCTCTCCCAGGACGGACAGAAGTGCAATAGATGCCACGTGCAGGAGAATATCATCAATAATCAAAGTCTCTAGCAGCATTTGATGAGGGTAGACATCCCGAAGGACAACCCCAACATGACATGCCAAGCAGTCCCGCTGCAAGCATAGTCCATGCTCAGCAACCATCTAGACCACCATCCACCATCCAGACCAGACGCCACTCCAGTCCTCAGTCACCGTCCACCGCCGCCCACCAGGACCCATCACAAGCCACCACCGCGGTCCTGGTCCCCCGCCCGTGCCCAATGCCAAGGCGACACAGGGTCCGCCACCAGCACCACGATCAGCCCACATGACTCAGAATCCGTCACACTGGATCCAACACCGCGACCCCCGGTGCGCGATCCACAAACCGCAATCCATAGTGCGGCCACAGAGGCCCTGGATCTGCGGGTGATGAAGCAAAGGGATTCCGGGGAAGGGGGATAGGGATAGAGAAGAGGAGGGAGAAGCTCCGTGTGTCATGTGTCATAAAATAGAACAAGTAACGTTCTGGCGCACTAATTAGCTCTAACTATAAGCTTTATCAAAAAGGAAGGTTTTGAGCCTACTTTTAAACGAAAAGATGGTGACTGCCTCCCGAACTGAAAGTGGTAGATTATTCCACAGCCGAGGGGCTTGATGGCTAAAAGCTCTGGCTCCTACTCTACTTTTAGAGAATTTAGGGACGACAAGTAGGCTTGAATTCTGGGAGCGGAGTGCTCTAGTGGGTTTATAAGGTACTAACAGCTCTTCAAGGTAAAAAGGCGCTATATTATTAAGGGCCTTGAAGGTGAGGAGGAGAATTTTTAATTCTATTCTAGATTTAACTGGAAGCCAGTGTAGCGATGCTAATACTGGAGAAATGTGCTCTCTTCTCTTTGTTCTCGTCAGGACACGTGCTGCGGCATTTTGGACAAGCTGTAGAGTCTTTAACGACTTACTGCTGGAGCCTGATAATAATGAATTACAATAGTCCAGTCTCGATGTAGCTTTGAGCGCTTAGCTACCTAGCGCTTAGCTTCATAGCATTTAGCTCTTTTTCCAAAACCGACAGAAGGATGACCCCAGCTGACCCCTGAGCAGAGCGTGAGTATTACCCAGCTGTCCTATTAAAGTTGAACAACTGAAGAGGCTTAAACCTTAAAGGATGTTAACTCCTGAGTCTCCACTAGGACTGAAACTCAGAGCCAGAGACCTCAACCTTAATCCGAATTCTAACCTTAACCAATACCCTAACTCTAACCCTAATCAGTAAACCCGATGCCTAAACCTAAGGCTTTAAGCCCAAGGCCTAAACCTAACCCTAACCTTAAAAACGTAACCTTAACCTTAACCATAACCTTAATCCTAAACCTAACCAATTAAACCTAATGCCTAAACCTAACCAGTTGATCCTAAAACAGAACCGTGAATCCTTTTCAAAATTACCTTAGAATTAGATTACTATAAACTTAGTTGGACACACCCTGGGGTTTGATCTACCCCGGCGGGGCCTTCCTTGGGAGAGGGTGTCTGGTGGTAATGGCCGAAACATCCAATGACCCTGAGGTCCACTACTGATGATGTGTTCCATAAAACTAGGAAATCAAAATAGTGCCTATAGATAAAAATAGCCCAACCAACTCCGTTAAAATTTAACAACCTTCAAATCAAATTAAAAAAAACAATTCGGCAAAAGGGGATATGTGAGACTGTGAGAGTGCTGATGACATGCGTCGGCCAGTGCATTGCCTTTGGCTCCCCAGACCAAACTGCCCAGTCGTCGGACGAAGCGGGGGGAGTCATCAAGATAGATCTTCTAAACCTAACCCTAAAACCAAGTCTTGATCCAAACGGTCTCTTAAAGGGGACATATTATGGCCATTTTACCACAGTTGGGTTAGGGTTAGATTGACCTTGTGGTATTTTTACCAAAATATGTTACAGACATTTCACTAAGACCCCAAGGAACCATATCAACTGTGGTAAAATGGGCATAATATGTCTCTTTTAAAGTTCTGTAATAATTTCATTGATATTCATAATCAGTAAATTGTACTCACCTTTCACCAAATAAATTGGTCAGCACAGCTTAATGGATGTTTGACAGTAGTAATTTTTACCTCATGTTGTGATACTGAACCATGGCACCAACCTTACAACTTCAGGAGCTGAAGTTTCACAGGAGTGCATGCTGATTGGCCAAGGGAGCCTTTCAAAGTTTTGTCAAGACATTTTTCATTTTTAAACTGGTTCTCCCTTCATTACATACACATCATCCAGTTTTAGAGGAAATCCCAATTCCAGTGGTCCCATGTGATTCTTGGCTTTATTTACCATTGTACGTGACCTTTGTGGTGAAGAAGGGCATGAGTTTTCAATTTTCTCCATCGGGTGAATGGGCTCAATGCTGGAGATAGGGTTAGGAGTTCAGAAATCATGAGGGAGCTTGGGGTAGAAATGCAGCTCCTTACCCAGGAGTATACCTAGAATTTGCTGGAGGGATTACATATCCTGGATAGATGCCCATGGAAGAGCTGGGAAGTGTGGCTAGAGAGGGATTTTTGGGTTAACCTACCTCTGCAAACTGAGCCCAGATAAACGGGAGACAAAGGATGGATGGATGAATATCCTTGATGTTGCTACATACAGCCTCTTTTATGTCATTCATTTCACTGAGTGCCTGAAGTACTGCAAGTCAACGTTATAATCGATGTGCTAACATTCACATGTGATTTACTAACACTGGAAGTCACACTTATGCAGGTGTAGTTGAGAGCAGAGGTGAAGGTAGCACACATGCATATTTTTATCTTTGTGTGTACTTGCTTTAATGTAGAACCTTCCACCCATACATTATCTGGAGTCTCTCCCTGATCAAACCAGGCGTCAAATGGGATTTATACCACACAGGTCGCCAGTAGCTGACACATGTGCAATTATAAATGATCCAAAAATCATCTACTTAACACACTAAATTCAAAATGGACAGGTATTATTTTCCTCTTTTTTAACACACATTTGAGGGCTGCTATCCAAACTGATTACAATCCATGTCCTGGTTTTCAATTCATGGCCCTACTGCACACACATACAAATGACCCCCACCACAAAAACAGAAATGCATAATCTCACACACATACAAACAGTTTTTTCAAAGAGAAAAGAGACAATGCAATGCTATGTCTTGTCCCTATACCCTGAGCTCCAATCTGACTAAAGGGAAGATCGAAGTGAGCCTTCATATTTTTCTGCACAGGGTCTGCCTCTGACATGCTCAAGGGAGCCCCGAGCAGAAAAAAGCAATCGCATTTATTCTATTCATTCAGGTTTCATTCCTCTCTTTGCTCCCTCTCCCATTCTCGGTTGACGTTTCACTTTAAATGTCCCTGTGTTCCTGTACAACTTTTACTTTAAATGATTTCTTTCTCGTCATGAGCAACTCCTTCACCTGCTTATTTGCCTGTGTGTCACCACTTCTCTTAAGTTTCCCTCGCTCCTTCTGCTTTATTTTTTATGCGAAACTCACTTATGTCTTTCTCCCTCTTCAGCTTCCTCTCGCTGCACCACCTGCATATTTTTCTCCAACTCTCAGATCAGCTTAAGCTTCAACAGTGGTAAACAATTATTTTGTAGCCTGATCCAATTAAACAGCTTAAAGGTGTCCTCTGTGGCGGCCTGACAGACTTGCCTTTGTG
This sequence comes from Platichthys flesus, assembly GCF_949316205.1. Taxonomy (NCBI): domain Eukaryota; kingdom Metazoa; phylum Chordata; class Actinopteri; order Pleuronectiformes; family Pleuronectidae; genus Platichthys; species Platichthys flesus. Next base: position 21,459,240 of record NC_084952.1, read on the forward strand.
CAAATCTCAGACATCTGTAATCTACAATATGAGATGGGCATTCTTCCATAAACTGGCCCTTTTATTAAAACATACCAATCATTCATTTTCTGGTTGTTATCACTGTGCTTAGGTCGATTTTGAATCAGAAACCTTGACATTTCATCTCAATGAAGGTTCAGAGTCACAGAACTAATTACTAGCTCAAAGCTGTGTTGTAGCAGCATTTTTATAAAGGCAAACATATCATGTCTAAAGTTTTTCCAAAATTGATCAAACAAAATGCTCATGGACAATTGTAGTCCAAGACATGAGCATGAAATGATGCACGAGTTCCTTGCCAGGCCTCAATATCTCTTTTGTAAGGCTGCTGTTACTGTTGAATAACCAGAATGGGGTGTCAATGAAATTAAGGTGAGGAGGCCTTAAACACACAGGTGCAAATGTAAAAGTGAAAACACATCAAAACAAAAACACTCATGGATACAACGCTGCAATCTGAATAACAAGTCATACAAACAACAACATCCCACTTTACAGTCCTCAATTAAAGCACATTGTTCTCATTTGGTTTCTTACATAAAAAATAAAAAACTCATATCAAGCAAATAGTGATGTGTTTTTTTTTTTTATGGTAGAACAAACAGTTTGAAAAATTCATAAGATCATTCATTCCTACCCTTTTCAAGAGCTCTCAGGTAATTTCAGACCCTGCTGCATCCACCTGCCCAGCAGCTACCTCCCAGTCCCCAACACTGTACAACCCAAACCCCATAACTAAAGCGATGAGGAGCAGTGTAGTACATGAACTAGCCAGTCTGTTGAGCCTGGAGGCTCCCAAGTGGTATTTCCCAGCATCTGGGATCCTGTTCATGGGAGAAGTGATGAGAATGTACTATAGCGTTGAGTAGACATGTTTGTTCAGGTTTCTTTTACTGAATAGTCCCAAGAGTGAACACATGTAGTTACAAGTAAGCCCCAGGCATAAAATATGCATCAGACTGCAACCTAAACTTTACCACACAGCTCTCATGTGAGATTCTGTTCAACATTGTACTCCTTTCATTATATGGATGGTATTAAGCTTTGGTAACATACAGCTTTTATTAAGTCAGAATTTGGAGCAAAGCATATGGATGTTTTTTTTTTGAAGCAGGACAAACCAATATAAACGTTAATTTTATCTTACTGGCAAGACTACAAGTAGAACAGATTTCCTCATTAATTTTTTGATCAATTGTTTAAATACAAATACCCCTTAATGTCAAGTGTTTATTTGTTGTTTTATGCTTTTCGAAAAATAACAGGTCAAGGTTTTTGTGTTGTTTTTTTAAAATGTATGTGTGACGCATCAGTTCTCACCAATGACCATTAAAAACATTTGGAAACGTTCTAAAAATCTGTGTGCATGACTATTTAACCACCTGTGCTATCACGACCCGTGATACGCCCGCCAGGTGTGTTTTTTTATCGATCAGCGTCAAACATTTGTATTTAAAGAAATGTGTCGTACAGCTAGGTACTAATGCAACATATCGGTAGAAAGCTAAGATTCTTCTGATTCCACTGATGTAATCAAATCCAGTAACATAATCACTCCATAGCACACTATTTCATCAAAGAATAGCCACAGCCAGCTAATGCGTAATCTCAGAGTAGCCAGCAGCTAAGTGCCAACTTTGACTTTTTTTCCGTCCTAACTTCTGTTAGAAGGTAAACAAAGCAGCTCTCTGGATTTCAAAATGGTGGCTGCACTCTGACCTTTAGATGGACAGCTCATTCGACCCAATTGGAGAAGGCAGGGGTTGTCCACATTCGGCAAAAGCCAACGAGAGCCCTCGTTTACAGACAGTGCGCGCCCTTCTTCTGACGTGGCGAGGCTCAGCCAACTGCAGTCGATTTTTGTTATGACTGGCTTATCGTTTAGCCAATTACATTTTCCAGCAAGTACATGTCCTCCGCGACCTGATAGATAACTATCAACACACAGCAAGTCACTGCACAACAGCGAACACCTGCTTCCAGAGCATCTCATCTCCGTGCGTAACAGTAAGTGAGCACTGGTTTTGAGATCGGTGGGTAAAAGTTCGGGGGCGTTGCTGTGAGATCCGTGTGCAGAATTCAGTCTTGCTTTGGAGAGTTTTGAAGCTACACTATGGCGAAACGTTTAGAGAAATGAAACTTGACGACCGAACAAGCAAAGGGATCTGTGTTATCGGCGTGATAGGGACAAGTCTGATGATGACGTATCAGAGGAAGACAGCGACACGTTGTTTGACTCCGAGGCAGAGGCCATGTTTCAGGAAGGACAAGACATTACTCTTGACAAGTACGTATTTTATTATAATAAATAACTTATAAATTACTGTGTGGGTGTGTTTGTGTGTTTTTTTAGGATTTCCTGTTGATAAGTAAAAGGTGTGGATTTAGATGTGGGAGAGATAATAGTTGTCTTTGTTTGAGAATTAGAATATGCATATAGATGGTGGAGAGATGAGTGTGCCTTTGTGTGTCAAGATGAATGTGAACAGATATGCATATAGGTGAGGGTGTGGTGCCTCTGTACGGCTCTTCTAATAGCTCCGGACTCATTTTTCTTTTCCCACATAGGTCCATCGAGGTTCATGGGTGCTGATATCCTGATAGGGCACTACAAAGTCCTCCACAAGCCTCCTCCTGCAGTCGTGACTGCTACAATGGCTGGCATGTATCCAAAAATATGAAAGATGTATATTTGAATACATTTTTAACCATATGACCAGTTTTGTCTCCTATATATAAAAGTATGATTTTTAGTGTAAAAGTAGCCTTTTTAGCCTATTTGGTTACCATGGTCCTTTGGAGCCTCCAAATGACCTTTTTGGAAAACGCCTAGACATGCCCTTAGTAAAACATCTGTAAAATATTCATTTTCTGTGGTATTGTCCTCAAATTTGAACTTGGGCTAGTCAAGGCTTCATGCTAGGGTCCCATTATGTTTTTCAGCTCATAAGTCCCAGCTAGAGTCATCAGCAGGCATCTGTTTATTAAAAAATATTCAGGCGAAAATAAAAACCTTCTACCTCACTGTGTGCCAACTGCTATTACTCAATGCCAGTAGAAGTAAGATTGATTCTGACTGTTGGGTGGGAAAGTTCAGAATGATACCTTTCAAAAGAGACCATGCATGTACTCCAAATAGTTCAAGAACAGCATTCAATTTAATTTTGGTGTCCTCAAACAGGCGTTTTAGGCGAATTTCACCCGTTTCTTAAGAGGTTAATGACTGAAGTTTAAAGTCAGGGAGGTCTTTAAAAGACACAGTGATAGAGCTTACTCCTGAAGTTTAAACAGTATATATATCATATTTTCTCTGCTACTTAAACTAGTGCTCCTAATTATATTCTGAAAAACATGTTTCTTCTAATTTACAGTTAAAAAGAGGGAAAGTGAAGGGGCAGCCCTTACATCAGTCAGAAAGCTCAAAGTGATGCTGTAATATGTTACATTGGCTGATGTAACCTTGGGTTTCGAACGAGTAACAGATGAGCTGAGACAAGCGTAAAGATCTATGAAAAGGAATCTTAGGTTTCATGGCCCAGTGATTCGAGCCGTTTTATCCTCTCTAACGGAGGAGATGTTTTCATAATGTCATGAGCTGTTTTGCTGACAATGAGCTGGAAGGTGAAATGTTGAAAACACCCACTGTGCTTTTGCAGGGAAAAAAACACGTTCCTTTACGTCTGTGGCAGAACCCCGCAGATGACCCATCTTTATGAAATTAGCGTCCTGAGGCGCTCACTTCAAATGATGCAATTTTGCTATTTGACTAAAGCTAAAGGAAGTCCAAGTCAAGTTAATTTAGTTTTGAATTAAGTTTCACTCAAAAATGAGTTTGAAGTATTTGCTGCAAAGTCCTGAATCATGTCCTTCGTCAAATCCCACGTCAAGAAGAACAAGCTCCAATTTGAAAGGAAACAAGTCCTATGTCAAGACGATGATTCTATTAAATTACTCACAACCAGTAGAATGGGGCTATAGCAACAAACTGCAGTTAATGCTTTTCATTCTGTTACACCACTACCTTTTACTTCTGCACAACTAAATGCTGCTTTCCCTCCTGCAGTGTGATTGGCTGCTGATTAATTCAAGACTCAAGTAAATGAAGAGTTGATTGGCTGCACTTTTTTATTTTAACACATAATGATCATTCCCTATTGTGACGGATCAGGTCTAGTTAAAGGACCCCAGAGCAGAGGCAAAACAGAGAACACTAAGGTGGTGCGTTCAAGAGTGTTTATTGATCGTGGGACAAGGCCGAATGACGGGGTGCCGTTGCGCCGGGAGTTCGTGAGCACGGAGGTGAAGCAGGAGGGCAAGATGACGGGGTTGCTGAGAGCTCCGAGAGGTTGTCAGCAGGGAGGATAAGCAGGCGTGTTCACGGACGGGATCCTGGAGGGCATGGGAAACAAACACCGGGTTACGAGATAAATAGTTACAGGAGAAACAGACTGAGGGGCCGAGAGTGAGTAGCTACCACGGTAGTGACATGGACGAACTGGCGATGATTCTGCGCACAGCCAGGGTAGATATAGCATGTGGGTGATGAGTGCAGGTGCGCTCCCTGGTGAGCCTCCGCCGAGTCATCTAATTGGATGAGCTGCACCTGAGGGGAAAAGGAGAGAGGAGAGGGGCAGGGGCACTGGAGGCACAGAGGAACTGTGACACTCACAAGTAGGATGATGATTTCAGGCAATTTTAAGTCACGTGTCAATGGTTTTCAAGTCAAAATCGAGTCACGCATTAATTTTAAAGATAAAGTAGCTTTATTGTCAATTTCTTCACATGTTCAAGACATACAAGGATTCAATACGACTTTTCCCACTCTCCCCTGGTCCGCCCCACACAGTGATGCAGCTGGACAGGATGCTTTCAATGGTGCCCCGGTAGAATGTGTTCAGGATGGGTATGAGCTCTCACTCTCTTGAGTTTGTGGAGGAAGTAGAGCAGCACTGGGCCTTCTTCGCCAGTGATGCAGAGTTGGTGGCCCAGGAGAGATCCTCACTGATGTGCACCCCCTGGAATTTGGTGCTGCTCACTCGCTCCACAGCAGCACCATCAATGGTCAGTGGTGGGTGTTCAGTGTGGCTTTTCCTGAAGTCAACCAAAATCTCCATTGTTTTGCTGACATTCAGCAGGAGGTTTTTGTCTCTGCACCAGGTGGTCAAAAGGTTTACTTCCCTTAGTGGGTCTCATCGTTCTTGGTGATGAGACCCACCAGAGTTGTGTCATCCGCAAACTTCAGCATGTGATTGGTGCTGTAGGTTGGTGTGCAGTCGTGAGTAAGCAGGGTGAAGAGCAGGGGACTGATCCCACAGCCTTGTGGGGCCCCTGTGCTGAGTGTGATGCTGCTCGAGGTGTTGTTACCGACTCGTACTGCTTGTGGCCTCTCACTGAGGAAGACCAGAATCCAATTACAAAGGGAGGTGTTGAGCTGCAGCTGGTCCAGTTTACAGATGATTTGTTGTGGGATTATGGTGTTAAACGCTGAACTAAAGTCTATGAAAAGCATTCTCACGTGATGCTTTTTCAAGGTGGTTGAGGGCTGGGTGGAGAGCAGAGCAGATTGTGTCCTCTGTGGAACGTTTGGCCCGGTATGCGAACTGAAAGGATAGATGATAGATAGATGGATACTTTATTAATCCCAAGGGAAATTCAGATCATCTGGAAAGGGGTCCAGGGTGGGGGGGAGGATGGACTTGATGTGAGACATGACTAGCCGTTCAAAGCACTTCATAACAATGGGGCTCAGTGCCACAGGGCGATAGTCATTGAAGCAGGATGGAGCCGGTTTCTTTGGCACAGGTATGATGATGGAGGTCTTAAAATGTGATGGAACAGCAGCTTGACTCAGAGAAGTATTGAAGATATCCTTGACGATATCCTTAAACTCTGGAATGTTGTCTGGGCCTGTTGCTTTCCGGGGGTTGATAGTGGAGAGTGCCCTCTTCAAGTTTTCGGCACAGAGCCTAGTCGTGTCTGGGGGGGGGGGGGGGGGGTTTCTGTGGGCTTGTGTTATTTGTTGCTTCGAACCGTGCAAAGAAGCTGTTGGGGTCGTTGAGCAGAGAGATGTTGTCGTTGCAGGTCTTTGATGCAGGCTTGTAATCCGTTATGGTCTGGATGCCCTGAGACAGGCTGTGCGTGTCCTTGAAGTGGCTGATTATCTTTTTTGAGTAGTCCTGTTTTGCTCTTCTGATGCCATGGGACAGGCTGGCGCTCGTTGTTCTCAAGCATGTTAGCTGCTCAAGATGTACAGCTGAGTCTGGATGTTGTCATTTAGCCATGTTTCAGTGAAAACAAGCACACAGCCGTTACTCACTGTCCGATTCGCTGACCTCAGCAGTCGTATATGATCCATTTTGTTGTCCAAGGATCGTACGTTAGCCATGATGATGGATGGTATGGCTGGGCGAGTTGGGCTAGCCTAGCTCGGATACCTCTGCGCTTGCCCCTCTTCTGCTTCTTCGCACACCGTTTCCGACATCTCTTTATCAGGGCTGTAGTCGCAGTTGGGTCCGGTGTAATCACGGGCTGGCTAAGTAATCCGAGCTCATTGATGGTTGTCTCTGTTGTAGTATCCAACACGTTGTTAATCTTGCTCTTGCAGATGTCTAACAGAGCCTGATGTCTAACAGAGCCTGTTAAAAAGATTAAGATTAAGGTACTTGTAATCCGACGCAGACAGACGAGACGAACACGGCAAACTTTCGGACAAACACTTATTAAATAAACAAAACAACGCTTTTCGGGAGCGTGAGTGGTCGCTGCGTCTACACACACCGCCATCTCCACCCAGAAATCCACCTTGAATTCAGATTCAAGGTGGATTTCCTCTTAGAATATAATGGGCTCTGAGAATATATTCCAAACACACTCAGAAACATTAACCCAATCATTTTAAGTGACCAAATTAATGATATTTTTTCTCGGATAGAATTATTCATTCATTTAATATTCTATAAAAATTAAGTTATTATTTCACTGATTTTGTACTCTCAAATTGGTGCAATTTTTTGGAACTGTTGGGAAACAGTTTTATGCTAATTGAAATAATACATAAAAAGCTAATTAGCTAAACAATCCAAATAATATAACTATCAGATACTACCAAAAGGTTTTTAATTTCTCTCAACACTAGCCACTTTGTGTCTTAATTAGGGATGAGCGAGTACAGCATTATCTGTATCTGTATCTGTATCTGTTAACCATATGAATTATCTGTATCCGTATCCGTACTCGGAGTGGGCGGGGCCTAACCCGGAAGTTGGTGTGATTTAACCCGGGAGTGTGTGTGTGTGTGTGTGTGTGTGTTTGAGTGAGTAAGAGAGAGACATAGAGAGAGAGGGGGAGTGTGTGTGTGTGTGTGTAGATTAATTTGTAATATTTTTTATACCACTACTTTTTTTATTTTTATTTGACCTTTATTTAACCAGGAAAGTCCCATTGAGATTAAAAACCTCTTTTTCGAGGGAGTCCTGGCCAAGGGGCAGCAACAAATAACATATGTACACTCACAATTTTACACTCACAACATATAAACAGAAATTAAAAATGATATAAAAACAATTACAAGTAAATTAAAATTCATAAAAAACATCTACAAGTAGAAGAAGTGGTCTGAAATGCTCTCATCGTAGATTTAAAAGCGTTCAAAGAAATCATTTCGGTTAATTTAAAATCTTTTTGCAGCCAGTTCCATGTGGTGGGAGCAGAGTGGACAAATGCCCTTTTTCCTGATTCAGTGCGGGCCAATGGAACTAACAAAAGCATCTGATTGTTTGAGCGCAGACTGTAAGAAGCAACACTTTTCTCTGTGATTAAATTACAAATATATGATGGCAGTAGCCCAAGCATGGCCTTATAAATAAAAGTGCACCAATGTCCCAGCCTCCTGGTGGACAAAGAGGGCCAACCCACTCGAGAATACAATTCACAGTGATGGGTCAGGGCTCTACAGTTAGTGATAAACCTCAGAGAAGCATGGTAAACAGCATCAATCTTACATAGACATTTAGCTGATGCATTCATATAAATCAAATCTCCATAATCTAAACTGGATAAAAACGTTGCAGTGACAAGCCGCTTTTTCACCTCAAAAGAGAAACAAAATTTGTGCCTGAAGAAGAAGCCCAATTTAAGTTTCAATTTCTTCACAAGATTGTCAATGTGGGGTTTGAAGGAAAGGGAATCATCAATCAAGACACCAAGATATTTATAGATATGAACCACCTCTATGACATTTCCCTCAAGAGTGGACACTGTGGGGACAGTTTGAGGTACTTTCTTAGAGTTTGAAAACAACATTTGTTTAGTTTTTTCAGTGTTGAGGACTAATTTTAGTTGCAGGAGTGTGTGCTGGACTGCATCAAAAGCTTTCTGCAGAGATTCAACAGCTCTAGCAGAAGTTGATCCAAAACAGTAAATAATTGTGTCATCTGCATAAAAATGCATGTTAGCATCTGACACGTTTGTTCCCAAATCATTAATGTACATAATGAACAACAGGGGTCCTAATATTGAACCCTGTGGCACGCCCTTGTGGACACTCACAAATTCAGAACACAGACCATCATATTTAATACACTGAGTCCTGTCACTCAAATAATCTGTGAACCAGGAAACTACATGATTTGACAAACCCAAGCAAAAAAGCCTATGCTTTAAAACAGCATGGTCCACAGTGTCAAAAGCCTTTGACAGATCAATAAAAAGTGAAGCACAGTGCTGCTTCTTATCAAGAGCAACTAATATATCATTGATCACTTTTGTAGCTGCAGTGATGGTACTGTGTTTTTTCCTGAAGCCTGATTGCAGTTTTGAGAGAAGATCATTAAAAGTTAGAAACTCTTTTAACTGATCACACACAAGAGATTCAAGAATTTTTGACAAGGCACACAGATTTGATATTGGCCTGTAGTTGGTTAAAGCTGCTGGATCACCTCCTTTTAATAAGGGGGTAACAAAAGCTGACTTCCAAACAGATGGAATTTCTTTGTTTTCAATTGAGAGATTAAAAAGGATTGTAAGAGGCTGTGCTACAAAATCAGCTGCTATTTTTAAAAAGTAGGGCTCTATTAAATCAGGTCCAGGGGATTTTCTGCTAGCCAATGTTTTGAGGGCTTGATGCACTTGCTGCACAGTAAAAGGTAAGAAATTAAAGGGTTCTCCTGAAAACCTTGGAGCTTCTATGCAGGGAAACACAGGGGCAGCTCTCGTAGAATCAAACAAAGAACCAGATAATACAAAATGATTGTTAAAACAATTTAAAACCTCAGTTCTATCATAGACTGGGACCGAGTCTTTTAGAACAAATATCGGAAGAGCCGGGGGACTTTTACTTACAGATATAGATTTAATTACTTTCCAAAATTTCTGTGGATTATTAAGGTTCTCAGTTGTGACAGATAAATAATATTCAGATTTAGCCTTTTTAATAAGAGTAGTGCATTTGTTCCTTAGTTGCCTGAAAATAGACCAGTCCGAGGCAAAATCACTTTTTCTGGCTTTGGCCCATGCCACATTACGTCGATGGATGGTATCTGACAACTCTGGGGAAAACCACGGATTATCTCGTCCCTTAACCCTGAATTTCCCGATGGGGGCATGTTTATTTACAATTTTCACAAAGTGTTCCTTAAAGAATGAACACTACCTAGAATGTGTCAGACACTCAGTGCGTGAAGTAAAATAATACTGGTTAGAGCCAACTGACGGTTTAAAATAAAAAAAAAAAAACTCCAACGACTGGCAGAGAGAGGGAGAGAGAGAGAGAGAGAGAGTGAGAGAGCGTAGCCAGACGCTAGAGAGTAGTCAGACACTTAATGCGTGAAGTAAAAAAAAAAAACTGTTTAAAAAAAAAAAAAAAAAAAAATCTCCGACAGGCAGAGACGCAACGCGAGTCACTTTTTACCAGCACCACGTCTGAACGAACCCATGTTTAACAGAACTCTACTGGTTAATAAGTAAGTACAAACTGAAATAAAAACAAACTTCAAGCTGAAGAAACCCTAAACGTTAACCGAAAAGACCCGCGAACCTGAGTGACTGAGAGAGACAGAGAGCTGTTCTGTGAGTGAGTGAGCAGAGCGGTGTGTGAAGGGGAGGAGCGGTGTGACGCTGTGTGAGGATTTTCATTCAGTCCGAGCACAGATAATGACTCGTATTACTCGTATAATACTCGTGCTCGGCAAAAGTGCTTTATCCGTACCGGATACTCGTTTCAGCCAAGTATCCGGCTCATCTCTAGTCTTAATGTTTGTTTAATACTGAATTGTGTGTGTGTTTTTAACAAAGGGTGTTAAATATAGCAAACCTTTAAGATGATCATCAACCCATCTCTATATATGAAGTTGTTTCTGAGATAGGCAACATTGTGTCATAAACAAACATGCACACACACAGATGGTGTGCTGCCATCAGGAAGAAATTAATTGTCTGTTCAAAGTCCCATTAAAAGTTCTTTCTTTTTTTCTTCTTGCTCGTATTAACTCACTCAAAAGGTGATGATGCCTAAAGGGGAGGTGCACAGTTCAGAGTGTACACAGTAGCACACAGCGGAGTGACAGCGGAGATTGGGTAAAGATCTGGGAGGCTGTTCGATTAAGTCTAAAACAGCCTATCTGAAATAATATTACATTACATTTAATGTCATTTAGCTGTCGCTTTTGTCCAAAGCAACTTACATTTTTAGTACACTCATCATTTATGAGGGGCCATTTTAGGGTTGCAGGTGGGAAAGAGTGGGATTCGAACCAGCAACCATCTTGTTGCAGAACACCCGCTCTATCCCCTAGGCCACGCTCTCCCCATACATTACATTACATTTCATTAATAAAGAGAAGGAAAGAAAATCATTGCAAGAGGGGAGAGGATAAAAAGGTTGATTTAAAAGAAAAAAGAGGATGTGCGTAGCAGGAGGAAGGACAAAGGAAGGAGAGGGTTAGAGGTATTCTCATTTAAATGTTTGTCTGTTCCTGCTGCTGGAAAACAGAACAACTATGAAAAAGTGACCTAAGCCGGCAGCCTAATAAGAAGACTATTAACCCGAGGGCACCTCAAGCATTTTCCAACCTGCTTCTCTGTACTGATAACCCTTAGTCTATACACTTAAGCAAAAGATGATGGCTGTATTGCGTATCAAATTGCGATACATGATCAATCAGAGAAAAATAAGGGAAAGAAAGTTACAAAAAATATCTGAAAAGTAGCTCAAAAGTGTAATGAAAAGAGGGCTAAGTTGGCATCACTGCTTGCAAACTCTTCTCTGAAAATGTAATCGAAATTGTAAAAGCAACATCCAATGGATAAATCCGGACACTCGACCAGTGCCCAATATTGTAACCATAACATTCAGTCCGTCAAGGACATTTGTATAGCAGCGGTGGTGGTCTAGTGGCAGAAACTTGGACTATGGGCAGAGAAGGTCTCGTGTTCGTCTCTGGTTCGACTCCACGGAGAGACAACAAAAGATGAACCTGGATTGATCTGTCCAAAAATCCAAGAGTCTCCCTACCCTGTCTAGTGCCCCTGAGCAAGGCACCTTACTCCCCCAACATCTACTCCCCGAGCGCCGTACATGGTTGCTCACTGCTCTGTGTCCTGCATCAAAAGCAGAGGTTAAATTTCCCTACCCGCATGAGTGTGCCTTTGTATGTCTGTGCATGTGTTTGGGACTAATAAATGCATCTTAATCTTGTGGATGTAGCACTTACCAATGTCCAGACCAGCCAAAATTCAAGAAAAAGAATAGTGGTAGACAAAAAGTTGTCATGGAGGGAGGCAAAAATAACAAGTTTTTGAAAGAAAGCAAGGAGAAAGCAACACGACAGTCTGACACAAGCACATTATTAAAAAAACACTGATGAACAGCCCAGTGAGTTGACCAGACAATAGGTTATAAAAAGTGAGGCCTGTAGGCCAAGTTGAAGCCAGCCCTAAAGTTTCCCTCTAAGATCCAGCATGGAGATTGTATCTCCTGGTGGGGGAAGCATTTCCTGGGTCTCTTCAGGAACCCCTACTGTGCTCCTGGCCGCTCCTTGAGAGTTGAACCCAGAGCCCAGAGTGCTGACCATTCCGTTGTGGAGCAAGAAGAATCCGCTTCTATTCGGCCCGGCGCTGATCTACGTTGCAACCACTCGACCCACCGGAGCCCCACTCAAGAGGCCACGGATCATTCACTGGACTTCCGGAAAATCTGCGCGCCCCGCGCATGCCACACCACGAAGGCTTTATTGTCTGGGCAGAGACTAGTTTTAAATACTTAGCATATCAATTTATTTGAGTGTATGTTTGTTTGAAGACCGCTGTGTCTATTTTCAGCCGTGTAAAACGTGGCGAACCGAGACGTAATTACCGGTTCATTTGTTTACTGTGATGATTTATCTTGGAAAGCGCGTGGTAACGAGCCTATGTTTCCTGTTTAACGTGTTACCGTCAGAGATATTGTGCGGAGATTTACATCTGTTAAAAGATAAACTCACGTAGCTGGTTTGCCCGCTTCGCCGGAAGATTGTCTCTGACTGTGTGTTTTTGAGAGCTCCTCTGATTTTCCCTTGTTTATCTACCTCTCTCTCTCTTTCTCCTAAACCTGCTTTTACACACGTCCCGACCTCCTTTCACACATTTCATGTTACATGGATAAATCTAGACTTAAAGAGCCTGAATGCATACGCTCTTTGGCGCCAAAACCACGAGATAAGAATCTCTTTGTCTGAAAAATTCCATATTGTAACTTATATGAACGACCGCCATCTTGTCTTCGGCCTCATGGCGTCGGCCAAGGTCATAAACCTCCATTTTTAATTACTTGACGTAACATCATCTTGAATTCGGCTAGGCTACTTGACCGCGTCATTACGCCACTCCCCCTTCTCTTTCTTACACACACACACACACACACACACATATAGACACAGACAGACACAGACAGGCAGACACACACACAGACATATATACACTCAGTATTACATGTGTTTTGGAGATTGTGATAAGTGCTGCTGCTGTTGTCATCTTTGAAATACTGGAGTTTGTTAAATGAAGAATCATTGAATAACATTAACTTTATTTCCCTTTTCAATAAATCCTTTTGTATTTAAAGTATCTGTATTCTGTGATTATTTGTGCATTTGTATATGAATACAGCTGGATTACTATAGCCTGTGCTCCAACTTAAAACCCTTCAATGGTTATTATATAATCTTCATTGTTAAATATTGAGATTATGAATTTAACTTTTATCACTTGAGAATGATCTTTAAAGATAGACTTGTTGGTCCCTGTAACCAGGGTGGTGCCCCGCGACGATAAGTAATAATTACAGATAGTATTAATTGATAATTTTATTGTTTTCATTAATTATTTAACTATTCTTAATTGATAACTGTTTCATTTCTAATTAATTATTTTACTATACTTTTAATAGCTTTTTAATTTTTAATTATTTTTGTATCAATAATTTTTATTTTAATAATCATATTTCATGATTATTAATAATTTGCCAACGTCAAATCTACTTCTACTATTTCACAACAAAAGCATGTGACTGAGGATGAGTACAAACAGGATGTGAAAGACGACTGAAACAGAGAAAAGAACATTAGGGCCAGTTTCGTCACAGGACCCCTGAGAATTGAGATAAAAGCCGGTTAAGTAGCTGGCTGCATATTAAATCTGGCAATGTCACCATGGTTTAGCTGTCTCAAGTTTGACTGAGAAGGGGAGGCGACTGCAATCTGCTTACGAAAGGTTTTCATCATCTCCATCATAGAGTTCGGTTAAGATCATCAAACATGCTTCATAACCACAGTGACACCAACTTTCACACAAACATAATATGTTGCTTCTATTCATTCCACACATACAAGTTTGAGTTCGCTCCAAACTTGCCTGTCTCATTTGTTCATTTTAGAGGACTGGATGTGACGAAACCTAAATATCTCAGGGTGTCATTGTTTAGAATGAATGTAAAGCTAAATGCAGCCATTTCACCAACAAGTGACACTTGGGCTGTTTGAGTCTGTATCCAGGATTTGTCTTGAGCGTTCATCTATACATAGGTAGCTCTCATCTGTGGATTCTCACTTTACTGTTTGATATGATTCTTGCATGGAGGGTGAACGGACTGTGGCATAATTTACATAAAGTACAATGTTGTGGTCCATGTCACAATTTAAACACACAAACCACGTCAATGCAACACACTTGTATTTTGTGTAGTTCTCTCGTTCAGAATTGACACATTTTATATCACTTCAGCTCTGTGTTGTGTGGAACAACACAACAAAATACAAGATAAGAGTATAATTTGAAATGACTTAAAATTTCTTATACAGTTCATTACAGGATCATCATAATGTCTTTAGCAACGATATACTATAATACAATCTCTTCGTAAATCTCATCGAATGTCATATCTTTGTTTCTTATATTATATATAAGCTAAATTGTCTTTTCTGAGAAGAATGTTATATTCTTTGTATATTATGTTTTTATATAAGGTATTTTTTGCCTAATTTTTCTCTTCACTGCCAGAAAAGTTTAATATGCCCAAAAGAATCAATAGCATCCTCTCTGGTATTGAGACAGCGCACAATGTTTGAGTCAACTGCTGCAACCGTTTGGCTTGCTGAGTGTGTCATGTATTATATCTTCAAAGTGTGGCTGGTCTAATTATTGGTTCCCAGCCTGAATCCAATCATGTGTTTGTACCTCATCCAAATAGGCACAACATTGTAACAAAAAGTAGTTTAACAACTTTTGATTGACATAAAAAAAGCTGCAGTTGTTTCAGACGCCACAATTGTCCTTTGTGTAAATTAGGGATGGGCATAATTAATCGACGATCGATTAATTGATCATTAAGAATTTCGTCGAAGAAATTATTTTTTCATAGAGAAATTCACTAATTACACATTTGACCACGGGGGGCAGTGTTTGAAAAAAACGCCACAGGCCTACTCAGTTACCTGCGACTGGCTGCGAGTTACCCTGTATTTCCATTTCCAAAGGCGAAGTGGCGAAGTGTAGAGTGGGACCATTTTGAGTAAATAAATTACTTGGTTCACTGCCAATACTGCGAAGCCATCCCTGAGACTGGGGGAGACGAGGAGCCTGCATTGTCGGACACGGACGAGTGGAGCGAAAACACCGGAGCCGCCGCCAGGCTAGCCAAGTTAGCACGGAGCTACCTGTGTATCACGGGGACGTCAGACCCCTCAGAGCAAGTTTTTTCGGCGGCTGGACTGACGGTCACCAGGCTGCGTTCGCGTCTGACCTCGGGGAATGTTAACATGCTCAGGTTGTTTGTGAGTTATTGGTTATTTTTATGAAGCTTTTTCGACTCAGTGCCTTGTTTGATAGTTTTGAGTTACATTTGGCAAAACCTGTCAGACCTAAGTTATATATAGATGTCGTTAAGTTGTTGTTTAACATGATGTTTTTTATATTCATTATTATTATTATATTATTTTGGAGAAAAAAAAAACTAGCTGTCGGCTCCACTGCTTAAGATTACGGCAGCGCATATTTTGTTCATCTTGTAATAAAGATCTCAATGAAGAAAAACGCTTTCTTTTTTCACTTCATTTTAATATAGCCTATAAATAGTGAATTTTTGAACTTGAAAATATGAATGATTAATCGAAAATTCATCATTAATTCTCCTGACGATCGATGAAGACTATTTAATGGAACGCCCATCCCTATTGTAAATGTAGTCAGAAAAAACATCATGACCAAATATCCTTTCAGCAAAAGACCATTATCATCACCCAACCCCACATTCGGAGGCAGAGAAAACTTAAAAATATAACCTTTTCTCCCATGACTGGATATACTGTACACTGACTGCATCCTCAAAGACTATATCCAAGGAGTCTTTTATTACCTTATCAACTTAGGGCAGTGCTTGCGTAGGAAATGGTTTCTAAATCAATATTCTTTCCCTGCAGTCACTGTTGTTGATCTCAGTGACATCTGTCACCGCTATATCCATGTATTAGTTACATCTTTGATCTTCATTTCACGCCACAGCTTTAGAGAATGAATAACTGCAACTAAATTTATATGCAGCTTTGTGTTCAACTGTTTCCTCCGTGATCACATTTTACTTTGTTGTTATGCCTTACAACCACCAAGCACCTAATAAGTGATGAAAAAGGCAACTGGCAGCTGATTGAAGATTTATACTGTCATTGTCACCTTGATTTGACTCTTTCTGAGATAAGAGGGAGACACATGACACCTAGATTGGAGTTTAATCATATGCAACATAGAACATCATGTTTTTACCAAGTCTGCCTACTTAAGAACAGTTTATTAGAAATTACAAAGACGCAAAGACTGTGAGGGCGGAACAAAACTGTAAAGTTACAGGTTCTACAATCCAATGTTTTAAAGTATCTCTATATAGACAATATGTGCATCTCAGTCACTGCATGAAAAGAAGAGTTTGTGTAAGTAATTGTCGCAAAATTTTGTCACAACATTCATGGGTTTAATAAACTAGGATTACCACAATGACGCCACAATCCAGTTAAGAAAAGGGAAAGGGTCACATTCATCCCCTCTTTTCCCGAATTATGCCGCTGAATATTTTTGTACTCTTGAACTGGAGATTACAAAACAACTGTGGAGCGTGATTAACAAAGCAAAGAGCTAAATCAGTTAATCAGTTTTGTACTTGGCTCAAAAGCTAATTTAGTCAGTTCATAAATTAATGTCATGAACTTGGAAACCCTCAAATCCGCTCAAACACACCATATACTTAGCGAAAGGCAGGGAGGTCAGATGTCAAAAAGGAAATACTTTTCTAATTCCCTAAATTGTGTCTTTTTATAGATATGGGATACACACTGCAATATCCTCAGTCACTGTGAGTCCTATTCCAAATTAGCACCCTTTAATTACATGTGACTGTGAGTCTGGGAAGATCTCTTCATCAGTCCTGGCACAGACCTAAAATAACAATCAGAAGGGCGAGAGGGCAGATTTCATTTCCTTTGGTTTCTAATGTGTGCTTTCTTATTCTTTAATGAGCATGTACCCCACTGTGGTGGGAGGGCGAGAGACAAGATTATGAATGTATCAAAATGAAATTGATTTCCCTGTTGGTAAAACTAAATGAAAGTTGTTATAACAACCACATACGAGAGAGAGAAATAAACAGAGAGGAAATGACACAGATTACCAATTAAAATCTGTGAAAGGCAGCACAAGGGCTGTTCAGGTTAGGGCAGCCTGGAAAACACACAAAATACCTTAACTGTACTGCGCAACACAGAGGATTCCCATTAAAGACAGCAAGGACACATTCAGACAGTGATCAATTCGATGGGCGGGTGAGCCAAGTCACTTTGGCAACGTGAAGAATACACAACATTACGCAATCTTAATTTATCACAAAGATAAATTAAGATTTTTTTCTGTATATTTTCTTTTGGCTGTGACATGAAAAGGCATTTGTTTCTAACACACTGGGTATTGTTAACAATAAAGTCTGTTTCCAGTTCTTTGGTAACATTTATTGCCTCAAGCAATCAACACTAGCTTGTGTCATCGATTAAGGCAATTTGTCGAATCAGTTAATAAATGTAAAAATGAATCGGAAGGTATAGAGTTAGCAAGAAGCCAGCTCATCAGACATCAGCACCCTTCTACTCAACTCTGCCATATGGTGGGGAATATTTTTCCCATCAAGGGCCATTTCATTTTAACAACATTCCTTGCGGGACATATTTTACTGAACACATATCGCCTCTGTACTATGGGAGCAGAAACTGTTCCTCATTTTGGAAAGGCATCTGATGTAAGATGGTGGTGACGATGAAGACCCTTCTAACAGTCGTTTTGAATAACTTACTCAAACAAATCCATACCTGTCTGTGCTATGCATTTCTCCCTCATATTTAACTAGAAAATGACTAGTTGGTGGTATTTGTTAGGTAGATTGTGTAATCATAAGCTATAAAATAATACTAAGACTGTCTTTCAGGGTTTTTTCGATATGTACCTCATCAATAATATGCTCTGCTGTGGTTATTTGATACAAACACAAACACTTTGGACCCGTTTTACTTTTGTGGTTCCCAGCAGCTCCACTAGCAACAGGGCTCATTAACATCTCCTTCTAAGTGACGTTTCAGCTTCTTATCTGGGCCATATGAAGCGAATTTGTTCATAGTATGGTCCTCCAACAAGAAAAACTATTTACAAAACAATTAAGTATTCACACATAGATATATACTAAGAATATGTTATGGTCTATTTAAACCCAAGACATTAAATGAGATAGGGATAAGCCTAACCCTAACCCTAGGTACTAATGCAACATATCGTTAGAAAGCTAAGATTTTCTTGATTCCACTGATGTAAACCATTTCAAGATCAGGTCACCACAGCTGGTACAATCAACATCTCAGTCAGGCCGGAAATAGAAAAAAAAAACGATAACAAAGTCGACGCAACTCACCTAAGAATCATCATAATATTCCACAGATCGATAAGATTCCAACAAAAATGGTGTTGGTACATTGCCAAATGTCCAGACAATCCAATCCAGAAACAATCAGTCCAAAACACACTATTACATCAAAGAATAGCCACTGTCAGCTGTTGCGTAATGTCAGCGCAGCCACCTCCTCCGTGTAAACTGTGACGTACTCTCACTCGTAATTTCTGTTTGCTTGTAAACAAAGATCTCCAAATGGTGGGTAGCAGCTCCTATTGGTTCAAGTGAGCTGTCATTCTAAACTTGACCCAATCGGAGCTGGCATGGGCTGGCACGGGAAAAATATACGGAGAAACCAAGTAAGTCACTGCGCAACAGTGTCCAGCTGGTCCCAGAGCATCGTGAGCCCGTGTTTCGTCCCCGTTCTCACAGCTACATGTTGCAAAAAATATGAAAGATGTTTATTTGTATACATTTTAAACCATATGACCGGTTTTGTCTCCTTTTATATAAAAGTATGATTTTGAGTGTAAAATTAGCCTTTTTAGCCTGGTTGGTTAACATGGTACTTTGGAGTCTCCAAATGGCCTTTGTGGAAAACGCCTAGACATGCGCTTAGGAAAATATCAGTCAAATATTAATTTCCTGTGGTATTGTTATCAAATCTGAACTCGGGCTAGTCGAGGCTTCATGCTAGGGTCCCATTGTGTTTTCCAACTCATAAGTCCCAGCTAGAGTCATCTGCAGGCATCTGTTTATTAAAAAATATTCAGGCGGAAATAAAAACCTTCTACTTCCCTGTGTGCCAACTGCTATTACTCTATGCCAGTAGCACTTAGAGTGATTCTGACTGTTGGGGGAGGGGAAAGGTCAGAATGTTACCTTTCAAAAGAGACCAAGATCATGCATGTACTCCAAATGGTTCAAGAACAGCTTTCAATTCAATTTGGGTATTCCTCAGACAGGTGTTTCAGGCAAATATCATCCGCCTCTTAGGGTACTTTCTATTGGGAAGTAGCTGTCCCCAAACCTGACATCTAAATTTAAATTTCTGTAAATAACACTTTTTAAATGTTGTAGATTTTTGTCGAAGATCTTATTTCTGTCAGACAACTCACGTTTGATCATGTAATACATTTATTACAACAGATTTAGTGTTTTGGCGTCTAGGCTCCAACTTAATCACTCCCCCATATGATTACACAGGAATGATGGGAGTGATGAGCAAATACTTGTAACCCCCCGTTGGAGCCTACAGGTGGATGCTGGGGTGGTGGAGGGACTGAAGCAACAGGTAGCAATACTGCAGCAGCAGTGCGAGCAAGAGGGGTTGATGGGAAATGTCTCTCTGGTTAAATAGACCACCTGATAAGGTGGGTGTGTATTATAGATGGTTGTGGAGATTGAGGTATGTCACATGATGTATGTCACGTGATGTATGTCACGTGATTGGCGCAGCGCAGCTCGAGTTGCCTGCCAGAATTAGCTCGCAGGCGTCGCCATATTTCTGTCAGACAACTCACGTTTGATCATGTAATACATTTATTACAACAGATTTAGTGTTTTGGCGTCTAGGCTCCAACTTAATCACTCACCCATATGATTACACAGGAATGATGGGAGTGATGAGCAAATACTTGTAACCCCCCAAAACTGCACATAGTCGGAGCCTGACGTACGGATCGGTATCTGCTATGTGTGCGCCATTCACCGCCGCGGTGTGGCCATTCACCGTAGGGGCATTAGCCTGCAGGAGAATATGCTAACTAGTGAACCTGTTATGTGAGCCATTCACCGCCGCGGTGTGGCCATTCTCCCTAGGCGCATTGCCTGCAGGAGAATATGCTACCTAGTGAACTGTTATGTGGGCCATTCACTGCCGCGGTGTGGTCATTCGCTGTAGCCAAATTGTCTGCGGGGGAATATACTACCTGGTGAGGTTCCCTATACGGGAATATAGTGAACTTGGCCCATGGCAACATATGCACCGGAATTTCACCTTTAAGCCCAGCAAACCACCTGAAATGTAATAAAATAATCAGTCTGCAAAACACATACAAATTATTCATTCACATGTTTGTTTGTATCGCCAATATCCAAAACATGATTCGTTTCATCGGGCTTAACAAATGCGACATCCTGTCCTTAACCCTCGACAAGAGTAAGGAAAAACTACCAAAAAACCCCCATAAACAGGGGAAAAAGTAGAAACCTCAGAGAGAGCCACATGTGAGGGATCCCTCTCCCAGGATGGACAGGAACAGATGTATGCCATGGCAAGGGTGCAATGAATCCCTTGGCATCGTTCGCATTGTATCGTCACAATTTGAGGGGATGAAGGCGCGCCGAAACATGCCTGTGACTACCCCGGACGTGGATACGTGATGGATCCCGAGATCTGACATGCAACAAAGGATTTATGCAGCGGAGATTACATATTAAAACATCAAGGCTGCAGATGATGTTTGAGAGTCAATATTCCTTCTTGTGGTGTCCAACATAGCATGAGTAGCATTGATGATGGAGTGTTGCAGTCATAGCAACATCTTAGTGAGTGCGGGGACAGCATCCAGGTGTTAGGCCTCAGCTCTGGCAGGGATGGCGAAGCTTTGAGGAGATCTCGTCATGCATTTTCGACCATTGTTGGTAGGCAAGGGTGTCGTCAGATGGGTTGAAGAGGGATGCAAGCCTTTGATCATAGAGCAGAAAGAACAGAAAGCAGTATTATTCTTAGCAATGATAATTCAGAAGTCTTGACAAGATCTATCAGACTTGTTGTGAACATGTGTTCTTCTAATACTAGAGAGGATAAGGTTATGTAGAGGATTAAATAAGCGTCCTTGTCAGATTTCCTATTATACTGCTTCCGTTATCGTATACTCTGACTCACCATGACAACAATTCCGTAATAAGGAAATATAAAGCCAAGGTAAATGTTAGGTAAGACTGTCATCATTGAGGATTCATAGCTTTTCTATTGTAGCAGCATGCAAGTGAAGTATGTCACCTGATATATGTCACATGATTTATGTCACCTGATGTATGGCACATGACTGAAGCAGCGCAGCTCGAGTTGCCTGCCAGAACTAGCTCGCTGGCTTCGCTCCATTTCAGTCAGACAACTTACGTTTGATTATTTATCTTATTTATTACGATATTTATTATTCATAGTAGAACAGGTTTGTGTTTGGCGTCTAGGCTCCAACTTAATCATTCCCCATATGCTAACACAGGAATGATGGGAGTGATGAGCTAATACTGTAGCCCCCCCAACACTGCACAGATTTGGAGCCTGACGGATGAATCAGTATCTGTTATGTGTGCGCCATTCAATGCCGCGGTATGGCCATTCTCCATAGGCGCATGCCTGCTGGAAAATATGCTACCCAGTGAGCCTGTTATGTGTTCCACGCCACTGCGGTGTGGCTATTCTCCATAGGCACATGCCTGCTGGAGAATATGCTACCTAGTGAGCCTGTTATGTGTTCCACGCCACTGCGCTGTGGCTATTCTCCATAGGCGCATGCCTGCTGGAGAATATGCTACCTAGTGAGCCTGTTATGTGTTCCACGCCACTGCGGTGTGGCTATTCTCCAAAGGCGCATGCCTGCTGGGGAATATGCTACCTAGTGAGCCTGTTATGTGTTCCACGCCACTGCGGTGTGGCTATTCTCCATAGGCGCATGCCTGCTGGGGAATATGCTACCTAGTGAGCCTGTTATGTGTTCCACGCCACTGCGGTGTGGCTATTCTCCATAGGCGCATGCCTGCTGGGGAATATGCTACCTAGTGAGCCTGTTATGTGTTCCACGCCACTGCGGTGTGGCTATTCTCCATAGGCGCATGCCTGCTGGGGAATATGCTACCTAGTGAGCCTGTTATGTGTTCCACGCCACTGCGGTGTGGCTATTCTCCATAGGCGCATGCCTGCTGGAGAATATGCTACCTAGTGAGCCTGTTATGTGTTCCACGCCACTGCGGTGTGGCTATTCTCCATAGGCGCATGCCTGCTGGGGAATATGCTACCTAGTGAGCCTGTTATGTGTTCCACGCCACTGCGGTGTGGCTATTCTCCATAGGCGCATGCCTGCTGGGGAATATGCTACCTAGTGAGCCTGTTATGTGTTCCACGCCACTGCGGTGTGGCTATTCTCCATAGGCGCATGCCTGCTGGGGAATATGCTACCTAGTGAGCCTGTTATGTGTTCCACGCCACTGCGGTGTGGCTATTCTCCATAGGCGCATGCCTGCTTGAGAATATGCTACCTAGTGAGCCTGTTATGTGTTCCACGCCACTGCGGTGTGGCTATTCTCCATAGGCGCATGCCTGCTGGAGAATATGCTACCTAGTGAGCCTCTTATGTGTGCCATGCCACTGCGGTGTAGCTATTCTCCATAGGCCCGTGCCTGCAGGAGAATATGCTACCTTGTGAAACTGATTATGTGCGCCATTCACCGCCGCGGTGGGGCCATTCTCCATGGCGCATGCCTTTAGGAGAATATGCTACTTGTGAAACTGTGATGCGCACCATGCACCCCCGTGGTGTGGTCATTCGCTGTAGGCACATTGTCGCGGGAGACTATATACTGCCTGGTGAGGTTCCCCCCAACTGCCCTGGCTGTAGGAGAATATATTGTGAACTTGGCACATGGCAACCTATACCCCAGAATTTAACACTCTAAGTCCAGCAAACCACCTGAAATGCAACAATTTATTTTTTCCCTCTGCTTCAACTTCTACAGACCTCAGAGTGACAATGGGAGCCACAACAACTAGGGCTGCACAATTAATCGAATTGCATGATCGTCAGCAATATTGACATTTAAAATGCGTGATTTGCTACAAGCGCTTTTTCGACTAACATACGCTAACCACCAGAGGGAGAACAAGATGGGAGTTGTCATGCACGCACCATGCAGCGGTAACCAGAACAAACGTTTTGTCTGCAGCCAGTTCCGGTATTTCTTAGAAGAGTAGAGACAGAGAGTAGCCAGTCACGGTGTTGTGTGAAAGGTAAATCAATTATCAGGAGCAGAAGGCGAGGAGCAAGTCCTTCGAAAAGGATCATCATCCATTGTTTGGTAGTTTTGGAATTTAGGGCAAGTGATGATAACCAAGAACAAATCATGCCAGAGTGCGTTTAGAGTTGTGTTTGCGCCGCATAGCAATACAACTACCTTGTTTAACCACCTGAAAAAAACAACCCACAAACCATAGTACAACAAGTGCATCAAGGCCAAAGCTAACATTACCTCCCTGAATCTCCGTCCATGTCCAACGTCAACATATAGCGTATCCATCCCCATTCCCGAAGACACACTGGAATAACGGATGCGATCGCATTTCATTTGGCCAAAGACAGGTGTCCCATAAATACTGTGAGCAATGATCAAGCACAACAATGGAGCCGTACATGTCCCTGACAATTCACTGCATCGATTGTAATTTGCAATGAAGAGTCGATGCTTACAGACGTAATTTTTCCCATAAGAACCGACAGGAGAGTCGATTGCCCAGGACCTAATGAAAGATGTGTACATTAGCTGGAATGTAGCACAACATGGGAGTGAAAGCAGTGTTCTTGTGCATTTAAACATAAAAACGCTATATAAAAAAAAAAATGTTGTTCCTAAAATGTATTAATAATCATGATATTAATATTGATCTAAATAATCGTAATTATGATTTTGGCCATAATCATGCAGGCCTTACGACAACGCTGCGCACAGAAGTGTTGTGGTGTCTTGACACAACAGTAAACCACCACTCTCTCACATCCAATGAAAGATGTTCAGAAATTTTCAAAGAAGGTTTCCCGAGACGGACATCGCCAAGACGTTAATATGCGGAAAGGAAAACCCGGGTACTGCTCAGCGTGTCTATGAACTGTTTCTCACACCACAAGTAGATTATGACCACCAACAGTAGATTCTGACATATTTACTTCCTCAAAGTGCACCAGATTGTAGTCGACAATCCGAAGACAAAATAGTTGCCCGTGAATTTAATATTCGATCATTCGTTAGTTACCTCATAGCGCGTGTTATTCGCGCAGCTGTAATAAACTTTGTTTTACCGGAGGTGCTGATGGAAGTAGCTGAGGAGTGAGCCATCTCGCTCCCTTCCTATCCCTGAAACTCGGGCATGTGCAATGGGACAAATATAGCACATGGCACGTCCGTTGCGAAATCATCGCATGCCAGAAGTCATAAGAAAGTCATATATACAAGTTATTTACAATTATTGCATTCAACATCTATGAGGGCCCATTTGAGGGTTCAGTATCTTGCACAAGATTGAACCCCAACCTTTGGTTGGAGGAAGACCACTCTACCCACATATATATTATATTATATAATTGAATTTTCCGGAATAACAAAACATTTTACCTGCAGCATTTGATACCTTTGGGAAAGGTACTGTTGTCAGGAGACAGGAGCTTCAAACCCATGGCTGGAGATTGGACTACAACTCCCATAATCCTGCTGGAGTGACGTACCAGGAAGTACTATAGCACAAGCCGGTACCGTTGTTTACATCACGTGCAGGGAAGATGGCGTGTGATTCAAGACTGAATTGTTTCATTCATAACGTTCAGTGCAGACTTCATTCAGCAGAGGAGACAGGATGAAAGCCCCAGCGGATCCAGGCGCGCTTCCTCTGCCTCCGAGGGACAACATCCCGCGGTGAGGGAGAAGTTGGTAGAGAAGAGATGTCCCGGGAAGAATCCGTCAGCGAACCTGCCGTCAGTGACGCTGCCACCAGCGTGTGTTCGGCCTTGCGGAGCCGCCTTCAGTCCAGAAGTAGTTGAAACTAACTGGTGGCTCAGACCGGATGAATTAAACGCTTCGGGTGCGCAGCTCCTTCAGGATGTGGTGCGCGCTGAGAGGCCCGCGGGAGTCGTGGCGCAGACGCTTGACGTCCGATTCACACGTTGTGAAAATTTCCGAAAATTCGGTGGAGGAATCACTTGGATTGAGAGAGACAACGACCCACGGAGGAACAACGGTCACTTGGTCAACAGCTGAGACGCTGAAGCAACAGGTAGCAATACTGCAGCAGCAGTGCGAGCAAGAGGGGTTGATGGGAAATGTCTCACGTGATTGGCGCAGCGCAGCTCGAGTTGCCTGCCAGAACTAGCTCGCAGGCGTCGCCATATTTTTTGAAGATCTTTTTTGAAGCGGTATATGTGTACACCGCTTCAAAGATGCGTATACTGTCTGAAATTGTTCAGGGGAGAAAGAATGCCAAAAGGAACTAGGGCTACGTTGTAGTACTGGCGGGCCCGAGCACCCGCACGTTGAAGCCTGTTGCGGTCGGTGGAGAGAGCGATCGATGACTAAGCGCATGTCTCCGCGTTGCATCCATTTTGCGCTCTGCGGCAGTAGGTTTGCCAGTAGGTGGCGCCATCACTGTCATTACACACAGACATATAGATCTGTTCAAGTAGCCGCTCTGATATAGCGTGAGCAATTTTGTGTCAATTGGACAATTTTACCACAACGTAATTTTCACACTGATTAGTAGGTGGCGCTATGACCCTGAATTAATATTTATATGTGGAGCTGTTCAGATCAGTATTGTGATTATAGGTCAGTAGTTTGGAGCCGGTTGGATAATGCAGAGTGGATTAACAAAGTACTTCCTGTTTCCTGGCGAATCAGTAGGTGGCGCTATTACACTGAGGAAATATTGACACACAGAGCTGTTCAGGCTTGTACTATTATCATGTGACAGAAGTGTGGTAGTAATAGGACAGTGCACAGTGGACTTATGAAAACATTGCCTCATCTGGCGAAGGATGATCCTTCGCCAAACATCAATGTTTACATGGTTTGAGGAAATGTCACAATTCTGACCTTGATCCAATGACTTGACTGAGGTAATTTGAGCTGTATATTGTAAAGCAGCCAGGAGAAGTTTATCAAAATATAAAACATGTCACTTCCTGTAGCCACCAGGGGGCGCTGTGATTTCAAATCATGATTTCTGTGTAGATGTCATCAAGCCGGGACTCTTGTCTTACATGTCTAGTTTGGACTCGATTGGACCATGTATGTTCGAGATACAGATGCTCGTGTTTTGATGGCGTTTAATCAAACTTTGACGCCACGCCACGGTCACACGGTTTAACGAAAAAAAATTCCCTTGATTATTTTTTTCTCAATGTTGTTGTGATGACACTCATCTGAATTTGAAGTTGATCAGATGAAAGCTCTACGACAAGTACATAAAACAAAAAAAGTGGAATATGGCTAAAATGGACACTAAATTCAAAATAGCAGACTTCCTGTTGTTTTTTTCATAATGCTCCTTGAGACTTTTTTTCATGACTGGTCACGATACACCTATGTCCCGATTTTGGTGAAGATCGAAGAAGGGGAAACCTAAGGGCTGGTTCCAGGGAGCGCTGTTGAGCCATTTTGCCACGCCCAATTCAAATTTCTCCAGAATACTAAAATATCCGCAGACCTTGAATTTCCTGCAAAGTTTCACAACTTTTTGAGCATGTCTAGACCCTGAAAAAGCCCCCCAAAGGGAAATAATAATAACTAGGGCTACGTTGTAGCACTAACGGGCCCGAGCACAGGCAATTTCAAGTCTGTTGCGGTCGGGGAAGAGAGAGCGATCCATGACCAAGCGCATGTCTCTGCCTTGCGTGCGTTTTAAGCTCTGCAGCAAGACTAAACGCTTCACTTCCTGTAGCCAGCAGGTGGCGCTATGATTTTAAGTCATGGTGTCTTTGTAGATGTCATCAGGTCGCGAGTATTGTCTTACATGTCTAGTTTGGAGTTGGTTGGACCAAATATGTCCAAGATACAGACGCTCGTGTTTTGATGGCGTGTGATCAGACTTTGACTCCACGCCATGGTCAGAGTTTGGTGTTTTCCTATTTTGTAACAGGTAAAAATTGCAGTTAAATGTCAACAGTTGTCTTTATTGTCGTTCTATTATTTAATAAATGCAACAAACTATAGTTTTTATATATATTGTATGACTATATATATATATATATAACTTTATAACCTGTGTTATCAAATATGTTGTGCGGCACCAGACAGCTTTAAATTGGGGGAAGAGTGGAGGAAATAGTAAAGGTTGCCTACCCCTGCCTTAGGTGACACAATTTGTGACTTGGTCAAACCATGATCCTACACTGCCCTCTAGTGACTTTATATTGCGGTACAAGTAGGTGTGCCGGCAATATAAAATCACTAGAGGTCAGTATAAGACCATGAAACACAGACACAGAAAACAAGTCTTTTCATTTTGCACATCAAGCTTTTAAGCCTCACCACGGTCACACGGATTGATGAAAAGTTTAAATTTTGACAACTTTAGATCTTCATCTTGTTTTGTAGAGTCTCATCTCATTTTTAAGTTGATCTGATCAAAGCTCTCCGACTAGTACATAAATATATAACATGTACCAAAAACAAGACATTTCCTGTTGCCACCAGGGGGCGCTGTGATTGTAAGTCACAATTTCTGCACCGATGTCCTCTGGTCGCGACTCTTGTCGTATGTGTCTAGTTTGGACTCAATTAGACAAAATATGTCTGAAATATGGAAGCTTGTGTTTTCAAGGCGTTTCATCAAACTTTAACGCCAAACCACGATCAGACGGTTTTGCAAAAACTAAATCCTTCAATAACTTTAGATCTCCATTTTGTTGTGATGACGATCGTTTAAATTGAAAGTTGATCTGATGAAAGCTGTACGACAAGTAAATAAAAGAAAAAATATGGAATATGACCAAAATGGCCACTAAAGTCAAACTGGCGGGCTTCCTGTTGCGTTATTCATAATGCACTGATGGACTTTTTTGTGCATCTAGTCATGATACACAATAGTCTTTGTTTTTTTTTGAGGATCGGTGAATGCTAAATGAGGGGCTTTTCCGTAGGTGGCGCTCTTGAGCCATTTTGCTACGCCCTTTTCAAAATACTCCAGAATACGTACATTTACGCCGCCTTCAAATTTACTGCAAACTCCTACAACGTTTTGAGCACATTAAAGCCCTCAAAAAGCCAATTAATTTAAGCGGAGAAAAATAATAATAATAATAATAATAATAATAATAATCATTTCAATTTCAATAGGGCCTCTCACCGATTTCGGTGCTCGGGCCCTAATAATGCCTACAGTTTCAATAGGGCCTCTCACCATTCGGTGCTCGGGCCCTAATAAAAATCCTTAAGAATTCAATAGGGCCTCACACCGATTTCGGTGCTCGGGCCCTAATTACAAAAAGTGGAGCAGAGAGGCTGAGAGAATACCGACAAAGAGTGAGGGATGACCCAGTGAAACACCAATAATATTTAAGGAAGGAAAGAGAAAGAAATAAAAAACGAAAGGACGAAGGAAAGTTGAAATGTATCAGTGATTTATCCAACAGGGAGCAAAGGAAGGTCAGAAAATCATGGAGGAAAAGACAGTAAAAGCAGAGGGTGTTGGTGAAAAGACAGAGCGAGATGGAGACATTTTGCAGGGCTTCCACACCACCTTCTATTGAGGCTGAACAGACACCAGAGCATAGGCCTGCAGACCAGAAAAGGACGAGATGTGCAACTAGCACTTCTAGCGAGGCTGATCAGACACCAGAGCATAGACCTGCAGACAAGAAAAGGAGAAGGGCAAAAAAGTGTTAATACAGAAGCTACAGCAGAAGGTCAAAGACATGCAGCAGAGGGAAGCAACATAAAAAAAAAGATGTCAGAGGTTAAGGTTGACATCAGACAAGTCAAATATTTCCCCAAGAACGAAAACTCGTAAGGATGTACAGAAGCACAGAGTTCCTGCTCATATCAGAAAGACCCTTCTTTTTCACAATACACTCATGCACCAAATGAAGAAAAAATAGAAGTTACATTACATGTCATTTAGCTGACGCTTTTTAGTACACTCATCATTATTAGGGGCCATTTAGGGGTTTAGTATCTTGCCAAGGACACTTAGGCATGCAGATGGGAAATAGTGGGATTCGAACCAGCAACCTTCTTGTTGCAGAGCACCCGCTCTATCCACTAGGCCACGCTCTCCCCTGTTAGATATAAAGAAAAAAATGCATTCAGAAGAGCTGTCTCAGACAGGTTGCTCAGAAACTACACACTTGTTAATTTGCTCAGAAAAACAGTAGGTATCTCCCACAGATAGTCATCAGCGGGGGAGAATGAAACAATCACAAGATTCAAAAAGAAGAAACAAAAGAGGTTCCTCTCTTACACGATGCTGAATTTGCATCAGAAGTTGATGCTGGAGATGCCTCATCTGAAGCTGTCCTATTCACCAGCAACCTTCTTGTTGCAGAGCACCCGCTCTATCCCCTAGGCCACGCTCTCCCCACATGGCGGTACCAGTGGCTCACGAAAAAATAAGATTATGAAAAAGAAAAGGATGGAAGACAACACATGTGACAAAAAAATGTGAGGGCAGCCCAGAGCACCATTTGGAAGATTTTGAGCGAGAAATGAAAGCCAAAGTGTGCAAGCACCTGTTCAACATCCATCACCAGTACACACAGCTACAATTCCTGCATAGATCTCTGAAAGAAGATGAAGCTATTCTTCACATTGACTATGCAGAAAACTGGCAGTGCAAATATGCAAAGGAGGTGCAGCAAGTCCATTTTGGAGCATCCGACAGGCAGACTACACTGCACAATGCTGTTGGTAACACCACCGATTGTACACTGACATTCTGTGCTTTGTCACCTTCCATGAAGCATGATCCTCCTGCCATCCTCCTGCCACAGAGTGAGCACACTCCTGCCAAAAGAGCTGACCACCATCAAAGGTACACTCAGCATTCATCCAGTTGTCTGCACTACCACGATCCATTATAGAGAGCTCAGCTGCTTCTGCAAAAGAGAGGCCATCTGTCCCTGTTTCCTACTATCGTCCACCAACATTGCACCACAAGTGCAGCCTGGAAGAGATGTAAGAACATCTGAACCAACAGCCCCAGAAAATGGAAGCCATGCCACCTCACGCTCTGGGTGTGAAGGGACTCTCTGTCCAGTTGATCACATCACTGAAGACCTTGTTGGAAAGTGGTGTGTCATCATATATGACGATGACCCATATCCTGGATACATTGAGATATAGAAGAAGGTGATTTGTACATCTTTTCTTTTTTTCCTCACATATTTCAACAATTAGTTACATTGCATGATATTTCTCTCTTTCCATTTATTCTCACTTGGCCATCTTCCGTTCTCATGTTCCCATTCCCTTTTAATCAAACTTTATTTCATAAGATTGCAATTCAAGCATTATGTATCATGTCTCACCCAATGTCATTTTATTTTACCCGTTATCTGTCTGCAGCTGCCCTTGAGGTCAAAGTCATGCACAACATTGGGCGAAACCGCTTTAAAAGGCCTAGACTAGAGGAAAACATCTGGTACACAGTGGACTAGGTCGTCACCTTAATCCCTCCACCAGAATCGTCACACAGAGTCCAGGTCACCCCAAGAGTGTTCACCACAGTATGTGAAAAGTTAAATTTGAGAATGGATTTGTGATGGTGTCTGACACTGAACTCCCTTAAACATACAGTAAAACATAATCAGTTATTTGTCAATGTTTTCTTCTTCTCTTCTACTGAAACCACTTGGGTAATGTTTGTACTTTAAATGGTTCTGGACGAACAATTGTTATGTCCTCAAGAATAAAATTATTCTATTGACCTCAAAACATTTGTGTTTTTAATATCCCCAACCTAAAGCATGTTATGATTTAAAATTAAGCAATAAGGTTGAGGAAATATGATACAATCTTGCAAACAAAATACCGTGGTCACTACCAAAACAGTGCAGTCACTACCGAAACACTGGATGTTTTGTAAAACATAAAGTATATCGAGTTATCAACTAAAATGTTAAGATACTGATTGGTTTAATGTATGATAAATTTCATAAATTATCAACTCTGGAATCAATATGATCAGTATTATGCATTTTAGAAAGAAATATTGCATTTAGATTTTGATAAAATTGTATAAATTGGACTAATTTTTATTGATTTAATTTTAAAAACCTTCAAGAAATATTTTTAAAATACTATTCAGAGAAAAGAAGGAAACACAATCTTAACAGGTTAATAATAATACTTTCTTACTATAGTGTATTACTATTTTTCGGTAGTGACAATTTTTGGGAGAGGAAAACATTCCAACACAGTCTGAAAATACAACATAAAAATTGACGGTTCTTTTACTAGATATGTGGACTTTAGATATGGTACTATATATCCGGACAAAGTTTTGGGAATAAAACATACTAATGTCAAAATATTTCCAACCTGACTTTGAACCAATTCGGTAGAATGGCCCATCTAGGAGCTCACTCACCGCAAAACATGTCTTAGTCTGAATGTGTTCTGTTCAAAGATTCTTGTTGGATACTAAACTCTGTAAAGAAATCATCCATTCTATCCATGAGTATTTTTCTCTGAAACTCAAGTTGGCACTTGACTCTCTTACAAGCCTGCTCCCCCCAACTAGGCCCACTGGGCTTGTCTATTATATTCAAATCTATTAATTTATTATAACAAGATGGTAGACTACACTTATTGCAACAATTAACTTGATGATAAGACAAGTTTCTTATTTAACATTCCAGAGCAAAAGTAAATATTCACATTTAATCGTTGAATTAAATGGCTTTGTATAATTAATTGGGAAACTGACATTTTATATGCAAAATCAGTATGACGTACTATGTAGTAAATATAAAGATTCTAACAGAGCAAGACAAAAAGCAAGTCTCAAAAAGCTAGCACTGAATAAGAGAGACACTAGACAGGATCCCAAGTTGATTGTGTACTCCTCTCTGACCTTTTTGAATATTTAATGCAGTAGTCAAGCAGCATTTCCATATGCAGGGTGATCAAAAACATCTTCAGGCTCTGTCCCTGTACACTAAGTTTTCAGTATGCCTGTCCGCCTGGTTTGACAACGCCTTACGTGACATTGCTGCTTTCCAACAGCAAGGCCGAAAAGTGAATTTTGAGGGCATACACCAAACAATGCATTACAGTTTTTCTCTAATCCATCTGACATTTGTGTAAGGGAGCAGATGCGCTTATAGTTTATGTCATATGCCTGTGCTCATGGGCCACAATCTTTTGGCCTTCAAGTGTATTTCTTTTCTCTTTACACATGTAGAGAAAATCATTGAGTTATAAGAAGGATCTAAATCAGAAAGACCTACAGAGCAGTAGCCTGGACATGCCCTGTTGATGCTGCTCTGCTGCTTATATTCTGCTTTAACCACACAGTGTGTGTAGGTTGCAACTTTTACTGATAAGAGGGATTATTTATACTCCCTCAGTATTTAACTGAAATAAAATTACTCTTGGAAGAAAACCCTGTCTGCATGTTCCTGATGAATACATTCTACTTTTAATCAATACTGTCCTTTTTATAATGACACAAGAGAAAATTATGTAAACCATGAAAATAATTAACACTAGGTGGCAATTTCTGGCAGTTATAATTAAATCTGTGATGTTAAATAACAACAAATTGATTTTGTTTGATAGTGTTGAATCAAGGTTGTGTTAAAGATGATACCAAGGTGGTGGTAAATACCACTACCATCGATTAGTACCTCAAATAATACACTCTTTTAGCTTTCTGTGGTTTCATACTTTTTTGGTTGGGTGCGGGAAATGGGAGTATAATGTAAGAAAAATTATCAGATTTCCAAACTGTCGTTTGTGGTAAGGACTGCACCAAAGCGGAAATGTTTGTATCTAAAGAAATCTGAAACAAAGTAAAAAGACAATGGTGGGATCTGAACACAAGCCTGGACAGAGCCTGAGTCCCGAACGCCAGCAGCCGTTGGATCGACCGGGGAAATGTTTGAAATGTTGAGGAAGATCTGACCTGAAGCCAATCAGGTTCGCGTCCTCAACATTCAGCGGCCAATCGCTGCGGCGAATTGTTCCCTTCGCTCGAACATTTCAAACATTTGACCAATCACAAGGCTTAAATGTTGAAATGTTTGAGACAGCTGATGTGGGCGGGGATGCCTCCGGGAGGGGGCAAGCTGGGGGCGGTCCCAGAGGACGTGCCGACCTGAGAGGACCCGCGCCGCCGGAGTTTACGCTACGCTAGCTTGAGAACGGTCCGATGCTAAAGCTCAGTCATTCATTCGAAACTACTAAGTTACACTTCAAAATGGTAAGAATTTACACATTGAATAGAGTTGCATGATTTTCCCTTAAGTAAAGCAGTTATTCCACCTGTCTTGTTAAGTTGTCATATCCATGTATTTAGCTAAATGCATTAAATAAACTCTGTTATCTGACAGCGATTTCGCCGGTTGTCATGGACGGACATTTGTTAATGTTATTTATTTAAGTTGGCTCTACGGTTAACGTAGTAACATAGAAATAATTTCCCCTGTTGTCATGTTGTCATTGAC
Source organism: Platichthys flesus (assembly GCF_949316205.1). Taxonomy (NCBI): domain Eukaryota; kingdom Metazoa; phylum Chordata; class Actinopteri; order Pleuronectiformes; family Pleuronectidae; genus Platichthys; species Platichthys flesus. The sequence continues at coordinate 21,493,137 of NC_084952.1, forward strand.
GTTGTTATCGTTTTCCACATTATAAACTGGCTTTCTTTTTCTTGTGTCGACCGAGGGGTGGGGGTGGGGTGCTTAAGCTGGGGTTGGGGGAGTTACAGTATGAATATAGTTTACTCTCAGCACTTACACATTTAATACAGGGGTATGACATAACTATACATATAAGAGTAATTCCTCCTGTCACCTAATGTCGTCATATACGTGTATTTAGTTTTCTTACAAAAAACTTTCACCATTATTTCACTTTTTATCTGCTGCCATTGTTTGCTATTGTAATAGGATATATATATATATATATATGTATATGTCATGTTCTCATAAACATGTATTTAGCTACCTTCTATAACATGCTTTAGTTGTCATCTGTCATAATACCCTTATGCCACAACTGAGTTTTTCATAGGATTATTACAATATTACAAGACTGATGGTCTGGCTTTTTCATGTACCTACAATTTAAAATCTACTTTAAAAGTTCATGCATTTCTGTCACCAAAGGCAACATCTTCGAAATCACATAAGGGAATGGCAGACTCAGAGTGGATGTCACGGCTGAGGAAGTTTGCCAACACTGGGTCCTGGCCTGCAGGGGAGGGAAATAGGCCAGCTCCCAGGCAGAAGAAGTGGTACCAGCTTTATCAAATGGTATATGTACATAAATTACCCTACTTTGCATAGTTTTATACTATCACAATGAATGTTATACATAAAAAGCAGTAACTTAAGTGGTATGCACTTAATTAAAATGTACATCTATTATTTTTAGATTGAGAAATGTCCAAGGATGGGACATTCACATCAGTCTTTGTTTGGTCATGTGAGACATTGTACATGTGGATTCCACACTCAGAAGGTAATCCTTTTCAATATAAGTAATATATATATATATATGTATTTATATATACACAACACTAATGTATGTACTCATGACACAACAGCCAACCACAGCAAGTACTACCCAGGGTCCCACAGGGCAACAGGCAGTAGCAGTGGCTCCTGTCCTTCCAGGCACAGTGGAGCGACAGGCAGTAGCAGTGGCTCCCACCCTTCCAGGCACAGTGGTGCAACAGGCAGTAGCAGTGGCTCCTGTCCTTCCAGGCACAGTGGAGCGACAAGCAGCAGCAGTGGCTCCCACCCTTCCAGGCACAGTGGTGCAACGGGCTGTAGCAGTGGCTCCTGTCCTCCCAGGCACTGTGGGGCAGAAACAAAGTACAGCAGGCAGTGCGGTCCCAAAGCAGCGACCCCTGTTGAATTGGTCAATGGTATTCAGAGATTAATTAACATTCACTGAATGATTGTTTACAATATAACCCTCTCGTGACACAGCCTTTTGCTCTATTGCCTTTCAGTTTAGAAAGCCTAGATTTGGTGGCTCCCATGTCACGGCTGCAAAGCCGAATCTTAGTGCTAGCAGGAGATTAACACAGGTAAATAAAGATCAAATTGCACCTCTTTACATTGTGTTTTTAAGACAACTCACTTAGACTGAATGCTTTACAGACCCAAGCCATCAACCTCCCCACAACTTCTCCGGCCAGCATTGCTATCTTAGTAAGTATTTTAGGTATAGGTTTTCCCAAGACTATTAACAGTATTAAAAACCATTCAAGTCTAAAATAAAATTTGAAGCCTCAATATTATTGTTTCATGTAGCGCGGCTGTTTGAACTAATACCTTAAGATTCGATTGTGTTGTCAATGTATCTTCCTTGCTGTGTATTTACAGGCTCCAGACCCTCAGACACATGCTCAGGCTTCGGTGCCTGTCCTCAGCACCACAGCAGTGTGTGCCTCTGTGTTAGTGAGTTATTTAACATTTAATTTCATACTGTGGAGCATAAGCAGTGTCTTTCATCATAATAAAATATGTTGATCCATTTTTTTGTTATTGCACAGACCGCTGACTCCAGGACAGAGACTGAAACACAGCTGCCCTGTTTGTGGTCAGAAGGCTTGCCTCCTGTGGACCATAAATGGATTGTGATGTCTCTGTTCAAGATGGGGCCAAGAGGAAAATTAGTACTTAAAGAGAATCTGAAGCTCTGGCACTTTCCACCACAGCCTAGTGGCCTTTACCATCAGGCTCCGGGTCCAGACCGCTTTTTTGCCCATCCACTTCTGGTCTGGATGCCTTAAAAGCTGTGGAAGGTGGTCTGTCCAAACCTTGCCTGTGGAGGGCACCAGCTAACAGGAGCGGGTCTGCACAAGAGGGCACGCCGAGTCCTGGATGAGGACAGGATGTACAACATGGTGACAGAGACACTAACCTGCACCAAATGTAGATCCAGCCACGTGTCCTGGAGTCAGACTGTCCTCAAACAACTGTCCAAGGCACAGCAGACACAATTCCGGGTCATCCTCACACAAAAGTGATTACCGTTAATTTACTCTCTTGCCTTTTCAAGTAGAAATGCAGTATATAACATACAATTACTGATATATCCGTCTATGATCAAGGTTTGCATGTGACATCCGGGTGATCCGAAAACTGCGGGAGAGAAGCCTTGGTAACAGCCCAACGCAGCTTTTAAAGAAGCTGCAGGAGAACCACACAGAGGAGTGGATGAGTCGCGCATTGATGTACACCGACGAGTGTGTGGACTTCAAAGAGCGACCCGCACTGCTGCCCCTGTCGTTTCCCGAGGCTCCAGAGCCTGCTGTTGTGCCGAGCTGTAAGTGGCTCCTGTCCGTTTACTGCCAGGACATTTTGACGAGGGTGGATGACATCATGGCCAGGATTACCTCCACATATGGCACAGTCCTCAAGATGGATTCCACCAGAAAGGTAAAAGAATCTTTTTCTTTCAAATCTGCTGATTATATCAAGATTAATGAGTAATTGATTAGTCCCTCAATGGGGAAATGTAGAATGTTACAGCAGCAGAAAGACATAAAAATAAGTAGCATGTAGTACTAGGGTGAGGGATATAAAGAAGGATATAGAAATATAGTACAGTGAATTTTGCACCGTTGAGAAGTGTTAAAGTGACAGTCCATAGTGAGGTTGCATGTAGTTTTACTAGGAGCAGAGGTGGCTGTATAGCCTTATAGATATATTATTAACTACTGCCTCTATTTCTGAATCATGTTCACAGAGGTCCTCTACATTTTTTGTGCTTCAGATCACCAAGAAGCTCGCTGGAACAGCCAAAGGGACAGCCCTCAGGCTAACCTCTGTGGGTAATGAGTACGGTCAGGTTCTCATCAGTGTCATGACCGCTCAGGAGGGAGCTGGCCTGGACTTGATGGCAGCGGGATTGGTGAAGAGGTACCAGCTGGCTGGTGTGGATCCCCCTGTTGCCTTATATGTGGACTGTGGCTGCTGCACCGAGGCAGGAGAGACCAAGCTGAAGGCCAGATTCAGCGGGTGGCCGGACATTATTGTAAGGCTTGATATCTGGCACTTCATGCGCAGACTTGCTCTGGGATGCACAACAGATGCTCATCAGCTGTACCCAGGATTTATGTCTCGCCTTTCAGCGAGCATATTTGAGTGGGATGCAGCTGATTTAGCTTTGTTGCGAGAAGCAAAAAGGCAGCAGCTTCGGTCCCAGGGTCTGCCCTCCCTCACTGATGGCGACATAGACAAACAACTCTCTAGGGAGGAGATGTCTCTCCACTGTCGGAGAGGGACCTGTGGTGAGGAGACCACCATTCGCCTGCTGGAGGAGCTGCTTGGGTTGCTGATGGGCAGCAGAGGTAATGACTCCAGTGGTGTTCCCCTGTTTGACCGAGAGAGGATGGAGCACATCTGGCGTGTCCAGAGAAAGCACGTCAAATGCATCCAGGACCCACCAGGTGTTGCTCTATACACCAAGACAGGGGAGCTCACAAAGGGAGGTGTGCGGTTACCTGTGTACAGATGTGCCAGGGGCTCTACATCTCTCGAGTCATTTCATCTACACCTCAAACGCTTCATACCAGGTTTGTGTCTGTCAGACATTTAAGTTTATATGCTGAATAGTCCAAGAATATTTCATCGTTTGATATTTAATATGTATTTAATGTGTACTTTTAGGGACGAGTGCCAACAGTCTGAACTTTCAGATATATCTCCTGGAAGAGCTTCACAGATGGAACCACGACCGGGGGTTGCTGCTCTGTCCACTGGACAATCTCCTTTGCGCAGCTACTCCAGTGACCTGGTTCAGGCTCTCAACAACAATTATCAGAAGCTGTTTGGCAGGAAGGTGGTACCACAGTTCTGTCCACCCTCACGGTACACTGGTAAGCTTTTGTGATTGCATTGGTAATTTACCTCAATTTTTAAACCCTTTATTAACTGTATCAACTTTTGTAAACAATCTAATTTAATTCTGTTGTTTCAGGAGAGCTCATAGGGATGCAGTATCTGTTCCGGCAGACTGGTCAGGCACTGCAGGATATGCACCCTGATTCAGAGGAAGCTGCAACCCTGATAGAACAGCATGACGTGGAGGACGACATGGAGCTTGATGAGGGTTTTGCTGACATCATGGAAGATCCCACTGTGTTGAACCTTGGGGTTCCTCAGGCTTCAGCATCTCAGACTCCTGATCCCTCTGCCATTTCTTCTCCTCTTCTCTCCCTGGTTCCTGGTACATCCACCCTGGCTCCTAGTATTTCCACCCTGGCACCTGGCTCATCCTCTGTGGTCCCTGGTACATCCACCCTGGCACCTGGTACATCAACCCTGGCCTCTAGTTCCTCCTCTGAAGATGATATTCATGCTGAAGATGAAGACATGGTAAGTCTAGCTGTGTTCGTTTAAGAATATGTATGTAGATATGTGCATGCTTCTTCACTATTTTTGATTACACATGTTAACATATTTTATCATTAAACAAAAAAAGTTTTGTGAGTGAAAGTTTTACTCCCTATAAACTGTTGAATCTTTTTTACAGGCTGTTGATGACCAAAATCTCCCCGGAAACCAGCATGTGGACAGACTTGCTGAGTATTTGGTGGCGCTTCGGGATCAGACGTCTCTTTGTCTTAGCAACCAACAGGCAAGTAGGATAGTGTCACTGTGGGACAATCTGAATCAAGGTGACAAGCAGCGGGTGGTTTATGCCGCACGACATCAGGAGAGACTTTTGAGTGGACGCTTCAGAACGCCAAAGACGCCCTCAAAAACCCCTGGTGTGGAGGGTACCACCCGCTGCATGTTGGGTGCGAGTAGCACACCTGCCCAGTGGCCTGACTGCTGCCGGTTGGTGGAAACCATGTTCATCAGACCCTGCAATATACACCAAAGCCCGGCAAAAAAGGGTAAGAGGGCTACTTCTCGGTGGTCCTTAATTTTGAGGGATTACCGCAAGATAAGGCAGCTTGTTGTCGGGTGATGCAGGGTTCTGAAATTCAGCTGGTGGAGGTGAATCAGAGCACGCTCATCCAGTGGCATAATCACCGCCAGAAGAAACAGGAGCTCTCTGTGCTGCTCCAAGGCACTGCATTGCCTCCAGCCCTGGCAGAATCCGATGAGCCTCTTCAGGAGGCAAGATTGCTCCCTGCTGCACCCACGCGGGCCTGGAACGAACATCAATACCGGCTGCCGCAGAGTACAGCAGGTCAGGCCAAACAGAGGCAGACGGGATCTGGTCAGCTCCCTGTCAATATAAGGCCAAAGGGACTAGTGAAGAGACAGTTATATGCAACCCCACCAGCCCCAGCACCAGGACCAATCATTACACCTCACATCTTCACACCATCCGGACTGGTTCAGGTTGTCTTTCCTGTGCCAGTAGGCAGCTATCCTCAAACCAGTGCGCCTACCAGCACAGTAGAAGCTGACCCCGCCCCTAAAAGGCCATATAGGCGAACAGTGGCCGGCAACACTTGCAAAAAGTGTGGCCAGTTCCGCACTTCTGTCACTGGACACAGCCAGTACCATGGAAAGGTGTATTGCCCTCAGTTTGAAGCCTTAACAAAAGACCAGTGGTTGGAGGAAATGAGGAAAAAGATGTAAATAGTTCATATTTGTAAATAATAGTTTTATTGTAAATAGTTTTTTTAAATGTTTGTATTTAATTCTGGGTACTACTGCGATAGTCAATTCCATATGCCCTGTTTTTTATCTGTCTGTTTATATTCAATGTTTCTATAATTCTTATTTCTATGAACACATAAAACTGGTTTACAGCAATATATGAGTGGGTGTTTTTAATGACAGTTAGCAGCACATCAACAACAACAACAACCTCCATAAGAATAATAATGGTGATTCTTATAATGATGAAGCACATTCAATAAGAGAAACATGGTTTGTGAAGTTAATATGGGAGGTGGTCTCTGATGTACAGTAGAAGAAATGTCCTGATGAGGGACCGGAATGGATGAGGGACCACTCCTGTCGTTTGATGAGTCCTGTGGAGTGGGAGGTAGTGCAGGTAGGTGTTATTACACAATGAACTAGTCTCATAACAATATAATGTGTAGAAAAATAGGAGGAAATTCGTAATCATATGAGGAATGAGCACGCACCTTCGCAATCCCGGAGTCTAGGGTTCGAGTCCCACTCGTGCAATGACCAAAAACATCAGAAGTGTTATATTTGTGTCTAGGCAGCTAGAAATACATTTATCTAATAGAAATTGATATAAAACTTCACATCGCTCCTTTCCTTTTCCTTCTTTCCCTTTTTCCTCCCTTTTCTCCTCTTTTCTCTTCTTCCCCTTCCTTCACCCTTTCTTCCCCTTCCTTCCCCTTCTTTGACGGACTATTGTTCCCCAGCTTGAACGCAACACCTTAAGCCACTCAGCCACACATGAAACTTGATCATTCTGCCGGTGAACTTCATTCAATACACATCCAACGGGAGAATAAAGTGAAAAAAGCAGACAAAGCGAGATGTGAGTAGGGCATGATCAATGTGCATGCTCAATGTTCTTGTTTCTGCCGTTTGTTTCTGTTGTGCATAACCGTTAAATAATGCATATACAGTAAGGTCAATGTAATGTCAGTGCCTTATTCTGGCGGTTTTCCCCAGAGAAAAGGCAGTGTTTCACAGGGGGAGATTCTGACTAAAGTAGCTGACTGACTGACTATTAATAAATAGTAGTGTGTTCAATTGTTAATTGGTACATTAATTTGTCCTCCTCTGCACAAACGCAGGTAAGGCATCTGCGGCCCCTACGTCAGAGTTTTCTGACGAAGTCCTCTTCGCCACTGCCATGGAGGTCGACAATCTACGTGAGTGTATTTTACTTTAAACATCGTTGTTACTCAGTATGACAACTCGAGAGTGTGTATTTGACATTTTCCCAGGCTGGAACCTCCGTGGCTGGACCAAGCCAGGCTGGACCCAGCAAGCCGGTGGTTCTCTGGTGGACTCCTCCGGGATCTACACCTAGATCCCCTCTGCCCATGCCCTCTTCCAGTGCGGATTTTTCCTGTGGGCACCCTACAGGATGTGGGCCTACAGGCTCTTGTGCTCCAACTGCCGGCGTCAGCTGACCCGGCTGGCCTCTAGAGGACCATCCGCTGCGTCCTTGACCGCCTTGGCTGGTACTTCATGGGCACGGAGTACCTAGAATGCGGCTGGTCTTGCAAGAGGAAGTAAGCGGCGTGGGCCATAGACATCGTGAGTCAGCTGGACCTGGCTCAGCAGGCGCAGTTTCTGGGTGTACTCACATACAAGTAGGCTGCAATGTTAAAGCCTGTGCGAATGCCTGCGTGTGTGTGTTGCTGACAGTAGTCACATCGTGTTTACAGGTTGACTTGCGACAAAAGGGTGGTGGGGCTGATGAAGGCCCACACTTCGGGCAACAGCGCGACTCCCCTCCGTGCCGCTCTGGTGGAGCAGCACACCAAAGAGTTGTTGGGGCTGACCCTGCGCTACCTGTCGGTGCTCGAACAGCTCCAGGTTTCGGCTCTGCAGCTTGTGACGGTGCCGCCCATGAAACCCATCCCCAACGTGCCCTGGATGATTTCTGTGACTCCCTCCCGTGCACAGTCAGACTGGTTGCCTCTACGGGTTTATAATGAAGTCTAGTTCTCCAAATCAGACCGTGAAAATTAAGTTATACACGGTAACAAAGACATAACATATAACGTTAGCTAGTTAGCTAACACAATATCAATAATTACAATCAAGGTTAAAGTAAATAACAAACAGACCAAATACCTCGTTGGCTTCATGCTCTGAAAAGGAATCTTCTTATCTTCTCTTATACAACTTAACATAAGTCCTTATCACCTTTAAAAGGCATTCATATTTCTCTTAATCAACAAACTAGACATGTGTGTAGCTACATCACTTTGCTTCTCTGTGTCTCTTCTTCGTGTTTCTTCTCAAACAAACAGCTCAGCGGAGGCTTCAAAATAAAAGTCTTATCACTAATTACACAGTAATGCTGTATACAAATACAAAATATACATTGGAAAACCTTTACAACATATTATAATAATATAGTGGCAACAGTTACAATTTCCGTCTACGCAAGGGAAGCCTTCGGTCGTCTGGAGGAAAAGAAAGCCAGGGTCACGTGGAAAACACACACACACGACGTGCTCCGGTTTAAATTTTTAGATGACTAACGCCAGGTTCACTGCCTAGCGCCGTGCAGCGACCGTTTCGGCGTCGAGTCTATTTTTTCCGCTTGACCAAGCGTATTCGACAGGAAACACACGGAAAAATGATTTTAAACGATATTGACAACATATTTTATATGAAATAAATGATCAAATATGCATCCCATACTTTGTATTCACCTTCTGTTGTCCAGGAGTTTTAATTTTACCACTTTTACCGGCCACATTATTAAATGTCCCCCTCTGCCCATCCACTACAGCCACACAAGCAGTCATAAAGATAAAAAGAGAGAGAGGGGGGGGGGGGGCCCGTAAGAATACGTAATTTACCCTCGACACCCGACATTTAACGGAGCAAACAGCGGAGAAGTTCGTCAACATGGATGACATTAAATTAATAATTGAAGTGGAGAAGTGCAGTGAGTTGTATGATCCTCAGATCATGTTGTATAAAGACAACACCAAAAATGACACATGTTGGGATGCTGTTGCAGTAAATTTTGGAGCAACAAGTAAGTATATCCTTATATATATAATATTAAATGCTGTTTTTTACTGCAGGCTGATAACAGCGGCGCTTCGGCGTCGCTACCGCGCCCGGTGTAAACAGCCAAGCGCTGGCACGCTAGGGATTAGCGCTCACGCCTCGCTTAGGCGTCGCTTCCGCGTCCGGTGGAAACCTGGCGTAAGAAGCTTGTGGATGATACTGCCGGGACGGCCGCCTGGCTCTCCGACATTGGCAACGAGCAAGGGCAGGTGCTAATGTCGGTCCTCACCGAGTCCGAGGGGGACGGGCTATTGTTGCGTCACTACAAAGCAGCCGGAAAGGCCCCGACTCGGGTCCTGTACGTGGACCGGGAGTGCTTTCCCGCTGCAAGGTAAAGAAAACAAACAGGCCGCTTGATTTATCCAACCGAAACAAATGTCGTCTTCTTCTTCAGATGGCGGAAATGTTTGTTGAGTGAGAGCAGCTGGTGGGGAGACACTGTTTACCCCTCATTGATGATCTATTTGCTGGTTTAGCTGGAGGACAGAAATTCAGCAAGATAGACTTATGTCAGGCCTATCTTCAGATGCATGTTGACGAAGAGTCACAAGAACTGTTGACAATAGTGACTCACAAAGGACTGTTCAGGTCCCCGAGACTTCCTTTTGGAATCACCTCAGCCCCGGCCTTGTTCCAGAGAGCTATGGACCAGATACTGAGTGGTCTCCGGTGTCCAGTGTTACTAATGCGATCATTTTTGGGACTATTGACGTACTACGCAAAGTTTGTGCCAAACCTATCAAACATACCAAAACCACTACATGAACTCTTGAACAAAACCACACAGTGGAAGTGGTAAGACAGATGTGAGGAAGCTTTTAAGGAAGCTAAAAGAGCCTTAGTCCATTCAGAAGCCCTCACCCACTTCAACCCCGACTTGCCATTACAGTCAGCGTGTGACGCATCGCCTTATGGTATTGGTGCTGTGATCTCACACATAATGCCATCAGGTGAAGAAAGGGCAATTTCTTTCGCATCACAGACTTTAAGCAAAGCAGAGAGCAAGTATGCACAGAGAGCGTGAAGCACTCTCTATAATCTTCGTAGAAAAGAAATTCTATCAGTTTCTGTTCGGAAAACGATTCATGCTGCTCACAGACCATAGACCACTCACCTCCATCTTTGGTCCCCACACTGGGACCGCCGCCGCATGCAGCGATTACTGTTGTCTGCTCACCAGTAAGACATCAAGTACAGAAGAGCTGAGCAGCACTGTAATGCAGACGGCCTCTCAAGGCTTCCCTTACCTGTCTCACACACGAAGCACTCTGAGTCTAAAATATTCTACTTCAAGGCAGTGAGCAACGCCCCAGTTACCTCAGCCCATGTGAAGAAGTTCACCCGCACTGACCCAGCGATGTCTGAGGTCATGGACATTGTCACTCATGGGAGAGAAAGAGAGCTGTCAGACAGCCTAAAGCCTTACCTGGTGAGGAGGAACAAGCTCACAGTGTAGGCTGGGTGCTTGTTATGGGGTTTTCGAGTCATCATTTCACCGCTACTGAGAAAGCAGGTGCTTGAGAAACTCCGTTCAGGGCACGGTGGCCTGGTGCGAATGAAGGAGATGGCGCAAAGCTACTTTTGGTGGCCAGGCTTAGACGCAGCTATCAAAGACAGGGTCAGGTCATGTTCTGCATGTCAAAAGATGAGAAACATGCCTCAGCTAGCGCCACTACATCCAGAGTCTACATAGATTTTGCAGGTCCACTGGAGGATTGTATGTTCTTAGTCGTAGTTGACGCACACAGCAAATGGCCAGAGGTCGCCATAATGAAGAGCACTCATCAGGGAGAACCATCGAGGAACTACGGTCCACCTTCAGTCGCTTTTATTGCCTATGCAACTCCTTAGCGATAACGGGCCGCAACTGGTATCGGAAGAGTTCCAGTCATTCATGGAAGTAAACGGAATCCAGCACATCAAGTCAGCTCTCTATCATCCCGCCACTCAACAAGCGCCTAAGCGCCTTCCTATTGACTTACAGAAACACCCCCCATGCTACAACCAAAGTGGCCCCTGCGTCAGCCATGATGAAAAGATAGCTTCGCACACGACTTGACCTTCTGAGACCACTGAAGACTAAGCAGGTTGTACAGACACAACAGAGAGCACAGGTGGAGAGACGGTGCAAAGCAAAAGACAAAAGCTTCAGAGCTGGTGAGAGTTCTTGCTCGGAACTACTGCAGAGGTTCAAAGTGGATACAAGCAATAAACTTCTGTCGCACAAACAGGCCCTGTGTCCTACACAGTTCTAACACCAGAGAACATCATCTGGAGGAGACATGTGGATCAACTGTTGCCAGGAACCAACCTTAGTGATGACTCAGGTCAAATGGCGAACCCAGAACAGCTACTGGAGCCATTCCATGGTTTTGAGCCATCATCTGAACAGCCACTGCCGCCACCTGAAAACAGGGAAAGTATTCCCCACTCACCTGAACAGGTGGGTGTGCCTACTCAGGGTACTGACGCACCCCAGTCTGGGCATACCAGAGGTGGGACCAAGTCATTTTTTTGCAAGTCCCAAGTAAGTCTCAAGTCTTTGCCCTCAAGTCCCGTGTCAAGTCCCAAGTCAAGACAGGCAAGTCCCGAGTCAAGTCCAAAGTCAAGACTGGCAAGTCTCAAGTCAAGTCCAAGTCCTGCAGTTTGAGTTTTGAGTCCTTTCGAGTCCTTTTGATCACAGAGTAATAATATATTTACACAGATCATGTATGCTTTTAAAATCTGTATTTATTTATTAAAACCAGTGCAATTGAAATTGCAGAAAAAAAATTGTGCTGACATTGCACTTCCTTATTGCACTATTAACCAGTCATTTTTAACATTTAACTCATATTTTGCAAGAATATTCTTCATTTTAAACCACTCCTTTACAGAATGAACACATTTGAAAAAACAAGTGCAACTGTAATTATTTGTACAAAAGTGCTAACATTGTATTTTGCATTTAAACTAGTTCCACAGCAGTGTCTGTGCTGTCCTGTGTTTATCTCATCTCATTTATTTCACCTTATATTGTCTGTGTGTGTGTGTGTACATGTGAGAAACATAACAAATGCATGAACATAACAATGAACAGGGTTGTGCTTTTTATATGTCAGGGCCCTATGCTGCATTGCATTTGCAAAAGACCAAATTGGCCAAAAGTCTGTCAGTCATTTGTGCACGATGGGGACGTAGTATGATTCCACCCAGTGCCGCTGCTAGCCATTTTGGTGCCCTAAGCATAACTCCTCTATGATTACATTAAATAATCATCAATAAGTACAAACAATAAGTCAATGTTCTTAAATAAACTTTTTTTGAGCAATTTCATATATCTCTTGTTCTGCCTTTTTTGTGATATACATGCCTAAAAGGTACCTAATATTTCTATACTGTAATAATATCGGCATTATAATTGTAAGCTAATTTATGACGTTAAAGACGTTATTGTTGAGGGTTGATTTGTATTCCCGGTTTTAAGTGGGTTGTTGGTAGTGACTCTTATTTTGAAAGGGGGTTTTAAAGGAAGTGGGTTCTGTGATGAGTGAGGTTGTAAAATTAACGGAGAATAAACGGGTGTGCTATTCCGAGCGCATGACCTGCTCTTGAGTCCTTTGTCGGCTGAAGCCAGACCTATGATACAACCAAACGCTTGAATACATAATTATTATACTGTTGTGTATTCGTTAGAGTAAAACATGTTGATATATGCTTAAAAACACAAAGACATTCTCAGAGAGTCCACCAGATGTTTGTCTTATTTACTTTACCCTTTGGGGGACGACCTTTGACCTAGGGAACCATCTCTGACCAGTTAACAGATGGGCTCAGAAGGAATGTTCTTGACCCATGTGTCTTCATGTTCAGACACAAAAACATGTCCTTATTTAGTCAGAAATCCCATGTGGGATGTGTTTTAACCTGAAGTCATGGGTGGAACCAAACTCCCTATATATGTGTGCTTTCATCCCCTGCAAGTCAGATTTCACTATTGGCTTGTGTGTCTCCGGGTATCTAGATGCCCGTCCCGACCTGTAATTTCTTGTAATAAACTTTGTTACACTGAAACTACTAGGTCCTCGGAATCCTTCCTTCATCATCAACAATTTCTACAACATCATTGACCTCTTGGCTGCATCAAATATACGATAATACCTATGATGATTTTCAGTTGCCTATTTTTTGGTGCCCCCTCAGGACTTGGTGCCCGACGCACAGCGCGTAGTGCGAGTTTTGGGAGCGGCGGCGCTGCACACACACACACACAGACGCACACAACACGAAGAAAGATACAGAGCGTTCCTTAATAACATACTTTTTAATCTTTGTGTTTTGGGGAAAGGAGCAAGTCTTATCAAGTCAAAAGGCTCAAGTCCAAGTGAAGTCACGAGTCATTGATGTTTAAGTCCAAGTCGAGTTGCAAGTCTCTTTACATTTTGTCAAGTCGAGTCTAAAGTCATCAAATTCATGACTCGAGTCCAAGTCATGTGACTCGAGTCCACACCTCTAGGGCAGTGATTCTCAAATGGGGGTACGCGTACACCTGGGGGTACTTGAAGGTACTCCAGGGGGTACTTGGGATTTTTTTATTTTATATTTAAAATTAGCATCCATTCAAAAATCCTTGAAAAATTGTTACTTAACAAATATTCAATATAATATAAGTGTAAGTTTATGAACTAAATTTTATATTCAGTAGGCTTTTCAATTTAATTATCCTAAAAAAACAGAATCTCCCCCATACTGATGGTTTGACCCAACCTGGCACACGCCACCTGTCATCGCCTGTCATCACCTGCCTTGAAAACTTCAACAATGGAGTTGAGTTGAAGTGCAGCAGCAATGCTGCTGAAACACGGGGGGACAAGCGCCAAAGAAGGCGAAACCAGAGCAGAGAGCCCCCCCAAACAACACCGTGAGAGCTTGTGCCTCTTCGAAGGGGCGCTAAAACGTAAAAGTTTTCCGTTGTGAAGTAAATGATTCATAACAAGAAGTCCGCGTCTCTACCGGTACCCTTTCAAAATAAAAGCATGTGATACAAAAGCGGAAATGAAATTGTATGACCTTAAAGCGAACAAATATTTCACAATAAAATAACAGAAAGACACTTCACCAATATTAACATAAACATAGATTGGGTTATTTACACTTTTTGTTTTTTTTCTGTGGGGAGAGATTAGCCAACAGTGGCATTAAGCCACCACATCTTCAGCGGTATCTCCAGACAAAACATGAAAGTCATGTTGCTAAGCCACCTGAGTTTTTTAAGAGGAAACTTTCTGAATTCAGGTCATCTCAAGACACGATGCGAAAAGCCTCCCAGAAGCAAGCGGAAACAAGCTACCTGTCAGTATTCTTTTCGATCCTTAAAGAAGATATTTTAAGATGATAAATATAAAAAAAATATGTTTTGAGCTAATCTTTTATTTAAAACTAAGTTAATGATTCATTTTTTGAGAAGAAGTGTTTAGCTATAATTAAGTTCATGAGTTCAGTTTGAGAACATATCTTTATTATGATCCCAAAAGAGGTCACTTTAAGTTGATAATTATTTTGATGTGCACAAATCATTATTTATATTGAGATTATAAAAGTCTTTAGTTATTTTTATATCTTTTTATTTCCAAATAGTTCAAGAGAGACCACTACAAATGAGCAATGTTATGGAAATAGATGGAGTTTTAAATTTGAATGTGTCTAGTTACAAGGATTAATAAATCACATTACATCTTTCTTTCAACCAAAAATGCTTTGCGCTGGTCAGGGGGTACTCTGCAGAATTTTTTCTTCAAAGGGGGTACGTCACTGAAAAAAGGTTGAGAACCACTGCTCTAGGGCATACACCATCACCACTCAGACTCAGAGACAGTGGGAACGTAGACTTACGTAGACGTACGTCGTCATTACCCCACAAGAGAACGACGACCCCCTGACAGGTTGAACATGTAGTCTAGAGACCAACCTCCAACAGTGGGGCAGAATACACCCCAGGGTTAAGTCTGGGAATTGAGGCAGTCTACCCTCTTTCCCTAGTTCAGGAAATGTTATGTTAATTCGTTAAATGTTATTTTGTAACATTGTTCAAGTAAAAAGGACTGTTATATTAAAAAGAAAAGAGTTTCTTTAAGGTTTAAGACTGTTATAAAATAATAATCAATACAGTGAATATTACTTTTACTTATGGGGAATTCAAAGTAAAGGGGGAGGAATGTTCTATATTGATATTCAGTTAAGTTTGTTCCCTCGGGGCATCCGTAATGCCCTACTGTTTACCCGCATTGCATGCTGGTTATTTGTGTCCTGTGAAATACGCAGTAAAGAATGCAAGTCTTTTCCATCACGGTCTCCTGTCTAATCTCTACTTAGTTGTATCAGTATAGAGTGTGCTATACATCAAGAAGTACACTCTTGTCAGACTGCTCATTTCACATCTTGCCCATATGTTGTTGCGATTTGTCATCTTATAGGTTGCAGTGAGTATGTAAAATGTGGGTGGAAGGGGTGTCGCTTTATTTATATATACTACTATAAATACTATAAATACATATATACACACTATAATATCTACAGCTTCATATTTACGACCATGACAGAGTTGAGAAGTGTTGGCTTAATATATCTCCCTCCTATTTCCGGTTTGGACGAGTCGTTTCATCCACCGGACGGGGTATTGGGGAAAAATAGCAAGAGAGCGCCTGTGAGACAAATTGCCCCTCAGGTCCTGCCCAAAAAGTATTCTCCGTCATGCGAGCCGTCCGCCCGGCCTCTCGCGCTGCATGGGCCCCACCTCAAACAATGCGTGCCAGCTTTTGCGCAAACTTTTTTGTGCCTTCCCCTCTGTTGGTCCCTCCCAGTCAATCTAACTCTCTTTGCATAATAAGACATTGGGTCATGGTTATGTTAACAAGTCTGATCTAATAAGAATCCATCATGGGCTGAAAAACTCAATAAGCAGTTGTGCTTTTTGTACAAATGGCGTGTAAAGCAGGCATTAAAGTGGCCATAATACTCAAGTTTTTCCAGTTAAAAGTTTGTGAATATGAACCTTGTACCTACTTGCACAACTCTGGAATTATACTGAAGTAGTGAAGAGTCACCCTATGTGCACCATGGATGTGCAAAACCATATTTCATCTGGATCTCACAGTCTTCTTTAGCAAAGTAAATTTGACTGAACCAAGTATGAAATGTCAGTGATGGCATGATGATTAGTATCATGTGTAAGAGGGAGGGATGATAATGCCTGTCTCTGCCAGAGATGGTCTTGAGAGAGATGAGATCTTTCTAAATCGCATGACTCTTTGTCGATAACGTGGATGCTTTTAGTCAATGCTGGTCTTCAAGTCACAGACTGTTGTCCTATTTTGGTGCATTGCCAAGCAAAAAGATAAAGTATACCTAACAGACCATGCAGGAGCGAGAAATAATAATAAAACAAAGTTGTATAAAGAACTAGGGCTACGTTGTAGCACTGACGGGCTCAAGCACATGCACATTAAAGCCCTTTGTGGTCGGTGCAGAGAATGATCGATGACCAAGCGCACGTCTCGGCATTGCATACGTTTTGCACACTGCGGCAAGGATAAACACCTCACGCGATGACGATCTTTGCCTGCTAATTGCTCATTACGTTCCACGCTATCAATTACACATCACACTGTGAAAATTGTATATAAATTGAATGATAGTTGTAAAACAAAGCTTAATTCCTGTTGCCAAAGGCTGGCGCCATCACTATTATTACACAAAGACATATAGATCTGTTCAAGTAGGCGCTCTGATTTAGCGTGAGCAATTTTGTGTCAATTGGACAATGTTGGATAATGCAGAGTGGATTAACAAAGTATTTCCTGTTTCATGGCGAACCAGTAGGTGGCGCGATGACACTGAGAAAATATTGACAGAGCTGTTCAGGCTTGGACTTTAATCAGGTGAAAGAAGTTTGTTAGTGATAGGACAATGTACTCTGGAGTTATGACAACATTGTCTCCTGTGGCGAAGGACGATCCTTCGCCGCACATCAATGTTGACACGGTTTGAAGAATATGTCCCAATTCTGACCATGATCCAATAACTTTCTTGAGCTCTATTGAGCTGTATATTGTAAAGCAGCCAGGAGCTGTTCATCGAAGTACAAACCATGTCGCTTCCTGTAGCCAGCAGGTGGCATTGTGATTTTAAGTCATGATTTCTAAGTAGATGTCATCAGGCAGGGACTTGTCTTACATGTCTAGTTTAAAATCAATCTTTGGGTTATTTTTTTCTCCATCTTGTTGGAATGACACTCATCTTAATTTGTAGTTGATCTGATGAAAGCCCTGGGACAAGTACTTCAAAGTAAAAATGTGGAATATAGCCAAAATGGCGGGCTTCCTGTTTGGTCCAGCCTATCTATCCAAGAGACTTATTTGTTTGTTATGTAAAGACATGTCCCTATTGATCTTTGTCCATGTCGGCCAATCTGAGTGCCGTGGCTTCACTTCAGGAGGAGCTAGTCAGTTAATTTTTCACACCCATTCCTTAAAACCATATAAATATCTTCAGGGGGATGCTGTATTTTGAGGGAGACTGAAGCATGAACCCTGAAGTTACAGCAATTTCGTGTTTAACGGCGAATGGATGAACTTTGACGCCACTAATACGGCGTTTGAAGAAAAGGCTAAAGTAATCTTATGCCATTATCAATGTCTTGGGACACTTTTGACATGGTTGCAGTCAGTGATGAGGAGGAATACTTTTAATTGTAAATTTCAAATTACTCCAGAGTAAAATTTATTTTTGTGGTTTTCAATTTCCTGTAAACTTTGGTAAGTTTTGCCATTTGTGAAAGAAATTCATTCATGATGAAGATACTTGAGTATAAAAACACAAATTACTACTTGGCCGGCTTCGCAGAAAGAGGAATCAAGGAAGATTGAGCCGGGCACCCTTCTCCTATTGGAGGGTGGAGTAGAGAAAGAATGAAGAGGGGGAGAACAGGGCTTATATTGGCCCGGTGAGCTCATAGGTCATGGGGCCCAGAGTGACCAATAGTAGTTTAAGCTAGTCCGGCATCATGACACCTCTGTGTGATGATGCACAAGAGACTGATTTATCATGACGTGACACATGAAATTTAAACCAATACATTAACGTCATACCATTATCCTCTAACCCCGGGGACGCAACGGAGGTAAAAGCGCCGCGAAAAGCTGTCCGCCTCCTTTCTGCGTCCATGTTAAATAATTGGGCTGTTTGCGTCGGCAGTGTATTACCAGGAAGTTCCCCGGCCGACTCGCGATCTGCAGCGATGGTTTCGGGGTCTCTTTTGTGATATATTATATAAATGATTAAACATGCATCCCATACTTTTGATTTCTCCACTGTGCTCCTGGAGTTTAATTTCCCAGATTTTAGCCTCCACAAAATTAAATTTCCACATCTTTAAAGGACCCATCGTATGCCCATTTTACTGCAGTAGATAAGGTTTCTTGGGGTCTTAATGAAATGTCTGTTACATATTTTGGTCAAAATACCACAAGGATCATTCAAAACAGCACCCTTTTTACCCTGTCTAAAACAGCCCTCATCATATTTACCTGTTTTGAGTGCTCCCACCCCCCCTCAACCCTCCTTCATGAGATACAAGCGCCCAGATTTGTAGCTATCCATTACCTCTACTGGAGACGAAGATATGATCTTGCAACCACATCGTTTTGAACCAGAGTCAGATGGGCCGAATGCTGGCTGCGAGTGCCCCTGCGCAGCCACGCAATGGGAGCTGGAGCTGGCAAAGCAGCAGCATCCTTCCACAATGTTGAGTCAACGTTTAGAGGTGGCCCGGGGGTCTCCGCCTCGACGATCGGCATGTTTATGCGGCCACTTATGGGCAGCAGCATTATTTCGCAAGCTAACGCACTCCACCCTTTCCCCGGGGTGATGGCGAGACGATGGAGCCCGGCCCGGCCCCGTCAGCGCCGTCTACATGAGGAGAGGGTGGAGTGCGTTAGCTCTGGAGCTAACGCTAGCCGGGGAGCCGGGCCGTCTCTCCCCAGAGCCGGTGAGATGATGGTGTGGGGGGGGGGGGGGGGGGTGGTCCAAGGCCATGTAGAGAGACTACCTACATGGGCATGGTTGGAACATGACGTATTTTTCAGTCATAATCCCATTCAACGCCATCTGGTGTATCGTTTCTGACAGAGTTTTTGGAACGGTAGACATGCCAGATATCCAAATTAAGGCGTAGAATTACCACAAAAGTGGAATTATCATAATATGTACCCTTTAATTTTGTACTTAATCCTAACATTTGTCAGTTGTGTCTAAACAGACAGACACACACAAGCACATAATCTCTTGCGGGGGGGATGGCGGCTACAGGCTTGCTTAGGTCAGTCCCCTGTGAAGACCATCATCCTTTTCCCCAGAAATCAGTTCCTGTGTGAACAGTCAGGCAGTTGCTCGCACAAGAATTTGCAATGTCGCCTCAGGTGTGTCCCTGACGTACACGCTGCGTTGTTAGACTGCGGTTAGTCAAAGATGAATCAAAACAGGATTAAATTATCAGGTTCACAATTCAGAAAGCACCGTAAAGTAGAGGAGGAGAAGAAAACATAGAGGTAGGAATCACCCCAATTGTCGACTTCAAAAATGTTTACTTTTGTCGACATGACATGATTTGCTGTCAGTACAGCTGATTTCAGAGTCTTTTTATAGCTCACAATTTGGTCTGTCTGTGTGTGCAACTGTGTACAGTCCAAAAGTTCTTGGGGATGCACGACAATTTGCACGTGTAGAAAGTACGAAGTACTGCTGTATGACATTACAAATCTGTGGTCTGTACGCCTATCAAGGGGGGAATGCGCGTCAAAGGTGTGCAAGGCTGCTCCGCGGTTGTGATTTCAAAATAAAATGTGGACATATCAGATTAAATCAAAATGACAGTTATTAGATAATCAAAAGCATGTATCTAAATCTATTTACAGAGATAACTTTCACGCAGCTAGCTGGCAGGCTCATCCCAGCTCATCCTTGTTTCTCCTGCAGTCAACAAAAAGGTGCAGATGACTAATCATTATCAAAAAGGAAAAGGAGGGGCTGTATCTTCAGAGTTACCCGAGATTTAGTTTTATTGAAGGACAGGAATCGACCTGAAGCTTGTATTAAGCAGAGCAAAATGAGGGGGATGCAAAATGAGAGACTTGCTGGAAGTCAAGGTTTTTTTTAAAGGAAAAAGCATTTGGCACTTCCATTCACATCAAAAAAGTACTGGAGGGAGCAGTCAGTCAATTACACAGAGCCACAGAAGTGTCACTTTAATGTTCGCCAAGGCTGAAAAGCCTCAAAATATTGGAAAACAAGTAATCACACTCAAACTGTGTGAAAATGTTTGAGAGGCTGTGGATAAAGTAAAAGTGTCCTACTCTAAAGGCCGGCGCATGCTTCTGCGTTTTCGCGGCCCCACAAGCGCAAGAGCCCTTCCGGGCCCCTTACGTGCTTATGTATCTCTTCTTACGTGCGTCGCCCCATTTTTCTAACTAGACGGCAAGCGACACAAGCCTCCCGCAGCCCGCAAGGGATGTGATTGGTCTGCTAACTACATCCTTTCCGGAGTCCTTTTTCCGGTTTCATGCCACATAATACCGGCAGAAACAACGGAAGATTTAGAAGAACGAATATGGACCAAATAGAAGAGCGTTTGGCAGAAGAGAACCGAAAGTAGGATCACTTGGTTAACCCGTCACTGACTGGCGGATTTGTCCGCCAGAAAAAGGCTACGTGGAGCCGCACTGGCCATGTAAATAAACAATCCACGAAGAATAAAGAAGGCGTCTCTAAGGTCGTCTTCGACAAAAACATTACTCCGCCTAGTGTTGTGGCGGCGAATGCTTTATAAGAAACCATTAAATTGTGTGCCTTTCGGCATTCAATAAATTTGGTTATCAAAATAAAATATTGAATATTAATATAAAAAATATTAATATTAAATAATAACTTGAATTGATTAAAGCCTCTCCTGGAACCGTCACCTTATCGTGGTGGAGAGGTTTGCGTGTCCCTATGAACCTGAGGGCTGTGTTGTCTGGAGCCTTGTGCTCCTGGTAGGGTCTCTCATGGCAGAGTGGTCTCAAGTGAGGGGCCAGACTAAGAATGGTTCAAAAAACCTCAATGAATAACGAAAAAAGAGGAGATGTGACCCGGCCCGGAGGAAGCCCGGGGCCCCCGTCTGGAGCTAGGCCCAGACAGAGGGCTCGATGGCGAGCGCCTGGTGGCCGGGTTTGCCACGGAGCCCGGTTGGGCATAGCCCGAACAAACTATGTGGCACCCCCCCTCTCTTCATCCCATGGGCCCACCACCAGTGGGAAGACCCGTTGGGGACGGGTGCGCAGCCACATGGGTGGCAGCGAAGGTCAGGGGTCTCGACGGACCAGACCCGGGCGGCAGAAGCTGGCTCTGGGGACGTGGAACGTCACCTCGCTGTGGGG
Organism: Platichthys flesus; assembly: GCF_949316205.1. Lineage (NCBI taxonomy): Eukaryota > Metazoa > Chordata > Actinopteri > Pleuronectiformes > Pleuronectidae > Platichthys > Platichthys flesus. The sequence goes on from NC_084952.1 coordinate 21,514,643, forward strand.
AAAGGAACCGGAGCTTGTGAGGGAGGTGGAGCGCTATCAGTTAGATCTGGTGGGGCTTACCTCCACGCACAGTCTCAGCTCTGGTACCGTACTCCTGGATAAGGGTTGGACTCTATTCTTCTCCGGAGTTGCCGAGGGCTTGAGGTGCCGGGCGGGTGTGGGGATACTCATAAATCCCCGGCTGAGCGCCGCGGTGTTGGAGTTTACCCCGGTAGACGAGAGGGTCGCCTCTCTGCGCCTAAGGGTTGTAGGGGGGAAATCTCTCACTGTTGTTTGTGCGTATGCACCAAACAGCAGCTCAGAGTACTCAGCCTTCTTGGAGACCCTGAATGGAGTCCTGTATGGGGCTCCAGTAGGGGACTCCGTAGTTCTGCTGGGTGACTTCAACGCCCACGCGGGCAACGATGGAGACACCTGGAGAGGCGTGGTGGGGAGGAACGGCCTCCCTGATCTAAACCCGAGCGGTCATTTGTTATTGGACTTCTGTGCTAGTCATGGATTATCCATAACAAACACCATGTTCGAACATAAGGGTGCTCATAAGTGTACCTGGTACCAGAGTACCCTAGGCCGAAGATCAATGATCGATTTTGTGATTGTGTCATCTGATCTGAGGCCACATGTTTTGGACACTCGGGTAAAGAGAGGGGCGGAACTGTCAACCGACCACCATCTGGTTGTGAGTTGGATCAGTGAATGGGGGAAATTTCCGGATAGACCTGGTAAGCCCAAACGAGTAGTGCGGGTGAACTGGGAACGTCTGGAGGAGGCCCCCGTCCTAGGTATCTTCAACTCACACCTCCGGCGGAGTTTTTCTGGCATTCCTGTGGGGGTTGGGGGCATTGAGCCAGAGTGGGCGGTGTTCAAAGCCTCCACCGTGGTGGACACCGGTGGTCAGGGAAGCCGTCCGATTGAAGAAGGAGGCCTTCCGGGATATGATATCCTGGAGGACTCCGGACTCGGTTGCAGGGTACCGACAGGCCCGAAGGGCTGCAGCTGCTGCCGTGTCGGAGGCTAAGCAGCGGGTGTGGGAGAAGTTCGGAGAGGCCATGGAGAAGGACTTTCGGTCGGCACCAAAGTGTTTCTGGCAGACTATCCGGCACCTCAGGAGGGGGAAACGGGGAATCATCCAAGCTGTGTACAGTAAGGATGGGACTCTGTTGACCTCAACTGAGGAGGTCGTCGGACTTGGAAGGAACACTTTGAGGAACTCTTGAATCCGAATAACACGCCCTCTATGTTGGAGGCAGAGCTCGAGGTTGATGGTGTTTCGTCGTCAATTTCACTGGTGGAGGTCACTGAGGTGGTCAAACATCTCCGCAGTGGCAAAGCCCCAGGGATTGATGAGATCCAGCCAGAAATGCTAAAGGCTCTGGGTGTTGAGGGGCTGTCATGGTTGACACGCCTATTCAACATCGTGTGGGAGTCGGGTACAGTGCCAATGGAGTGGCAAACCGGGGTGGTGGTTCCCCTGTTCAAAAAGGGGGACCAGAGAGAGTGTGTACCAATTACCGGGGTATCACACTTCTCAGCCTCCCTAGTCTACTCCAAGGTGCTGGAAAGGAGGGTTCGGCCGATCGTCGAACCTTAGATTGAAGAGGAACAATGCGGTTTTCGCCACGGACGTGGAACTACGGACCAGCTCTTCACTCTCGCAAGGATCCTGGAGGGGGCCTGGGAGTATGCCCATCCGGTCCACTTGTGTTTTGTGGATCTGGAAAAGGCTTCACACACTGGCGGCCGAGTGTGAAGCGGCTGGGATGAGGATCAGCACCGCTAAATCTGAGGCCATGACTCTTAACAGGAAACCGATGGATTGCTTACTCCGGGTAGGAAATGAGTCCTTAGCCCAAGTGAAGGAGTTCAAGTACCTCTGGGTCTTGTTCGCGAGTGAGGGTACTATGGAGCGTGAGATTGGCCGGAGAATCGGCCACTGGGCGCCTCCCTTGGGAGGTTTTCCAGGCACGTCCAGTGGGGAGGAGACCTCGGGGAAGACCCAGGACTAGGTGGAGAGATTATATCTCAACACTGGCCTGGGAACGCCTCGGGATCCCCCCGTCAGAGCTGGTCAATGTGGCCTGAGAAAGGGAAGTCTGGGACCCCCTGCTTGAGCTGCTCCCCCCGCGACCCGACCCCGGATAAGCGGATGACGATGAGTGAGTGAGTGATTAAAGTTACCTCAGGGCAACACCCTTCACAAGACTTATGAGACTTATTGATTAAGTCTCATAAAAGTACTAACTACAAATTAGGAAGTCTGATTAACAATTAAATTAATAACTATAACCAAAATTACCATATTGATAGTTAGCAAAGTTAAAGAATATAGAGTTCTTGACAGTGTAGAGGTTGGCAAAATGCAGTTATGCAACACTAATGGAAAAACATTTGTCAAAGAAAAACATTTATTATGAAGATATTAAACTATAAAAACACAAAATTACTAATGATGTACTTACTATATAAAGATATGCATGTGAGTATGCGTGTGTTTGTGTGTCTTTTCAGAATTTCAAAATGGCGGCTGGCAAATCAAAAGATAACAGTTAAATCCTTGCAACATTTGGTTGTCGCTTAAAATCTTACTTACACATTGAGTCAACGATTCAATGCAGGTTTCTCAGTCGAACGTCATGGAGTCCAAAATAGGCTCTTGTTGGTTTTGTGTGAGTACAAAGTTTGAAAAAATTTCAACAATTTCTGGTGGCACTGTGCATACGGATCTATAAACTGAGTTTACCTGACACAAAAGCACTAATTTGGTGATTTGCAATTGTAAAACTTTACAATGAATGTATAGACTGGAAATAATCTAAATGGCATTTCCTCTGGAGAAAACTGGTCCCAAGCAAAGAATTTTAAATAAATACCAATACATATAAAATGTACACATAATAATTGACCTCAATGATTGCAGAGCCATTAGAGATGTTTTAAAGTTATATAACTATCGTATCATATTCTATATAACACTGTTTATGATAAATATAACTTGAAACAACATGTAGGGAGAGTAGAGGGTAATTGTTTGGGACATTTTGCTGGGTCATCCGCCAGCATTTATCACAGCTGTGTCGGAAGTTTTCTGGAAACCGTAAAAGGAGATCACAGGCAGATGATGTCTTACGCAGAAGAGTTTAATGTAGACTTGATGCATCAATGAGACCAGGTCAAACAATATACAAACGTTAACAGAGTAACAGGAGTAATTGTCACCCCCAGGTCTGAAGATGTCTCCAACAGCATCTGCATATAACTTTGTGGCAGTAAACCATGCCAGGGAGTCTCACCGCAGCAGTCAGAGACAAATCATTCAGGTTTTATCATATTTATTAAATCTAAACATAAATTCAAAACTTAAACTTCTTCAGAGGCAGCTCACACACTGCCTTTTAAGCTTGAGGACCAATCAGCCAACAGCTCTCACCTGTGCTAATTGATCATCTGTGGAGCAGGTGAAGGGTGCTCTCCCAGCCCCCTCACCTCCACAATCTTCTACTACTTGTAACATCCATTTCAACAGCATGGCTAGAATTACTGTCACTCTCTATGTTACATGTAGGTGTTTGCATCTTATTGGTTAGTTATGCCTAAAGTATGCATTCCCAAAACAGTTAAGAGTTTGGTGCCTCTCTGTCTGGGGCATCTGAGTTAGATATAAAAGTCCATGAGCGTGGACACTACAATGTACTGCTAGTTGGCCCTTTATCTATAATCAGACCGCTGGTATTGCTTGGAGAGAGCAGGGAGTGTGTGTGCAATAAGACAGGGTCTACTCTCATAATGGTGTACAGATGTAATGTGAGGATGGTCAAAATATACCTCACAAATGGTTGCAGTGAAAACTAAAAAAAAAATCATTTCACTATTCTTTCATGTTAATTTTTTTGCATTCCCAAGCTAAATTATCATTGTGTTATTTCTCTCTCCAGGTGTCAGTAAGAACACAATATTTGTTTTTTATTCAGCCAAAATATTTGTATTTCATTCCAGTTTATACAAGTGAATACAAGCATTTCGCTTGGTAATTATAAGCTTGAAAGTGGATTTTAAGTTTACTACAAGCACCACAGAAATACCAAAGTGTCTTAATTTCTGCAGTTTTGTTGCTTCTGGCACTTAGATGGTTAGCCAATTTTTGTTGCATCGCTGTCCAGGAGAATCAAAGCTTATCATTGACGCTACTGAGCGTTGTGACGTGAGAGGCCTTCTATACTGGCTTATGCGCCATAAACCATTATACAGTCTAGTGGATGATTGCTGAAGGAGAATACCATATATGCTATGTTGAGAGAAAACAACCTCTGAGACCCACACACAAACATGCACTGATCCAACAATAAGTCAGTAAGATCCTATCAGACACCCCAGCACACAAAGGATTGGGGACTAAGCAGGGAGTTACGTAACAGAAAGTATTAGCGCATAATAAATATCTACATGTCCTGTTATAAAATCCCAGAGAGATGGAGAAGACACAACCAGAGATCTGTCTTATAAAAGCTGTTAAGAACTTCTAGTGGCTCAAATGTAAACCATCAGGATTTGAACAGGGACTGGGCTCTATGGAGCTGGACCACGCGTCTTGTCAGTGTTTTAAGCAGAGACACTTTAGTGCTATTTTGTGCTTTTGTGGTAATGCTGCTGTGCCACGACAATGCTCAACGAGAGCGAAGGCTGAAATTAGTCAAGCATTAGTCAAACTAACGCAATGCTTCATTTAGGGGAGAATAGTTGTGTACTTGCAACACATTTGTCTATTTAGTTGTGTATTTGCAGCACATACTAAGTCACACTTTTATTGATAGAATAAGTTACAAAATGAATAGAAAATATAGTCAAGACATTGACAAGGTTAGAAATAATGATTTTTATGTGAAATATTAATTTAGTTCTTCAAACTTTGCTTTCGTCAAAGAATGCTCAATTTGCATCAATTACAGCATTGCAGACCTTTGGCATTCTAGCTGTTAATTTGTTGAGGTAATCTGTAGAAATTTCACCCCATACTTCCTAAAGCATCTCCCACAAGTTGGATTGGCTTGATAGGCACTTCTTGCGTACCATATGGTCAAGCTGCTCCTACAACAGGTCAATGGGGTTGCGATCTGGTCTCTGTGCTGGCCACTCCATTACAGACAGCTCACCAGCTGCCTGCTTCTGTCATGTTCTGTCAGTTTAGTTTGTTTATTTCAGCCTCTGTGTTTTCTGTTTCCTGTTTTATTTTGTAGTCTCTGTTCCTTGTGGGTTGTTTATGTCTTCACTTCCTGTCTTGGTGATTGCCTTTCTAACTCCTCATGTGCTGCACCTGTGGCCAATTACCCCTGCCTTCCCTGTGTGTATTTAAGCCTCTGCCCTTCCCCTTGTCCTCTGTCGGATTGTCTGTTTTGCTTCCTGCGTGCTGGTTGATTAAGTTATGTTCCAAGTGCTCGTTCTTCTACCTGCTGTCCTGTGTTCCTGTCCTGCTCTGTCCTGAGCTCCTGATCTTCTTGTAAGCTTCCTTATGCTTTTGTTTAGTTAAAGACTCTTTTTAGATTACGCTTTTTGTTAAAACATCTCTGCTCCTAGGTCCATCTCCTTCCACAAATCATGACAGCTTCTTCCCTAAATAGTTCTTGCATAATTTGGAGCTGTGCGTTGGGTCATTGAGGCGGTGGACTAGTGGCAGAAAGTTGGACTGTGGGCCGAAAATTCGACGGTGGTCTCTGGTTCAAATCCACGGAGTGACAACAAAAACAACATACCTGGACGGACAGCACCTGGATCTGTTCTACACTGTCAAAGTGCCTAGCCCACCCTACTGTCTAAGTGCCCCTGAGAAAGACACATTACACCTGCTCCCCGGGGCGCCGTGCATGGCTGACAACTGCTCTGTGTGTCCTCCTGTATACACCAGATGGGTCATAGCAGAAAACAAAATTTCCGTCCTTGCATGTCATGTGTGTGTGCATGTGTGTGGGACAATAAATATATCGTATTGTACCCTCGTGTTGAAGGAAATTGGCTCCAATCAAGCGCTGTCCACAGGTTATGGCATGGCATTGCAAAATGGAGTGATAGCCTTCCTTATTTAAAATCACTTTTACCTTGCACAAATCTCCCACTTTACCAGCACCAAAGCAGCCACAGACCATCACATGACCTCCACCATGGAGGCATAACAGTGTAATTTAGGTAATTGTCACCATGCATGTAGCTGCCGTGAGAAGACGGTATTTCCATTAGACACACAGGACATCATATCATCAATCACAATGAAGGAGAAACATTTATCAATTAAATGTTGCTGTAACAACAGAGCTACATGCAGTGATTAAGTGGAGACATTTACAGTCCATGATGGTTGAGGTTGTCATTATATAAAAAAGAAATGCATCATAAAACACTCCTAGAAGCTGTTATTGCTGGTGCACCTTGCAATTGTGGGCCCATATGCATAGGGTTAAAGTGACTCTTGATTACTTGATTAGCCCAGTGACTTTCTTTGCTCTTCAAGTCACCTCAAAATCCCATGTGACTGACAAGAGCAAAAAATGAAATGATCCTATTGCAAAGTAATGTATTTATGTTATTCATATGGAGCTCCACTGTCTAAAGACAATTAGAAAAATAACAGGATGACATGTTCATTCATTACCATGAACACACATGTTCATTTACTTTTAAACCACACTTCTGCTGTAAATATTCAAACCAAAAGTGAATAAATCCACAAGTAAAAAATAGTCCCCAACAAAAAATACTGCTATTTAAGAATCACTTGCAAAAAACATTAGGGTAAATCTAAGTTTCAGTGGCTCAAGCACACCTCCACATGCAAAGAAGTGGACTCACTAGGCATTCATCCTACATTCAATGGATTTCAAACTCAACAGCAATTGCTTAAGACACTGCTACTGTCAAGGTTTGGAGCAATAAATGGGAAATCACAGAAGTGAGGCTGCAAAGAATCAGTCAGTGTTTGGAATCGCTGAATCAACTAGCTTATGAATTGAAAGTTAATAAGCAAATAGTTGCATTCTTTTATTTAACATTTCTGAAATATACGTCAATATCTTGTTTTAGCTTCAGGGCAAGACTTTGCATCTTTTCTTTGTTTTATATGATGTTAAAGGTAGAGTTGGTAACTTGTTCCTGAAAATATTTTTTTCTTCTTTGTGGAAGTCCTCCATGTCCCCATAGCTATCCAAAAATTAAGTTGAAAAACAGAGGAAAAGTAGCTGGTAACTGTAGTAAACAAATTAAATGATTAGTCGCTTTACCTGTCTGTCACTAATTGATCTACCTACTTGCCCCTTAAGATATGCACTGCTGAAGCAGAGATGATATCCAGAAGTTAATGAGCAAGTCACAGAAAAGTGAGCTTCTTCGAGCCAGTGCTCTATCATATGGGCGTAGCTGATGGGAGGCGATGGAATGTATTGGTTGCAATTTTTCAAAATGTAGCCTGTTCTTGCTTTAAACTCAATGTATTTGGGTTTTGGAGAGTTTGTTTCACAAAACAAGCAAGGATGTGATGCTAAGAAAGTACGTACAAGAAATAGGTTTATTCCTCCATTTCATCACAAAATGATTATTGCAATGAACATCACATATTGATGTGCTATAACTCAAAAGTTAACCAAAGTGACAGTTTCTGCAGTCTAATACAACCAGCATGCAATATGTCTTCACTTCATGAAGCTTATTAAATTGTTTTAGGGAGGGGTTGAATTAACCTAAACACAAAAACTACCATTCATTAAAGCGTGATTTTTGTATGTTGTTTTTAAATGTTAAAATCATACATTACTTAGTACATACCCACCTTAGACACCCTGAATGTAAGTGAATAATACATTTTCTTGGTGATGAAATCAATTTAATGTGCGAACAACCTTCAGGAAAGGGAGACCTCAATTCCAATACATTGTCAAACAATCTACCGTAGAAAAACTTGCACAGCTAAAATAAATGATCTTAAACAAGCTTATCAACTGGAGCTTTTATACTCTACCAACAGCCCTCGGTAACTATAGAAACAATCCTATTTATACGTTCATGAAACAAGAAATGGAGGTTTACTGGCACTAAAATAAAAGTGGGTAAGAATATATTTTAATGATGACAATGTGACCGCTCCCTAAAAATAAAGCCAGTGTCTTAATCCCCACTTTGTGGCTGGCTGCAATGTAGGTCATAAATCCTGCCTCCTCCATGCTAGTGGGTGGGAAATGGACCAAACGAAAAAGTCAAATTTAGGTATCAATTAAAATGTTAGCAAAAATGGAGGGGAATGAAAATTGAGAGCTGGTTCTGACTGGTGATTGGTGAAGACAGGACCATTCCCTGATCGCTACACTTGAAATGCATGGTGTTCGTATATGGGTTATTTGAGCTTAATTTCTGGATAGTGGGAGGGAGTGGGGTCATCCATCTTTACATACAATCTATCCTAAGACTTAACTAGAGGACCACCCATTGGCGAGTTACGACTGTGATAACTCCCTATATGGTGAAATCCCCCAGTGATTCTTATGAGCACTGACAAGATTGAACTTTGGGTTCAAAAGGTGATAAGGCAACGTCATAATAAATTGTAGGTCATATTATGACCGGAAGACATCCGGAAATACATTCACCGTGGCTCCTGCCGGAACTTCCATACGGACAACTCCAAACCAATAAAATCCTTCTGGTCCTCCACTCGTCGCCCTCCGAGAAACACCAGCTGCCGCCGGGTTGATCCCAGCTTGCTAGCCAGCCTACCCAGGTCGGCTAGCACTACTGTCCATAATGACAACTCCACCATCAACTTCGGGCTTCTGAACATCCGCTCACTCACGAGCAAAGGCCATATTGTCCAGGACTACTTCACCGACCGCAAGTATGACTTTTTCTGTCTGACAGAGACGTGGCAGCAGCCAAATTACTTTTCGCAGCTCAACGACGCTACCCCTCCTGGGTTTGTTTACATCTCGCAACCCCGTGGCTCAGGTCGCGGCGGAGGACTCGCGATAATTCACCGCGAGATTTGGAAAGTGATTCCCATCTCTGTCCCTGCATCCAGCTCATTTGAGTGCATTGCCTGTAAACTACCTGGCCCTACTCCCACCATTGTGGCCACAGTTTACCGTCCACCTAGGCCCCACTCTGAGTTTTTAAATGACATTGCTGCTCTACTCGCCCATCTCTCCACTCTCTCCCCTAATGTGATTATGCTTGGCGATTTCAACATCCACCTGGACAACACCACTCTCCCCCTCACCTGTGACTTCTCATCCTGCCTCGAGAGCTCTGGTTACCGCATTTTCACTGATTTCCCTACCCACATCAAAGGTCACACACTGGACTTAATATGTTGCGCTGGTCTCACTCCCTCCAACTGCACAGCTGATCCACTCCCCATCACTGACCACTTCCTCCTTTCATTCAATGTCACACTCCGCCTCTCCATGACCAAGCCACCACGTCTCATCTCATTCCGTAATATCAAGGCCATAAATCTTCAAACCCTATCCTCCACCATCGCTTCTATACCGGACCCGGACTACTCCTCCTCCCCTGATGAACTGGTTCTCCACTACAATACCTCGCTCACTTCCATTCTCAACTCCCTCGCTCCTGTTAAAACTCGGTCTGTCTCATTCGCCCATTCTGCCCCTTGGTTCACCCCTGAACTCCGTTCCATCAAGTCCAAAGGACGTCAACTTGAGCGTCTCCACAAAAAGACTGGTCTCACTGTCCACCATGACATGTACAAAAATCATATCTTACAGTATAAGGACTCTATCGCTTCTGCCAAATCCACTTATTATTCCAGTCTTATTTGTTCCAACCATTGCAACTCCAAGGCACTCTTTTCACTCCTCAACAAAATCCTTCAACCCCCAGATCTCCTACCCCCCCACCTGTGCTCTTCGGACACATGTGACTCCCTTCTTCAGTTTTTTAATCAGAAAGTTAAAAAAATTCACCAGCACTTGAGCCCCACTCCCTCACTTGCCCCTTCCTCTGAACCTCTCCCCTACAGTCTGCCATTTTCCTCCTTCTATCTCCCTGATCCCTCTGCTATCTCTGATCTCATCTGTAAATCAAAACCATCCACATGCCAGTTAGATCCCCTACCTACTGCCCTGGTCATATCCTGCCTCCCCTCACTGCTCCCTCTAATTGCTGCTATCATCCACTCCTCTCTCACTACTGGTTCATTTCCCGCACCCCTCAAAACGGCTGCTGTCTCCCCAATCCTCAAAAAACCTGGTTCAGATCCCAACAACTTTAATAACCTCCGCCCCATCTCCAACCTATCTTTCATCTCCAAAATACTTGAGAAAATCGTTGCTTCTCAACTCCATTCCCATCTATCTCAAAACAGTTTATATGAACAGTTCCAATCTGGTTTCTGTCCCCGCCATAGCACTGAAACGGCCCTTCTGAAAATCACCAACGACCTCCTTATTGCAGCTGATTCCGGTTTACTATCCATCCTCATCCTCCTTGACCTGAGTGCGGCCTTCGACACAATCTCCCACACCATCCTCCTCAACAGATTATCCTCCATCGGCATCACTGGCATCCCCCTTGACTGGTTCCACTCCTATCTCTCAGACCGCACTCAGTTCATCCAACTCAAATCATTCCGTTCCCAACCGTCCCCTGTCTCCTCTGGTGTCCCCCAGGGCTCTGTCCTGGGTCCCCTCCTTTTCATTACTTACCTCCTTCCCCTTGGCCTTATTTTCCGTAAATTCAATATTCTTTTTCATTGCTACGCGGATGACACCCAGCTCTACCTCTCCACTAAGCCCAATTCCATTCTTCCTCCCTCATCCTTGACAGATTGCCTTTCTGCACTTCATACCTGGTTCACCTCAAACTTCCTCAAACTTAACAGTGATAAAACCGAAATCCTCTTAGTCGGTACTAAATCCACTCTACTCAAAGTTGACAGTTTTTCCCTCTCAATTGACAGCTCCATAGTTTCCCCCTCCCCCCAGGTAAAGAGTCTGGGTGTCATCGTCGACGGCTCACTCTCCTTCAAATCTCATATCAACATCACCACCCGCACCGCCTACTTCCATCTCCGTAACATCAATCGCCTCCGTCCCTCCCTCACCCCCCATACCACCTCTATTCTTGTACATAGCCTTGTCACCTCCCGTATCGACTTCTGTAATTCTCTCCTCTTTGGTCTCCCCCAGAAATCCCTCCATAAGCTCCAACTGGTCCAGAACTCAGCTGCCCGTATCATCTCCCTCACCCCCTCTTTCCACCACATCACCCCCATCCTACAGCAACTCCACTGGCTTCCAATTCACTTCCGTATCAACTTTAAAATTCTTCTTCATACTTTTAAAGCCATCCACAACCTTGCCCCTCCTTACCTGTCTGACCTCCTTCACACTGCCACCTCCACCCGCTCCCTCAGATCCTCCTCTTCCATCCATCTAACTGTCCCCTCTGCCCGGCTTACCACCATGGGGAGCAGAGCTTTCAGCCGCTCTGCTCCCAAACTCTGGAACTCACTCCCACCTGACATCCGAAACATTGACTCCTTCCCTCAGTTCAAATCCTCTCTCAAAACCCACTTTTTCAGGATTGCATTCACACTGTAGTTGCCATGCTGTTTTTACTTGCACTTTTAATTTTAATTGTTTTGTTATTTGTTTGCTCCTGTTTTAAATTGTAAAGCGTCCTTGAGTGACTTGAAAGGCGCTGTGAAATAAAATGTATTATTATTATTATTATAACCATTAATCCTTGCCTCACATCTGCCACTTAACTGTTTCAAGATGAGTTGACAGATAGAAAACAAGATCAGAGTAACTTCGGTAATTTGGCAACAAAGTTCATTCCTCTTGACAGGATTTTTGAATTAAAACTTTAAAAAGGATGACCTTTTCATGCAAGCACTAGCTTTGCACTAAATAAATGGCTGTGCTGTTTTTCTCATATACTGCACCTCTCATGTTGTGGTTTCAAAGCTTACAGTTGTGCGTTCAGAACACTCACCTTTAAACCTGTATCAATGGCATTGTTTTGAGTGGGTTGGCCACTGCTTTATATTCAAGCAAGTATTCCACTTCAGCATTTTAAATAAAAGCTCACTGACAATGACTAATTTCCACTGCGGAGTGCCCTTTGCAGTCTCAAAAAATGTAGAAGCTTTGAGTGCGGCAGCACAAGTGTGAACACTTTAAGAGTTTGAGGCAAACAAAACCAATATTACTTCCCTTATGTACTTATAAACGGCTTTTAGTGCCCTTTAAAGTTGTGATATTATTAACCAACTGTCTTTTAGATTGTGCTTCATAGGCTCGACTTTAACTTGAACTTATACGAAAAACATAAAATCCATATCAACAAAATAGCTATTTATCTTAACAAAATAACAAACTCTTTATAGAGGGCTTCATATAAACATATTCAACTTAAATTTAAATATTTGTCACTTTATAAACTGAATCATACTATCATAAACATGACGAAAAATTATTAGTTTGAATGATACACAGTCTCAGTATGGGCATACTTTACCCCACATATTGTGCAATTAGACACACACAAGTTGTAATGAGTGACCATTTTTACCCACGTGTCACAAAGCCAAGGCATGCTAATGTGTCTTTAACATGCTGGCATTACGGCTAATTAAACTTACAGACAGTGATGTTTATAACTTACACACACTCACACAGTTGTCCTTACAATCAGCAAAAGTACGTTTAGAATGCAGTCTATAAGTACAAGTACCTCAAGTAAAATGTGGAATATGGCAAAAATGGCCACTAAATGCAAAAAGTGCGGGCTTCCTGTTGCGTTCTTCAAATTGCACCTCCGATTTTTTTATTTGTCTGGTCATGATACACATGTATATTGATTTTTGTGAAGATCGGTCAATGTGAACCCGTTCCGAGGGGCTTGGGGGGCACTGTTGAGCTATTTTGCCACACCCATTGAAAATTACTCCAGACTACGTAAATTTTCACCACTTTCAAACCAAATTTTGGTAAGAATTTGAGCATGTTAAAGCTCTCAAAAATCCAATTCACCTTTTTTTTATTATTATACAAATTATAATAATAATGCTTACAATTTCAATGTCTGTTCGGTGATTAGGCCCTAATAATGACAATAAGCATTCAGAAATATATATCTACATATCTATAAAATACATTATAATGAAAAACAACAGGTTATTTAGGTAATTTACACAGCATTCACTGAACACAGCAGGGTAAGACAAATACATAACAAAATAGCAAAGATGCAGCTGAGATTCCATTGATTGCTTTTCCAAACCATATAAAATAATTTCAAGCTAAGGCCATAGCTGTCTTTTTTGATCATACAGAAACATTTTGTACGAGTTAAAATAAAAAAAGTCTATTTTAGCAAACAATATAAACAGCAATTCAGTTCTGGGTGCTAATTCTAGATACAAAAATATTGACAAAATGTTGTAAAATGTATATTCATTATCTTACTTTTCAGGACGGTAGTTACGCGAGTGAGTGCCAGACCAAAGCTGGACTGTAAAAGTCCCATGTTCTACACACTGGACTACAATGAAACCTTTCCTTAATACTGTTGAGGGTTAAGATCAAAGCATGTGATTTGTGAATAAGAGCAATACAAATAAAGTTTTATTGATTGATTTTTTTTAATTGATTGATTGATTACTGCTAATTTCAGTGTAAAAGACGTATTAATGGGAAAACTGAATATCATCTGAAAACCAGTATCAACTTTTAATTCTAACATGCGAGTCAAAACTCAGCCTCAGTGCAAAGGCTATTGGAGATTGAACAAGGAACAGCGCAAAAAATACTTTTTGGAAGTCCCTCGTCTTATTGTAGTAAGTTCTGAGTACAATATCATTAAGGTAATTGTGATAATTAGATCACTCTCCTAAAACCGTCCTCTCCTCTGCCTTTTTATTTTTCCTCAGTTATCCATGTATGTGGAAATGTAAAGACTGTGAGAATTCATATTCAAGAAGATCTGAACAAACATTATAAACTTGCTCTGGTTTTGTTTCTCCAGATTAATGCTGAGTTCATGCGGGTGACAACAGTTCCCTTGGAGACAAAGTTCTTAGCGCAGTTGGACAAGCACACGTCAAAAGTGCTCGAGGTCATCAGGAGCAAGGGAGGACGTGTGTAAGAGCAGACCAAGGCAACTATGCAGGTTTTAGATAAGGTATCTATGTATGAGTTGGTTCTCAGTGGGATCCATAGTTGAATAGTTGGGGTGTATGTGCTTTTAATAATACCTATTCTTCCTCACACTGTGGACATCACAATTAGAGTGCATCTTCAAATCTTTGATCTACCTGGGTGAACCTGTTCATCACCTCATTTAAGAATGCCAGTTAGGGGCATCTCTCTCATTAACCGATTATTAACCATTGAAATGCTCTCTGACATGTCTGTCGATCCTCACATTTTCTATACAAAGTACAGACAAACACCAGGTTGAGGAGAGATGAACAGCAGCGCTCCTCTCAGATCAGCTACAGTCAGCTGGAGAGCACAGCGTGCCGTCTTAAGTTTTTTTTTTTTCTTTGTCCCCCACTGTTGTTACAGGTGAAACACAGACATCTGTTTATGTTTTCAGCATCGATCGATCGTCATATTTGGTCTGGCACAACTTTTCCCGTTCAGTCACTTGTTTGCAGTTTGTTTACGGCAGCAGCTTTCCACTCTTCTTCTTCGCTGTTTACAGCAGCAGCTTTCCACTTCTTCTCTGTGGCAATGTGACAGGGCCTCTACAGGCCTGGCATATGTACTACAGCAGAAAGATAGGTGTACTGCAGGGCTATTCAACTCGGTCCACAAACTCGGCCAAGTTGAATAACCCTTGTGTACTGTATGGATATGCAAACCTGAAGATTTGCTTATTTAAGTCACATTGTCATCACGATATTGAACAGTGTGATCGCACAATGCACATTTTGCTGATATATTGCAGGCCTAGTTCAGGTCTTTTGACATGCAGCTGTATGACATCCCCATCAGCAGTGTTGTGCATCAACAGGGACTTTCCCCTGACTGAATCCTGTGAACAGAGTTCCGGCCTGGTTTTGGTGTTGACAAAATCACAAAACTGTTGTCCATGAAAAAGTCAGACCTCACAATTGCTTGGTGCTATTATCTCTCCTTTCGTACCACTGCGTGCTTCAGCCTGTTGAGAACTGTTTTCCATCACCTGATTCACGGTGGTTACTTCTCTGATAGTTAATGTAAGCATTTATATGACACAAGTGATTAAGAAATTCCTTTTAGCACAGAGCCAAAGGTATAGGCTACCTTCATGACCCTGAATATACAGATGCTGAACTTCGTCAGCTGGAGTTTGAATTAGCAGAGAGAGGAGGGACAGAAGTTGTCCGAGCTGATGTTGGTCCCACAGCTGTAGCTGTGATGACAGGGTGACCTGGTGATCAGTAATGCAGCACAGTCACCTGTAGTCCACCTGCAGCTGTAAGAAGAGTTTCTGCTAGTTCTCTCTCTCAGCATGGTGTTTTGTTGCACTTTGTGTAAAAAGAGTTCAGTGGAGCCAGAGCTCAGACCACTTCAGTCCCTCCCCTCTCTCTGCCCATTGGAACTCCAGCTGATGAAGTAGCCTATGCCTTTGGCTCTGTGCTAAAAGGGATGTCTTTAACACTTGTCACGTTTATGTTAACTATGCGAGCAATAAACACTGTGAAAGAGATGACGGAAACGTGCACAGCTGTCGACAGGCTCAGCACGCAGTGATACGAAAGTAGAGAAAATGGCGCCAAGCAATTGTGAGGTCTGACTTTTTTGTGGACAACAGTTGTGTGATGCAAATGTATGACTCTTTTTAACACATATAGGTTTGAGAACCAAAACGCTTTATTTTAATCAGGACAGGCTATTAGGGATGAGCGAGTACAGCATTATCTGTATCTGTATCTGTTAACCATATGAATTATCTGTATCCGTACTCGGAGTGGGCGGGGCATAACCTGGAAGTGGGCTGGATTTAACCCGGAAGTAGGCCGGGTTGTCTTGAAACGGGCGGTGCTTTAACCAGTATGTTATTTTAAGCAAGCAATTGATATGGGTTGATCAGAAATTGTTATATTTATTGTTGATTAGAAAACTATTACAGGACAGCATCAGCATTGAGCTTCAGATCAATGATTTTGATCACAATAGCAAACAAACTATTTACAGAACAAGTTTTGCAACAATGAATACAACACATGCTGTTGCAATTATGAAGTGAAATGTAATAACAAGTGTTTTCATACTCAACATAACTTTTTTTTTATTTATTTCCACGTGTGTGTGTGTGTGTGTGTGTGTGTGTGTGTGTTTGGGGGGGGGGGGGGAGCGGGGAGACAGTGTTCTAAGGATCAAATAGTCCGATACTGTTTTTCAGATCTGCATTGACTTTAATGAAGACCAGTTGTTCCACATGGCTAGGGTCTAAGTTTGCACGTTGTGGACTGACCACATTTCCAGCTGTGCTAAAAACACGCTCAGACTGGACACTTGTAGGTGGACAACTGAGATGCTGCAGTGCAAAGCGTGTAAGATTGGGCCAGCATTGAAGCTTGCCTGACCAGTATTTCACTGGGTCATCGGTAACGCTGATGTCCCCATCTGCCAGGTAGGCCTCCACATCACCTGATGGTAAATGTGTCCTCATTGGAATAGCCGATTTCTTTTTCTGCAGGAAAGACAAGACTGAAGTGCTGCTGGTGTCAGGTGTCTCTTCTGTGTTTCTTGCAGGTGTAGCCACAGGTTTACAGAGCTCCATCCTGTGGAGTAATGTCCTCTTCAGTGCCTCCACATCAATATTGTCTGGAAAACAGCTGGCTTTATATCTGGGGTCAAGGAGAGTGGCAAGCAGAAATGTGGAGTTTGCAAAAATTGGTTGGAAACACCATTCTAGTTCTTTGCTCAGATTGGCTGCCAGTCTCCTTGCTGCTGTGCCTAACTTTTCCCTGGACTCAGCCGCAACATCTTGGCCCAGCCCCACTGTGGCATCTTGATCATCATCACCAGCCATGAACTGATCAGATTCATCCTCAGATTCCTCACCAGCTGCAAGACCTCCCACATGCAGTGACCTGATGATGGAGCACAGGCCATGCAGGAATGGGATGACCTCAGAGATGGAGGCGCTGTGTTTTGAGAGTGCCCTTGTGACCTCCTCAAAAGGACAAAGAACCGTGAGCATGTCTGATGCTAACATCCACTCATTTGGATAGATGATTGTTGGAGCTCTACCCATGTTAGACTCCTGTGTCATAATCTGCACAGCCCTGCGCTGTTCCAGCAGCCGCTGGAGCATGTAGAACGTATATGGTTCCACCTTGTTTTTATATCTGTTATGAGCGTGTGCAGCTCATGTAGTCTGTTGCTGGCTTTGCTTGAGTGATGAACATAGCCAGATATGATCCTGGCTTTGGAGAGAAGGGATGTCACAACCCTGTCCTTCTCCAGTGCTTTGATCACCACCAAGTGAGGCGTATGGGACATGCAACGGATGTGTCCATATAGTCAGACACTCAATGTGTGAAGTAAAAAAAAAAAAAAAACTGGTTAAAAAAAAAAAAAAAAACAGCACCACGTCTGAACGAACTCTACTGGTTAATAAGTAACTTCAAGCTGAAGAAACCCTAAACGTTAACGGAAAAGACCCGCGAACCTGAGTGACTGAGAGAAAGGGGCTGTTCTGTGAGTGAGTGAGCAGAGTGGTGTGTGAAGGGGAGGAGCGCTGTGATGCTGTGTGAGGATTTTCATTCATTCCGAGCACAGATAATGACTCGTATTACTCGTATAATACTCATGCTCGGCAAAAGTGCTTTATCCGTACCGGATACTCGTTTCAGCAGAGTATCCGGCTCATCTCTACAGGCTATTAAGAATTAAATAAGATAGACATTTATTGTGCACAAATTAACTTTGGTGCTTAGATCCTGGGTAGTAGATCAGCTTAGAAAACAAAGATGTGAAGCTTCTTTCTGAGAAAATATCCCCCGGGACACTGGTTGTGGCAGGGATGATGCCTCCTGACATGGAAAACTCTGGTTGAAGATGGAAATGGTCTATATCTTGATTGAAGGGTTGGAGGTGGGTCAGGAAATTTTGTGTGCTGGATGAGGGTAGAGAGAGAGAGAACATCACAACATATAACATCTTAAGACTGATTGAAGGAAGAGAGTGAAGGTGGAGAACTGTGATTGGATGTAAGTGGAGCCAGAGAAATTGGATTTTGTCCTAAATTTGCCATTTATTTAATCCAAATATAGTGACAGTTTCAGCTAATATGATTGAAGAATTTAAATCCACTGTTTTACACTGGAAACAATTATTCAAACTACTCAACTATTACACTTAAACATGCATTTTTAACATTTCAACTGCCTTGAGTACTTAAATTCATCACCATTCATCTCTTAGCTTACGAGTTATACTTTTCAGCTGTTGCGTCAGCCTTATCAGCATTGCTTCAGCAGTTTCTTTAGTGGTGGTCAGCATTGACATGCATTGTCTTCAGGTGCCAACAATAGCAACGACTGTTGCTATGTTCTTCGTTCTTCGGGCTTACCTACGCTCTCAACATAAAATATCCAAAAAATCTGCAGTACACCCTTGAGTTTGTGCAAAAACTCCTGATGGAGCTTGGTGGAAAAAAGATGTCTCCAAAAATTCATAGGCTGAGTACCCAGCTTTGCAGCCAAGAGTAGGCACAGTTGAGTTCCACTGTCTGGCCTGATTTAATGGCATTTCTACAACCAAGACTTTGTACCCTTTTATCTGGGGTTGGTGTTTGAAAGTTACAATTGCATAACTGCATTTCTGCTGCAGAATTGACAAAAGAATCTGCCTAAGTTTTCCCAGGCACAAGTTGGCATTGTGCTGAAAACCTGGAGAGCACTGATTTGTTTATCGTAGAGCTGTGAAAAAGAACGCGTTAACGCGTTATGATTAATTTACAGGATTAATTTGTAAAAAAAATGTAACGCATGCGCAGAAGGACCTTCCAATATACCCACATTTCCACCCATTCTGCACTAGTCGTCGCTCTAATGCAGTCAGACGGCAGCTGCTATTCAAACAAACAAACATCACCTTCTGGATGGGAAGATCGTGCTCCAAAAAAACAAAGATGGAACATTCAATAAAACCAAGGTGATATGCACACTCTGCGGGAAGACGTTATTGTTTCACTGTAGCAAAGTCGCTTAAAGTACAGCATGCGTTGGTCGGCGAGGGGCGTTAAAGTGGAATGCGCCAAACCAGACTCACTCGCAGGACACACTGTGCAAAAGAAGGTGTCAGCTTTACTGTCAGAGAATGTGAACAAGTTAGTTTGCCTCACCAACTGGCTAAAGGAAGACTAGCTAAGAGGGCCTTTAGAGGCATTAGATTGTTTCATGGCGTGGTGAATGGTTGTTTGACAAAAAATAGATAAATGTTCAACCATCCTATAAAAACAATGGCTAAGAAGCCCAAATAATTTCAGTTTGATTTAAAAAGAAAAGAAAAAAGTTTTATTCAACCATACAATGGCTGAATGTTCCATATGGAATAGCAAAGACAACTGCTAAAGAACTGCCGAGTTGCAGCACCATTGTTTTATTTATTTATGAATAAAAAAAGAAAACATGTTAACTGTGTATATATCTGTCTTTTGTTATAAATCTTTTTGTTCAAAAATATACCGAGAAAATCGGTAAATGTGATTAATCATGATTAATCCATAGAAACCTGTGATTAATTTGATTAACATTTTTAATCATTTCACAGCCCTAGTTCATTGCAGATTTTTCAGACCATGAGAGGGTCAGGAGCTACCTCACACTTTTGCAGGTTATGGAACTGAGGACATTCACGCACATCACTTTTTATATAAGGATTAATTCCTCTCTGACTGCATTACATACCATTTTCAAATGGTCACTGTTCAGTGAGAAAAAGTTGTGCCAAAATGCTGTTTGTTCACTTGAAAATGCATGTCTTGATTACTGTTTGTATTTGAGAGAAAAATAAATGTTATGGTTGAGAAGCACTGTTCTATGTTAATACAATATAGGAAAAAAATGTAGTGAACATTTTTTTTTTACCTGAAAATGCAGACTTTTACTGGTTGCTGTTGTATTTGAGGGAAAAAAAACTGTTATCATTGAGATGGAGTGTTCTTAAGGTAGGACTTACCTGAAAATGCAGACATTTCCTGGTTGCTGTTTGTAAAACAACAAATGTTGAGAAGGACTGTCAAGGTGGGCCTATATTGAAAAAAATGTTCATTCGACAATAAATGTGTTGAAAAGGAATGGCTTCTGAGTGTAAATCAAAAGGTATTACATTTTTTTTTTTTTAATTCAGGTCTATAAACATTAAGTTATGATGATTTTTTATTTGAGACAACTTAAAAGTTGTTTAAATTAATTTTAAATATTCAGGTTTAACAAAGTAGATTATTTACATTAAGTAATAAAACCAACCATTTATTTTAATTTAGGAAATCTGAAATAATTGCTTTGGTTCAACCTTCAAAAATGGGTTTAAATGAAGTTATAAATTTCAGGTCAAATCAAATTAATCATTTATATTGTATAACACTACAATATTATTTGTGATTGATTACCTCAATTTTTTTATTCGAGCCAATGTTTAAATTTTTTCAGTGTAGAGTATATGTATTGCCTCTAGCTCAACGACAGGTAACAAACACACCTATATTTTATGTTTAACACTTTTTTATAGTTTTTTTTGGGCTAATCAATACATCACAAATGTTATACCCCTACCCACAATAAGACCTACCCACCCCAAGCCAGCCTACCCCATGCATTAAGATAATTTGTGTGTGTGTGTGTATATATTAGTTATGTCAGTTAAATTGTTATTAACGGCATTAACGCAAACCCATTTTAATGCCATCAATTTTTTTTCTCGCAAGATTAACGCAGAGCTTCCAACTCTCCCGCTTTCGCCATGTGACACACACTTTTGCATGTTGGTGGTTGACTAAGTCACAATAATTATTTAAAACATCATATCAGGCCTTCATGAAGTACCAGGAGCGGGCGAGTGTGTGTGTATGTTCTTCCAGATAGCGCAGCGGTCCTGGGGCTCTGCCCACCGCTCACTCGCTCAAGGAGACACTGTGAGATCAGAGCTTGTTCACGTGAAGAAGCCGCTCAGTGACTGACTGCTTCTTAACTATGGAAACAGTCAAAACACAGAGTTTCTCTGGTCTCAGCTGCTCAGAGATCAGCGCCTCAGCTTCTTGATCAGAGCAGAAGCTGCAGTTGGTTTCTACCGAGCTTCAGTATCTTTGTTTGCCTCCAGTCTGACCTGCCCTCGCTTTTTGTTTTAATATTTCGCCAACTAAAATATATATGTTTAAGCTATTAGGCTGCAGCTATATGATTTTATTTATTTCAAAATAGGGTACTTCTTATTTCATACATTTTCCACAAATATGGGGAGGACTCAAATAGCCCTACAAAGCTCTGTGTTCAATTTATATCAAAGTTGGCCGCGATTGCCTGTGTTTTGTGTTGCTGGCTGAAAGCAAAGAAGTAGTAGACCTTCCTTTTTATTGGTAACCTAACTGTTACAGTTCATTGTTTCTGAAATAAGAGGCCTGACTGCTAGGTTCAAAGTAAACTGGAAAAAAAATAAAATAATAAGCCATGGTTTAACTGCACTATAGTCCTTGTTTACCTGAAATGTGCACTTTATAATTTTATTTTGTACTGCCCTGTTTGGCAATGTTGTTTTTCAATAAAATAAAACATTTGTATTGTTACGATTAAGTTAAGGTTCGGACCCCAAAGCAGACACAGAGTGGTTGTTGATGGGTAATGGAACAAAGTTTATTGCTTTAGAGGCGGAAGTAGGCTGGAGACGCAGGGTGCTGGCTGGCTTGAAGGTCCTGGCAGGTTGGAGGACGAAGAGCCGAGCGGTGAGGCACACAAGCGTTCTGGAGTGAAGAGCAGAATAACGGTTAGCATATATCCAGGTGAAGCGAAGTAGGCGCGTTCAGGTTGTGACTAGCTACCGTAGAAGACGGAATAATCTGGCGTTGAAGTGACAAGGCTTATATGGCAGGGATGATTAGGTGGATTGGAGGCAGGTGTGCCTTGTCCTGCCGCAGTCACCAGCCAACCACGTCCCCTGCCACACACAGGGAAAACATCGAAAAGGCAGGAGAAGACACAGCAACAAACTATAAACACAAAACACAAACACAACAGTACCCCCCCTTTCAAGGGACTTCCCCTGGCGGCCGACCCGGCTTGTACAGGAACCGTGCATTAAAATTATCTAGAAGGGATTGGTCAATGATGAGAGAACGAGAAATCCATTGTCTCTCCTCTGGCCCGTACCCCTCCCAATCCACAAGGTACTGAAAACCCCGACCACGCCGGCGTACGTCCAATACCCTATTAACAGGTCCTCAATGTCCAGGGGAGGTGGGGGGAGCTCCGCAGGAGGGCTTAGGGGGCTGGAGGACACAGGTTTAACCAGAGAGACATGAAAAGTTGGGTGAATCTTAAGTGATAGGGGGAGTTTCAGTCTTACCGAGCAGGGGTTAATGACCCGGTCGACCTCAAATGGACCGATAAACCTTGGCGTCAGTTTATGGGACTCGGTCTGGAGAGGCAGATCTCGAGATGAAAGCCAGACCATCTGTCCTGGCTGGTAATCCGGAGCTGGGGTGCGGTGACGGCGGCCGGCTGTGCGGACTAGAGCTGCCCGGGCCTCACGCCAGACCTGACGAAAACGCCGGAGATGTTCCTCCACGGATGGCACTGCCACGTCAGTTTCCTGGGCAGGGAACAAAGGAGGTTGGAACCCATTAGCTGCCATGAATGGAGACATACCTGTGGCGGAGCAGACCAGGGAGTTGTGAGCATATTCGATCCAGGCTAGGTGTGTGGCCCAGGAAGCCGGATGACGAGCTGTCACGCAGCGCAGGGCCGGCCCCAGATCCTGATTAGCCCGTTCTGTCTGGCCGTTGGTCTGAGGATGATACCCTGAAGACAGGCTGGCCAACGCCCACAATGCCTGGCAAAACGCCTTCCACGTCCTCGCGGAGAACTGCGGACCCCTGTCCGAGACAATGTCCACGGGGATTCCATGCAGGCGGAAGACATGTGTGACCAGCAGGTTGGCGGTTTCAAGAGTGGAAGGTAGCTTAGACAGAGGGATGAAGTGGGCCGCCTTGGAGAAACGGTCCACCACGGTGAGTATGACTGTGTTCCCTTCAGAGGGAGGAAGGCCTGTGATGAAGTTGACTGCCACATGTGACCACGGGCGGTGCGGGACGGGCAGGGGACGCAGCAGTCCGGCAGGGGCTTGATGTGAAGCTTTGCTCCGGGCGCAGACAGAACAGGCCGCGACGAACTCCATGGTGTCCGCCGCCATGGAAGGCCACCAGAACCGTTGCTGAAGGAGGACCAGTGTCCTGCGAAACCCGGGATGGCAGGCAATCCGGGAGGCGTGTGCCCATTGCAACACAGGGGACCTCACGACCTCGGGCACAAACAACCTGCCTGGAGGGCAACCCCGGGGAACCGGCTGGTCCCTCTGGACCACACCCTCAATCTCCCACCCAGCTGCTCCCACCACACAGGCGGATGGCAGTATGGTGCTTCCTGGGGTGTCCTCCACAGGAGGAGCAAACTGACGTGACAGTGCGTCCGGCTTAATGTTCTTGGAACCTGGACGATAGGTGAGTGTGAACTGAAACCGGCCCAGGAACAACTCCCACCGGGCCTGGTGAGAGTTGAGCCTCCAAGCCGAACGAAGGTAAGAGAGGTTCTTGTGGTTCGACCAAACAATAAACGGATGCGTGGATCCCTCCAGCCAGTGCCGCCACTCCTGAAGAGCCAGGACGACCACCAGCAGCTCCCAGGTCCCAACGTCGTAGTTTCTCTCTGCCGGGGAGAGCTGGCGGGAGAAAAAGGCACACGGGTGCTGCTTCTGGTCAGCGGAGGAGCGCTGCGAAAGCACAGCCCCCACCTCGGAGTCAGAGGCGTCCACCTCTACAACAAACTGTAAAGCGAGGTCAGGGTGAATGAGAACAGGTGCTGAAGAAAACAACAGTTGCAATTTAGAAAATGCAGCCTCGGCCTCCGGTGACCACACAAACGGAATCTTAACAGAGGTTAGCTGAGTAAGAGGTGTGGCAACTCTGCTATAGTCTCGGATAAACCTACGGTAGAAATTGGCAAACCAGAGAAACCTCTGCAATTGCTTCCTTGATGTGGGAGTGAGCCAGTCGGCAACTGCCATGACCTTGGCACGGTCGGTCCTGATCTGTCCCTTCTCCACAATAAATCCCCAAAAACTAACAGAAGACACATGGAACTCACATTTCTCTGCATTAACATATAAACGATTCTCCAGGTGTCTCTTAAGAACTAAATTAACGTGTTGCACATGCTCCTGGAGATTGCGGGAGAAAATGAAAATATCATCTTAATAAACAAACACAAAACAGTTCAACATGTCCCTTAGAACGTCATTAATTAGGTTCTGGAACACTGCAGGTCCATTGGTGAGGCCGAAATGCATTACCATGTATTCAAAATGTCCCAGGGGGGTGTTAAACCCCCTCTTCCACCCATCCCTCTCTTTGATTCTCACCAGGTGATAAGCGTTTCGGAGGTCCAACTTTGTGAAGATAGCGGCTTTGTGAAGTGGTCCGAACGCAGAGTCAATGAGCTGGAGGGGGTACTTGTTTTTAACACTTGTCATTCAGGCCCCGAAAATCAATACAAGGGCGCAGCAACTTGTCCTTTTTTTCAACAAAAAAAACCCCCGCCCCTAACGGAGAAGAAGATGGTCGAATTAGTCCAGTGGCCAAGGAGTCAGTAATATACGTTTACATGGCCACTCTTTCCGGCTTAGATAAATTATACAACTTACTGGAAGGATAGGGAGCGTCTGGAATTAAATCAATGGAGCAATCATAGGGTCTGTGAGGAGGAAGAGAAAGAGCGCGGTCCTTGCTGAACATCTTCCAGAGGTGATGATAAGCCGGGGGCACGGAGCTGATGTCCACTGGCGTGGGAGGTGACTGTGTGGACGATACAGTTGACGGGATGGCGGAATGTAAACAATGAGAATGACAGAAAAGACTCCAATTGAAAATAGAGACGGTGGTCCAATCAATGTGTGGGTTATGTAGCCTTAACCGGGGGGGCCGGAGAAGGAATCAAAAAAATGAAAAAGAAGGAATAAAAAAAAATCAAAAAAAAAAAATCTCGGTGGTTACCGGATAACAACAGGTTAATAGGCACCGTGTGGAGGGTGACCTGAGCTAAAAACCTGCCATCTAACGTAAAAACCCTCTTTGGGCGAGAAAGGAGTTGACACAGGATTTTAGCCTGAGTAGCAAAATAAGAGTCCACAAAATTGTCATCCGCTCCAGAGTCCACCAAGATGGACACGGAACGGGAGGTCTGATTCCAGGAAACAGTACCTTTTAATTGTCAAACGAAGAGGAGGCGAACACACAGAGGATTGGCGAGCCCCCCCTTTTGGCAGAAGCGGGCAGTGCACCTGCAGATGTCCGTCCTGCCCGCAGTAGGTGCAGAGACCATGGCGCTGGCGACGTTGACGCTCCCATGGAGTGAGTCTCGTCCTTCCGAGCTGCATGGGTTCACCGCACCGGACAAAGAAGGAGCGGTCCGGTGAGGCATCCTCGCGGGACATAACGTTGTAGATGGGGATGGCGCAAGCCCCCACTGCGGAGGGCTCATTGTCCGAGTCACGGGAGGTGGGTGAGTGACTCTCCCTAATCTCTCCCTGCGCCGCTCATGGAGACGAGCGTCTAACCGAATTGCTAAGGAAATTAGCTCATCCAAAGAGGAAGCCTCATCCCGAGTGGCCAATTCGTCTCTCAACTCCTCTCGTAATCCCGTAGAAAAACCCCCTGCAGCGCTCTCTCATCCCACCCACTCTCAATTGCTAGAATCCGGACGTAACGGAGTGTTTAGCTACAGAGTCTGCTCCCTGCCGCAGTGACAGGAGCCGGCTACTAGCCTCTTTGCTGCGGAGCGGGTAATCGAACACTTTGAGGAACTCCTCGGAGAAGGAGGACAATGGAAAAAAAAACGGGTAATTATTAAAAGAGCGCTATAGCCTTAGCCGCGTCTTTCTCCGACAGGAGACTCACCACAACCGCTATCCGCGACTTGGGTGCTGCTCAAAAACGAGGCTACACTGAAAAATAAATTCTCTACCCGTCCCTGACTGACCCGTGAAACGATCTGGTGTTGGGATGAAGGGTTCCCTGGGCTGAGTGGCAGAAGAGACCGGTGGAGCGGCCGGAAGAGGTGGTGGAGCAGGATCCAGAACCGGAGCTGGAGCGGGAAAGAGAAGCCGTCAGCGCGCTGAGGTGAGTAGAAAGCTGGTCCATTCAGGTGCCGATCCGTGCCACTGTGGAAGTCAGGTTGTTGAGTGTCTCCATTGCCTTGTTTAAGGCTGACTCGTGCTGCCCCACTCGATTTCCCTGAGAGGAAAGAGCCAGTCTGAATTTCTCCGCGTCTGCGGGGTCCATTTCTTGGCCAGATTATTCTGTTACGATTAAATTAAGGTTCGGATCCCAAAGCAGACAAGGAGTGGTTGTTGATGGGTAATGGAACAAAGTTTATTACGGCTGCTGCTTCAGGAGTCAACCCTGCGCGAGTTGGAAGGCCTAAACCAAGTGGAATGGTAAATATCATTTTCAGTAGCTTTCTGGGATATGTTACTTCAAAAAGACAGTCCAGTGACCACAAGCTGAAGTTAACTTGTGTCAATGTGATTTTCAGTCGACTCATAGATAGCTGCCGACCACAAAGCCTTAGCGTTCATTTGAAAACCTTTTTTTTTTCTTCTTTTGTTTTAAGCAGCGTTTATTAATCCTACACCAAGTAGGCTGGAGAGGCAGTGTGCTCGCTGGCTTGAAGGTCCTGTCAGGTTGGAGGACGAAGAGCCGAGCAGTGAGGCACACAAGCGTTCTGGAGTGAAGAGCAGAATAACGGTTAGCTAGGGTGACCAGACGTCCTCTTTTTCCCGGACATGTCTTCTTTTTGAGACCTAAAAAATACGTCCGGCAGGGATTCCAAAAACGTCCGGTATTTTGCCTCGTCGCAAAAAAAATATTAATAATTTTTTTTTTTTCTTTCTTTTTTTGCCTCGTCGCATATTTGTGTTTCTGGGTCTTTCACATAGCCTACTAGTTATTTCGGCCTTCCAAGTTCTGGAAATGGTACCACCCTTACGTTCCACCTTCTTGCGCGAGCTGACTGTAGAGAGAGTCTGTCATTGGGCGACCGATCTCAGGGTTGCCAGAGCCACGATAATTATCCTCCAAATACGACTATTTTGAGCCTTTGGAACGTTACTTTGCCAATCTGGCAACATTGAGCACCTTGCCGCTTCCACTCCGTGCGCTGTTTACAACAGCACATTTCATCTGCAGCCATGCCTAAACGTAAATGTAAGTTCACGGACGAACTAAAAAAAAAATACCCATGTTTTCGCCTCGGCCGTGATGCTTCGGAAGCTGAGTGCATGACATGCAGAGCAGGCACTTACGTGTGAGTGGCAAATAAAGGTGGCCGAGATTTGGAAGCTCACGTACACTCTGCAAAACACAAAACTGCAGCAAGAGGAGAGAGCTCGTCGAGTAAAGTGACAGATTTTTTTGTGAGTAAAACCGACACTTCTGTTACGGCTGCAGAGGGTACCCTCGCTTTTCACACAATAAGGCCATCACAACAGCTACAGATCAATGGACTGCACATCTGGTTTGCTAAGAAAGATTTTCCCAGATTCGGTGACAGCTCAAAAAATCTCAAGTGCTCGCATCAAGACAGAAGCCATTATTAATACCGTGATAGCCCCACATTCTGTCGAAGTTGCTCTGAAAGCACTCAAAGAAATCCCGTACTGTGGCGTGTCACTGCAAAGTAAATTAATTGAAATTAAAAGCACCCCAAATGAATCAGCTGACACCACAACAGAATACATCCGAGAAACACTGGAGAAGAAAGGGATATTTTCGAAATGTATTGCATTTACAGGAGACAACTGCAATACCAACTTTGGGGGAATCCGGCGTCCTGAGGAAGGGAGGAATGTTTTTGCCAACTTAAAAAAGTCCTTGCAGAACAAATCTTTAATTGGTGTGGGCTGTCCAGCACACATTCTCAACAATTGTGTTCACCATGGAGCAGACACACTGGATGTTGACATTGAGAACATCATATTTAAAATGTATCAACATTTTCATATCTATACTGTGCCCACAGAGAACCTGAAGGAGTACTGTGAGTTTGCTGATGTGGAGTACAGAACTCTCCTCTCAGTTAGAGGAGAGTTCTGAGCTAGCTATTCACTGTTCATAACCATGTTTGTGCACATTTAATTCCATAAATGCTCTTAAGGCACACTTATCTAAGACTCACCTAAATGCACAGGAGGCACACGTGTGAAACTGCCCAAGTGACCTTTCATTTTCCCTTGAAGATGCCCGCAGAGCCTTAGCTGATGAAATGCAGAAGAGTAGCCTGACGTTGTCAGACTCACATTCTGACTAGAATTGTGAGTCTGAGACCGCTCCATTGGGCTGTGATTATGGGGCGTGTTTCAACTGACCAGGACATAAAATTCCTCTTCGCTCAATTGGATAGACCTACAACCAATCAGAGAAACGTAGTATGTGATGTATGTTAAGCAACGCATTGTGAGTTATTTACTAACGCCGGGTTCACACCAGACGCTGAAGCGATGCCGAAGCGACCCTTCAGCGCAGCGTCAAGCCTTAAATAACAGCTGGCTCCCATCCACTCCCATGTTAAAACTTTGTGCGGGTCACACCGGAGGCTGGAATGCCGCCCTGCGCCAAGGCTCCCTCGCGCCATGCAGCGATCGTTTTGGCGTCGAGTCTATTTTTTGCACTTGACGCGAGTGTATCACAGCAGGAAACACACTGAAAAACGATCTTAAAATATTTGATGACATATTTTATATGATATAAATTACCAAATATGCATCCCATACTTTGAAGTCCCCTTCTGTTGTCCTGGAGTTTTAATTTGACCAATGACATTATTAAATGTCCCCCTCTGCCCATCCACTACAGCCACACAAGCAGTGATACAGATAAAAAGAGAGAGAGAGGGGGGGGACTACGTATTCTCCACATAGGCTTGAGTGGAGAATACGTAATTTACCCTTGACACCCGACATTTAACGGAGCAAACAGCGGAGAAGTTCTTCAACATGGATGACATTAAATTAATAATTGAAGTGGAGAAGTGCAGTGAGTTAAATGATCCTCGGAACATGTTGTATAAAGACAACACCAAGGAGGACACATGTTGGGACGCTGTTGCTTAATGTTGGAGCAACAAGTAAGTATATGCTTTTAATCTACTGGATCAACGGGTGATATTATTAGCGCTGCCCGGCGGTTCAGCGTCGCTTCAGTGTCCAGTGTGAACAGCCAAGCGCCGGCAATGACGTGGTTGATTACGTTACCGTTGATCATCTGTCCATCATCGTATAAAGCCTGCCCTGACAATCTGATTGGTCCGGATGATTTCGAACCGGGCATAATTTCTCCCCAACGGAGCGACTCCAGACCGAACTTCCTGACCTCAAGTGTTGTGGGCGGGGCAAAATTCGTCTGGCATCCAGGCTAGCAGAAGAGAGCACCAAATGGAAAACCTGTGAAGCAGATGATGGACTTGACATCTGCTTTGAGAAGAAAAGAGGTGGTGGACTCTGAACCTGCCATAAGCACAATGATGGAACGCTGGCCTGCTCTGCATTATCTTCTCACCACTACGTTCGAATAGAGGAGTGGGTGAAGTGTGACTTCACTTGTATTGTTTTTGGCTGAAAGCTTGTTAAAACTTTCAATGCTAATTTTTTTTTTAATGTTACTTTGTCTGTATTTTTCAGATCTACATGGAGTTCAGTAGGATTGTGGGAAAGAACCTGAAAAAATAATTCTTTGATGGCATCGGCACAGTCCTCGTCTTGTTGAAATATTTCAATATAAAAGAGGGATCATTGGGAAGCAGTTGACTCAGCTATCACAATAGACCAAGGTTGGTACATACCCATCCTGTATTTGCATTGTTTTCACAGCTTATGTAATTTTCCCAAAAAGTTGTACTTTATTAATTGTGCAGCACAATCCAAAATGTGCTTGGTTATTTGAGCACTCAATTACAAACCATACATTTCTTGTCATTGTACCCACAGTAGCTAACTCTTGTTGTCATATTACTCTCCAAAAGACTACAGAGCAAACGGATATTCGTACAATGATGCTCAGAGGCCTTCCCATCATTCTTTGGGACAACCCCAATGACTTTTAGATTAGATTAGATTTCTTTATTTATCCACACAATGGGGAAATTCACTTGTTACAGCAGTAATAGAAAAACAGAAATTAAAGTAACAGTGTCGAAGCACTGTAAAAAAAAAAAAAAGAAAGAGATCACAATATGTACACTTCTAAAACTACACATAATACACATTTTTCAAAGCTTGCTTTGTAAGTAACCTCTTTCTTTATCAAAGGGTACATAAAATGTTTCTTTTGGTGATGTGTATGTTAATTTACTCCTTTAATCATGACCAATTCAGCCCTCCCTCACGTGTCGCATTATCCCATGACAAGGCTACATTGCTGAACGTAGCCTTGCTTTCTACAAGACTGTATCTGTAAAATAATTCTGTGTGTATATTTCTGACTGTAGTTTTCTAACGAACACAAATGAATATGTTAGCACTAGATGTATAATATGTATACTTATAAATAAAGTTTCGGTCTCATATGGACAAATCCACAAGCTTGGTGTCTGGATACACATGAATAGCACATAACAAAACACAAATGCACACTCAGACATGCACTTCACCTGCCGCTAGTGACATCATCACTTTCAGCCATCTGGTACTGCTGACTGCATAGCCATGATGACATTACCATCTCACGTGTGCCCACTGAGGCCGGAAAGATTTATACAATTTGAATTTATAGAATTAGTTGTCAACTACAACACAAACTTCAAATGACTTAATTCCCCCTCGTCATGATTGATAGAGGAAACATAAAACAGGTTTTTGTTATTTTGTATTATGCAAGAATTTATTAAGTTTAATGACAGACAGGAATGTCCAGCCATGTGTGTTCCATGGTACAATATGTAGTGGTGTATGCTCAGGACTGAATAATATGTTCACCTGATTGGAAAATTGACAAGATGTATCTGGCCTTCTCCAGTCAGTTTAAGTTTTAGAGTCTTGTAGCCAGTTTATATGTCCTGTTGTTTATACATACATCAGATATAGTTAAATGCTTTGTGTTATTATAGTTTATTCAAGCTATTTGAGAACGATTGTCATGGGTGGTTTATTTGCCTTAGTTTATAACAGTTATTCTAGCAACATGGGAAGAAGCTGATTACGTTTTGTTCTTGGTTGTTCTACAAGGTGGACAAAAGTAAAAAAATGTCAACACTGACTCTGTGTTTATTACTCTGTATTATGTAAAAAAAGTCAGCCACTTGTATTGTACAGTGCAAGATATAGAGGTGTTGTTGGTGATGTTTGACTGCATTTTCTACTCAGTTGATTTGATACAATCTCTAAAACAGTGTTGAATTGTTGTTTCCAGTTTAAAGTCACTGATGTATGGGTCATAATATTAACAAGGATATAGCAGCTATCTTATACAGTTCGGCTGTGATCCTTCACCAAACAAAGTGTTGCACGCAGGTTTTTTGTATTACTGTTATACCTTTGAAATGTTTTTTCAAGAATATAATACAATGGAGCATTTATATGTATTGTTTAATGTCTTACTTTTCATTTAATTTTGTTTAAACAATGCATTTTGCAAACTCAAAATATGATTACATTAAACTTAAAGACATAAGTTACATTAACAAAGACTTTTAGTAGTGTTAAATATGTTCTAGTTGTTATTACTTAACATGTAAGTTTGTTTAACTTAAAATTATAATTTCAAATCACTTAGACTTTCTAATAGAATTAATTTATGTTGACTAATGATTTTGAGTTCAGATTAGTGATGGGAAGTTCGGATCTTTTTACCGTATCGGTTCTTTGAATCTCATTCACTAGAATGAACGAATCTCTTTTTGAGTCATTCGTTTGTTTCAACGGGGGGGGGGGGGGGGGGTGCAAATGATCCAAAGACTCGTACCCGGCAGATGAACGAATCGTTCAACTCCCGACCGTCTTTCGTTCATCTGCCCACAGAGTCTTCGGCCAACGTGTCGGCCACACAGAGCGAGCTCATCTCGCCGGTGACCGCGGTGCGGGCGGCGGACGGGAAAATCGCTCCTCGGAAAAGCAAGCCGAGCTCCGGGGCGGCGGGGCTCCAGAGCCCCCCCGGTCACCTACATGCACATCTGCGAGACGGAGGTGTTCAGCTGTTCCTGCTGCGGCACGGCGCCTCCATACCGCTGCACGACCGCCCGGACATGAACGGGGATCTACGGAGCTGCTGATCCGCACGCTGCCAGCACATCCAGCTGGCCCGCCGCATCCGCGGACACAGAGCTTAAACTGCTGCTGATACACTGACTATAACAACGCCGCATTCCTACACTTATAAAATGTAATTCAATGTCGAATAATCCAAGTATTCAGAATACGTTACTCAGATTAGTTAATCTGTTACATTTTTTGACAAGTATTCTGCATTCTGTAACAGAATACGTTTTGAAAGTATCCTTCCCAACACTGGAAATGTTACTGACTTGAGAGCAGTAAGACACCTATATTATACCTTATAATAAAAAAAAATTCTCAAGATGGTAAATTTGCGTAAACTTTTTAAAAAGTGCATTGCCTTGTGTTTATAGTTACATGACTTTGATTAAATTACTTAAATGCACACCAATTTGTTATTCTGGTTTCTGTAATGAACAGTTAAATAAAAATGTGGGAAAGAATATTGTACAGTATCTAATATTGTGTTGGTCATATTTAAATCATTCATTACGTTTTTTTGGGGGGGAAAGAGAGGATAAAATAAAAGAATCGCATATTAAATCTTAATCGCAATATTTCGGGGGGGGGGAATCGCAATTAGATTATATCCCCATATCGTTCAGCCCTATTCAAAAGTCATAATGACTGGTTTTGTTATTTTCACTTTACATTTACACTTACAGTTTAGTGCAATGTAATTATTTCCCGTGATAATTAAATGCCAGTGTGACTATAAATTACAATTTAAAACCATACAAACTGTCATGTTTTACTGTATATGGAGGTTTTCTTAAAAAAACATATGATCTGCCACACAAAAGCTGTCAGTCATGGCTGCTTTTTAACAGCGGTCCCACGATAGGGAATGAGGTATCTGTTTCCTCTTCTAAGCCTATGGAGGACACGTGGAAAATGATCCAAAGACTCGTACCCAGCAGATGAACGAATCGTTCACCTCACGACCGTGTCTTCAGATCAGTGATTCGTTCTTACAGAGTCTTAGGATCAGTGATTCGTTCATCTGCGGGATACGAGTCTTTGGATCCTTTTTCACGTGACCTGCAGCAGCCTATGCAACAGTCCCGATGCGCGGCCACGAGAAAATGAACGAATCACTCTTTGAGAGAACTCGTAACTCCCGAGTCCTTGTAACGATTCGTTCACGAACGACACAACACTAGTTCAGATTACCAATGTAAACTCGAATACGTGGACTATATCAACTAAGGTTTTTATGTTAATACAACTTAACTTGTTTAGTTTTGAACTTTTGTAAAAACTTAAATGTTTAAGGCAACGGGTTTCCTCGACTTTTTCAAGTAAAGTCAACTTATTCGGGTTAAGAGTGTAACAACAGTGTAAAGACATAAGTACTTTATTAATAAACAACACCCACCCACACATACACATACAACCACACTAGGCAGCTTGGTTGTCATTCCTGAATAACAAGGAAGGAAAGAGACAATAGCCATTGCGAGAAACATGAAGAATACACACACGCGCAAGCAGAGTAAAAGAGGAGAATACTTTGACGTACCACTTTTAACTCCGCTGCTGCTGCTGCTGCTCCTTCTCCCTCTCCTTGCAGCCTCTCCTCCCTCGGCTCCTCTTTCGTCTCCTTTAACTAGAGACGGTCAGTCACAGAATATGAAGAACACACACCATCTTCTCCCTGGCCCGATGCCTTCCAGAGGTCCATGCTTGTGCCGTCCTGCATAGCACAGTATGACACCTTGCCTCTAAGCAGGATAATTCTCCCTGATACTGCTACTCCCTGATCCAGGAGTAGTCACTCCTGGCGGCCCCCCAGCGGTTCACCCGGACCACGGCGATGGTATGGGCCACCTGATGAATGCTGCACAGCTCCAAGAAGATGATCTCCAGCAACCTGCTGGCATCCGGGAACTGTGATATAAAAAAACTATTTGCATAGATATGTTTAGTTACCTTCCTAAGTGGAAGGTTAAAATTGGTTTAGGTGGGCATGTCCCCGTAATTCTTATTATGGTTTGGCCTGGATGTGTAATGCCTCAGGGTTGGTAAGTAAATCTGATCTTAAACTCAGATTGTGCTGATTTCAGTCAAATTACTTATCCTATCAAAGGCAAAGAACAATTGTATTACACACACTTGGACTGTGACAACAACACATTCGGATTCTCTCTTCATCTGCAGTATTTCCACAGTGTTTACCATTCAAATCTTTAATATTCTCAGCAGCCTGCAAAAGGTCAAAGTCAATATGTCATTCACTCTGCACTGTCATCACATCAAAACTCACAAACACATGGACCTTGACCTTCAGGTTTCATACTGTTCCTCTCAAAAGTGCAATATTTGAGGGGCACTATGCCTATGTTAACCTTGAAATCCCAAATGAAAGGACAAGATATTGGGATATTTTACTGACAAGTAATCGGGGAGATACTGTGTGACAATAGATTGATTATTGCTTTTTCAGTTTGAATGCTTGTTGTAAAATGAGTGCATCAATGAAGATTAGTGGCCTTTACAGATTAATTCATATGAAAACACGCACACACACACAACACCCTTCCCACTACTCACTCTAATCATTTTTTCACTTGTTGTTTGCAAATATGACTGTGATATGTGTGTGTTAGTGTGTGTGTGTGCAGGACTGTCTACTCAAATGTGTCCTCAATCGTTTTGATATCAACTGAGGTGTGCTTAGGGCCCCGGCCATGGTTATGACCTGCTTTGTTACATAGTTGCAGTGACAGAGCAGTAGTGTATGTATGGGGTTGCTACATTTTCAAAATATAGTAAATATATTATATAAAAAATAATAAATACTTGATAAATGCTCTTTTCTTTAGGGTCTGAAGATGTGGCATTTCTGCAGATGATTCTGTGATGTGAAACGTTTAACTTGCTTCCAGCTTATCCATTGTGATCTCTGGTTTGTTGGTCCGTGCCCGTGTAAAAGTGTAGCAGACTGAGACAGATGGCCGGATCTTCCCACATAACCAAAAGTAAAGCAACAGTGTCATTGCCAAGCATTTATAAAAATTTCTCTTCCCTGTCACGCGCTCTCATATAAACACACACACACAGCCAGTTAAATAAGAGAAAAGTGAGATATTTACAGAACACCTCTCTTATTTAACCAGATGTAAGTTTGAAATTATTATGATTTGAAGCTTTTGAAAATTACATTGTTTGATCTTGTTACCCTCAAAAGCTAAGCTATTTTATGTATTGTATTTTATGTATTTTCTCATGAAGGTGTTAGCAACAGCAGCTGACATCGAAAGAACACTGACACATCCTGCCTTTCCGAAACCAAATTGTTTTAGGTAGTGTTTTCAGCACCGTGAAGCAGCAAAATACACTAAATGATTCTCTTCTGAATACTGAAAATGTTAAGTCGGTGTGTTTTGTTTGATGCGATTGTTGTCCTTGCAAGCTGGTTAGGAAAACCTCAACCAAGGGGCCTGCAGAATGGGTTTACAGCTGATTGAAGTGGGACAGATGACATGTATCCATCCTTCCACAGCCAGGAGCTCACCGACCTGTGTGCCATACTTCCAATAAGACCAGAAGCTACACTGAATCTCACAGGTAGACACCACAGACGTCTACACACTGGGGCAGATTCGGAGTCTCACAAAGAACATATGACCCAAAGGCTGCAAAGAGACATTTCAAGCATCACCTGATTAGTTTTTCACTGGCTAGCCCAGTTGTGTTTTTACAATATTTGTGCTGTATGTAAATAAAGCTTTGAATCAACATATACCTTGTTTGTTTTTTTCCCTCTACAATATGTTCAACATATAACATCAAGCATCACATGAATGTTTGTATAGTCTTCAGTAACTGCAGTGCTTTTGGCAAAGGCGTCATAATAATTAATGATATTTGTGATGGCCGCACCAGCAACCACACACTGACATTCCGAAACATGGTGGTAACTTCTTGATTTCTAATTTGCTTAGTTGTTTGTTTTTGCACACGCACCCACAAATAACTGGACACATTTTGATTTCATACAACATACTTTTATTTGTTAAATATTTTCTTTCTGTGATAATTAATTACGTTTTCTTTGAGTTACCAGTTCCTGGGGGGTTGTTTCTGGAGTTATCTGGCTATTCAGCAAAAGGAGGCCCAGCTGCAGCAGACCACCTTAAATGGCTGTGAGTCCTAATTGGACTGCGCCATGTCTATTGCCATCATGGGGAAGGACATTGTTGCCTTATCTCTATTGGTAATTGTTAAATCTTTAATTATTGCTTGATATTTATATTTAATTCATTTTCCTTAGTTAATATTATATGGTCTAATACGGGGATGTTATATTGTGGCGGTAGTTTGTTTTAAACGTTAGCATGTCTATGTGTATCCCCCTCTTTGTTTTGAGAGGCTTGACCAGCCACCATATATGTTCCCATCTCTCAGTCGAGGGGGCCCTTTTTTTGTTGTGATGCTGTCAACTGGTCGCCAGCTGCTGCTTGAGGATAATTTGCCTTTTTACAGGTTGTGAGATTTTCTTTTTACTTCGTTAATGGAAACTGAATTAAAAAACAACTTTTCGTTCAAAGAAACTCTGTGGCTCTCTGGTCTTCCTGCTCGGTCCCTCACAATATTAATTAATAATAGATATATGATATATTAATTATAAGTAATAATAACTATATTAATTATTAATATTGTGCGGGAGTGGTCTCCATGTGTGTATAATAATGACCCAGGGTGAAAAAAAAGCAACAGATCTACCAGACAACACAAGTGACTTTTCGTTTCAAAGGTCTTTGGTTTCATCCATTGGTGAAGTGAGACCAATTCACACAAGTGATTTTGCTGCAATTCATATGCTAATTAGATCACACCTTCACTCCCCCCTCCCAAGACCCACCACTGCGATACTGGGGGTATGTTCCTGCCCAATTCTGTCACGGGCGAACGCGGAATACACATCCTGTAAACAGGCACTAACTGCCAGGAATTAGGCGAGCTTGCACAAGTTTGCTAGCCTGACGTTGTCATACTCACAATTCTGTGAACAGCTGGTTCACATCCACGAATTTTCCACATAGGCTTGAGTGGAGAATACATAATTTACCCTCGACAGACATTTAACGGAGCAAACAGCGGGGAAGTTCTTCAACATAGATGACATTCATTTAATAATTGAAGTGAGTTGTATGATCCTCGAAGCATGTTGTATAAAGAAAACACTAAAAAAGACAAATGTTGGGACGCTGTTACTTAATGTTGGAGCAACAAGTAAGTATATGCTTGAATACAACTGGATCAACGGGTGATATTATTAGCGCTGCCCGGCTATTCAGCGTCGCTTCAGTGTCCGGTGTGAACAGCCAAGCGCCGGCGCAATATGGATTAGCACGGCGCTTTGGTGTTGTCAGCGGAACTGGCAACGCGACACAGGAACACACAGACTAAATACACCAGGTGGTGAGGAACGGGTGCAAGCAATCGGGAAGGAGCAGATAATCAACCAGGTGGAGCACACAAAAGAGGGAGTGAGGAGTCTGAAACGAGAGGAGAGATGAGTAAACAACCACAACACAGAACAGAAGAATAAACGATAAATATCAGTCCAACTTAACTTTAGTAACCAGGACTGGACGTAACAGCAGTTTTCTGTTAAAAAAAACAAGAATTTATATACAAGAAAGAACTGTAAAAGGTATCCTGTAATATACTGTATTTCCTTTTACAATAATTTGACAGTTCTTTATTGGCAACTTTTTTGCCAGGTAAGACAGAATAAGAACAAATTATTACGTATGAAGCCTACTCTGTTGATGGCAGTGTGAGTTCTTATCTTGCAGAGCCTCAATATTTTGAACTGAAATAGTTTGAAATGACTTTAATCAAATGTAAGGTTATGACACATTTGACCAAACAAATGTTTGCACAAGTACCGTTATCGATTGCGGTTTTTCCATCACCATTGCTTTGCACATGCCTGTATTTATCTGCAAAAATAAGGGGACATACAGAATTACGCTCCACTGAGTTCCAGTTGAGACCCATTACACACATTTCTCTAGCTTTCTATTTCTCTCTGCTGCTTCATTGCGTCTCAATCTTTTGCTATTTTTCCTTTTCTCAGGATCCCTCTTCTTTCTGGTTTCATTACTCTCTAAATTCATTCCTTTCTTCCCTGACTTTATTTAGCTTTCTCTTTACTCTGACTGAGCTTGTCATGAAAAGGTCCACCATTACTCTCTTCTCTCCCTAAATATCCCCCCATCCCACACTTCATCACCTAGGAGGGCAGGAAGGATGGAGGCTGGAGAAGATAGGAATTGCAGAGGAGGATGAGGAATCTGAGGAGAGAGAAGGACGGGAGGGTGAAACCATGCTATGCAGATCAAAGACATTAATCTGCAGAGACTTAGCAGTTTTCTATATGATCTATGGTGAGTTAACAGAAACCTCTTTCTGTTAACTCTTTTGACATATTGACACCTACTGTACTACCTACTGTATCTGTTAAAGTTTTTCAATGCCTAACATGGGTTCAATAACTCTTTTACAAGTTATATTACACTTTTCAAGCAATGAGTTTCTCTACAGGGTTCTTTCAAACAAAAGAAGCGGAGATACTGTGGTTTCGACTTGATTCACAGATGTAACATTGTTAAAGAAAAAGTAGCAATGCTGTTCTTCAAAGATTTATATATAATGATCTTACTTATGACTTATATAGAACTAAATCAACCAGGGGGAAATCCGGCAGGGTTGGACTGTGAATGATATTCAGCCCTGGACCTATCCATGCGGATCGTCCAGGAGGTGGGGGAAGTCCAATAACACTGGCATGGTGGCTCACAACTATTCATCCTGGTGTGCCAATTGGCTAGTGCAACACTGGTCATAAGCAAAGTCTGAGGGTCACTATAGGGTTTAAGGAATAAGGGAAAGAAAGAGTTATGCCATTTCTCTAAATCTTGATTTTTTTG
The DNA here is from genome assembly GCF_949316205.1 of Platichthys flesus. Classification (NCBI taxonomy): domain Eukaryota; kingdom Metazoa; phylum Chordata; class Actinopteri; order Pleuronectiformes; family Pleuronectidae; genus Platichthys; species Platichthys flesus. Next base: position 21,554,118 of record NC_084952.1, read on the forward strand.
GTTGTTTTGCAATACTGCAAATGTTCACCTCTTAAGGTTTCTCTTAGATTCACCAACTAGAAAAGGACATTTTCACATCTGTATTTCTGTAAGACAACTCACGTTTGATCATGTAATATATTTATTACAACAGATTTAGTGTTTGGCGTCTAGGCTCCAACTTAATTACTCCTCCATATGAATACACAGGAATGATGGGAGTGATGAGCAAATACTTGTAACCCCCCGTTGGAGCCTACAGGTGGATGCTGGGGTGGTGGAGGGACTGAAGCAACAGGTAGCAATACTGCAGCAGCAGTGCGAGCAAGAGGGGTTGATGGGAAATATCTATCTGGTTAAATTGACCACCTGATAAGGTGGGTGTGTATTATAGATGGTTGTGGAGATTGAGGTATGTCACATGATGGATGTCACGTGATTGGTGCAGCGCAGCTCGAGTTGCCTGCCAGAACTAGCTCGCAGGCGTCGCCATATTTCAGACAACTCACGTTTGATCATGTAATATATTTATTACAACAGGTTTAGGCTCCAACTTAATCACTCCCCCATATGATTACACAGGAATGATGGGAGTGATGAGCAAATACTTGTAACCCCCCAAAACTCCACATAGTCGGAGCCTGACGTACGGATCGGTATCTGCTATATGTGCGCCATTCACCGCCGCGGTGTGGCCATTCTCCCTAGGCGCATTGCCTGCAGGAGAATATGCTACCTAGTGAACTGTTATGTGTGCCATTCACCGCCGCGGTGTGGTCATTCGCTGTAGCCAAATTGTCTGCGGGGGAATATACTACCTGGTGAGGTTCCCTATACGGGAATATAGTGAACTTGGCACATGGCAACATATGCACCGGAATTTCACTTTTAAGCCCAGCAAACCACCTGAAATGCAATAAAATAATCAGTCTGCAAAGCACATACAAATTATTCAGTCACATGTTTTGTTTGTATCGCCAATATTCAAAACATGATTCGTTTCATCGGGCTTAACAAATGCGACATCCTGTCCTTAACCCTCGACAAGAGTAAGGAAAAACTACCAAAAAACCCCCATAAACAGGGGAAAATGTAGAAACCTCAGAGAGAGCCACATGTGAGGGATCCCTCTCCAAGGATGGACAGGAACAGATGTATGCCACGGCAAGGGTGCAATGAATCCCTTGGCATCGTTCGTATTGTATCGTCACCATTTGAGGGGATGAAGGCGCGCCTGTGACTACCCCGGAAGCGGAGACGTGATGGATCCCGAGATCTGACATGCAACAAAGGATTTATGCAGCGGAGATTACAAACATCAAGGCTGCAGATGATGTTTGAGAGTCAATATTCCTTCTTGTGGTGTCCAACATAGCATGAGTAGCATTGATGATGGAGTGTTGCAGTCATAGCGGTGCAACATCTTAGTGAGTGCGGGGACAGCATCCAGGTGTTAGCCCTCAGCTCTGGCAGGGATGGCGAAGCTTTGAGGAGATCTCGTCATGCATTTTCAACCATTGTTGGTAGGCAAGGGTGTCATCAGATGGGTTGAAGAGGGATGCAAGCGTTTGATCATAGAGGAGAAAGAACAGAAAGCAGTATTATTCTTAGCAATGATAATTCAGAAGTCTCGACAAGATCTATCAGACTTGTTGTGAACATGTGTTCTTCTAAGACTAGAGAGGATAAGGTCATGTAGAGGATTAAATAAGCGTCCTTGTCAGATTTTCTATTAGACTGCTTCCGTTATCGTATACTCTGACTCACCTTGACAACAATTCAGTAATAAGGAAATATAAAGCCAAGGTAAATGTTAGGTAAGACTGTCATCATTGAGGATTCATAGCTTTTCTATTGTAGCAGCATTGACACATGATAAGGTTATTGATTCTTGATCTATTCACTGCTCTGTAGGAATTGGATGAATACCATGGGGTCAAGACGCTCGGGTATGGTTGGACAGATGGGATTTCCCTCTGCTTAAATAGACCGCCTAATGCGGTGGATAAGTGCTGTGGCTGATTGTGGCAAGTGAAGTATGTCACCTGATATATGTCACATGATTTATGTGACCTGATGTATGGCACATGACTGAAGCAGCGCAGCTCGAGTTGCCTGCCAGAACTAGCTCGCTGGCTTCGCTCCATTTCAGTCAGACAACTCACGTTTGATTACTTATCTTATTTATTATGATATTTATTATTCACAGTAGAACAGGTTTGTGTTTGGCGTCTAGGCTCCAACTTAATCACTCCCCATATGCTAACACAGGAATGATGGGAGTGATGAGCTAATACTGTAGCCCCCCAACACTCCACAGATTTGGAGCCTGACAGATGAATCGGTATCTGTTATGTGTGCGCCATTCAACGCCGCGGTGTGGCCATTCTTCATAGGTGCATGCCTGCCGGAGAATATGCTACCTAGTGAGCCTGTTATGTGCTCCACGCCACTGCGGTGTGGCTATTCTCCATAGGCGCATGCCTGCTGGAGAATATGCTACCTAGTGAGCCTGTTATGTGTTCCACGCCACTGCGGTGTGGCTATTCTCCATAGGCGCATGCCTGCTGGAGAATATGCTACCTAGTGAGCCTGTTATGTGTTCCACGCCACTGCGGTGTGGCTATTCTCCATAGGCGCATGCCTGCTGGAGAATATGCTACCTAGTGAGCCTGTTATGTGTTCCACGCCACTGCGGTGTGGCTCTTCTCCATAGGCGCATGCCTGCTGGAGAATATGCTACCTAGTGAGCCTGTTATGTGTGCCATGCCACTGCGGTGTAGCTATTCTCCATAGGCGCATGCCTGCAGGAGAATATGCTACCTTGTGAAACTGATTATGTGCGCCATTCCCCGCCGCGGTGGCCATTCTCCATGGCGCATGCCTGCAGGAGAATATGCTACCTGTGAAACTGTGATGCGCACCATGCACCCCCTGGTGTAGTCATTCGCTGTAGGCACATTGTCGCGGGAGACTATCTACTGCCTGGTGAGGTTCCCCCCAACTGCCCTGGCTGTAGGAGAATATATTGTGAACTTGGCACATGGCAACCTATACCCCAGAATTTAACACTCTAAGTCCAGCAAACCACCTGAAATGCAACAATTTTTTTTTTTTCCCTCTGCTTCAACTTCTACAGACCTCAGAATGACAATGGGAGCCACAACAACTAGGGCTGCACAATTAATCGAATTGCATGATCGTCAGCAATATTGACATTTAAAATGCGTGCTTTGCTACATATCCAATCAAGCGCTTTTTCGACTAACATTCGCTAACCACCAGAGGGAGAACAAGATGGGAGTTATCATGCACGCACCCTGCAGCGGTAGCCAGAACAAACGTTTTGTCTGCAGCCAGTTCCGGTATTTCTTAGAAGAGTAGAGACAGAGAGTAGCCAGTCACGGTGTTGTGTAAAAGGTAAATCAATTATCAGGAGCAGAAGGCGAGGAGCTAGTCCTTCGAAAAGGATCATCATCCGTTGTTTGGTAGTTTTGGAATTTAGGGCAAGTGATGATAACCAAGAACAAATCATGCCAGAGTGCGTTTAGAGTTGTGTTTGCGCCGCATAGCAATACAACTACCTTGTTTAACCACCTGAAAAAACAACCCACAAACCATAGTACAACAAGTGCATCGAGGCCAAAGCTAACATTACCTCCCTGAATCTCCGTCCATGTCCAACGTCAACAGAGAAAACCATAAACGACCATGCATGGTGCGACAGCGTATCCATCCCCTTCCCGAAGATACACTGGAATAACGGATGTGATTGCATTTCATTTGGCCAAAGACAGGTGTCCCATAAATACTGTGAGCAATGATCAAGCACAACAATGGAGCCGTACATGTCCCTGACAATTCATTGCATCGATTGTAATTTGCAATGAAGAGTTGATGCTTACAGACGTCATTTTTTTCCCATAAGAACCGACAGGAGAGTCGATTGCCCAGGACCTAATGAAAGATGTGTACATTACCTGGAATGTAGCACAACATGGAAGTGAAAGCAGTGTTCTTGTGCATTTAAACATAAAAATGCTAAAAAAATATATATATATTGTTCCTAAAATGTATGAATAATCATATTAATATTGATCTAAATAATCGTAATTATGATTTTGGCCATAGTCATGCAGGCCTTACGACAACGCTGCGCACACAAGTGTTGTGGTGTCTTGACACAACAGTAAACCACCACTCTCTCACATCCAATGAAAGATGTTCAGAAATTTTCAAAGAAGGTTTCCCGAGTCGGACATCGCCAAGACCTTCATCTGCGGAAAGGAAAACCCGGATACTGCTCAGTGTGTCTATGAACGGTTTCTCACACCACAAGTAGATTATGACCACCAACAGTAGATTCTGACATATTTACTTCCTCAAAGTGCACAAAGACAAAATAGTTGCCCGCGATTAATATTCAATCATTCGTTAGTTACCTCATAGCGCGTGTTATTCGCGCAGCTGTAATAAACTTTGTTTACCGGAGGTGCTGATGGAAGTAGCTGAGGAGTGAGCCATCTCGCTCCCTTCCTATCCCTGAAACTCGGGCATGTGCAATGCTACAAATATAGCACATGGCACGTCCGTTGCGAAATCATCGCATGCCAGAAGTCATAAGAAAGTCATATATACAAGTTATTTACAATTATTGCATTCAACATCTATGAGGGCCCATTTGAGGGTTCAGTATCTTGCACAAAATTGAACCCCAACCTTTGGTTGGAGGAAGACCACTCTACCCACATATATATTATATTATATAAATGAATGTTTCTGGAATAACAAAACATATTACATGCTAGCATTTGATTCCTTTGGGAAAGGTACTGTTGTCAGGAGACAGGAGCTTCAAACCCATGGCTGGAGATTGGACTACAACTCCCATAATCCTGCTGGAGTGACGTACCAGGAAGTACTATAGCACGAGCCGGTACCGTTTTGTTTACATCACATGCAGGGAAGATGGCGTGTGATTCGAGACTGAATTGTTTCATTCATAACGTTCAGTGCAGACTTCATTCAGCAGAGGAGACAAGATGAAAGCCCCAGCGGATCCAGGCGCGCTTCCTCTGCCTCCGAGGGACAACATCCCGTGGTGAGGGAGAAGTTGGTAGAGCAGAGATGTCCCGGGAAGAATCCGTCAGCGAAGCTGCCGTCAGTGACGCTGCCACCAGCGTTTGTTCGGCCTCGCGGAGCCGCCTTCAGTCAAGAAGTAGTTGAAACTAACTCGTGGCTCAGACCGGATGAATTAAACGCTTCGGGTGCGCAGCTCCTCCAGGATGTGGTGCGCGCTGAGAGGCCCGCGGGAGTCATGGCGCAGAAGCTTCACGTCCGATTCACATGTAGTGAATCCTGAAGGACCGAGCCGAAATTTCGGATATAAAGCGAACTTTTTCGGAGGAGGAATCACTCGGATTGAGAGAGACAATGACCCACGGAGGAACAACGGTCACTTGGTCAACGGCTGAGACGCTGAAGCAACAGGTAGCAATACTGCAGCAGCAGTGCGAGCAAGAGGGGTTGATGGGAAATGTCTCTCTGGTTAAATAGACCACCTGATAAGGTGGGTGTGTATTATAGATGATTGTGGAGATTAAGGTAGGTCACATGATGTATGTCACGTGATTGGCGCAGCGCAGCTCGAGTTGCCTGCCAGAACTAGCTCGCAGGCGTCGCCATATCTTTGCTGGCAGGACAGCTAAAGATGAATTCTGATGAGTGCTGCAGGTACATATCTGCTTCTGCAGAACTTCACAATACTTTTTAACTCATATTGATAACAGCAGATTTTGTCACTGAATTTATAAAGGGATCTTTGCAGAGCCTCTGTAGGAAAGAATACAGTGTAGGAAAGAATACAGTGACAAAGTGCTAGAAGAGGTTAATGTGTCAGTGTGTGCATGAGGAAGGCTGGATGGAGAAGGTGAGTTGAGGGTAAGAAACAATACAATGTTTTGTTTTTTGGTTAATGCAAAAATATTTAAATGTATATGTGTCGTAAACTCATCTTTTTTTAAGCAAATTACTTTCAGACTTACTTGTTAATTATTTGGGCTTTTGAGGCTTAGCTTATGTGCATCACTGGTCGGCTCTGACAAGATAATACATGTAGAGGTTAATATTAGATTTCTAATTTGCTGCTCTCTGTGTGATGTATTTACAAAGCTGCTTTAAATATTGCAACGTTTTATTGTAATATTCTGGCATTTCCAGGGAAACTGTCTCACGTTCTACTCTAAGGAGAGAAGATACAGAAAGACAGATGACTCAGTGGGTTTCTGCAAACAATTATTTGCCAATGTGTATTGAAAAGGGTCTAAATGCAGCAGCTGTTAGAAAACATTTAGCCGAATGCATCCCACATTACAGGATCACTTGAGATTTCTCATACTTCTTCTGAGCTGATTTGGTATTGCACTATGAACGTTTAGCGAGAGGTCATGTGGTAAGATGATGCCAACCCTGCTTTGTTAAACTCATGGTCACTGCTCTAATGGGTTGAGCTTTTAAAAGTGTAATACACACTGCAAAGTCCACGACGGTTCTCCCCATCTATCTTATTCCCCTTGAGGGAGCACAGCTTTTTAATTACTGGTAAATATAACATGAACTTGTGAAGATGTAGAGTTCACTCCCTTTTATTGCCATTAATGCATTCCTCTCCCATTGAATTTCTTAAGTGCTTGGTTTCAAAAATCATGATGCAAGACAATATATTTTGATCCTTATGTATTTAAAGAACACACTACAAAAGCAGAACTTACAAAATGGAGAGATCAATTGCACTGACTCGGTTTGACTACTTGCTTTGCTCAGATCACACTTTTGTTTTGTTTTGTGTTTTACCACTTATAAACTACTTGGCAATGAAAGCAACTTCGTCCAAAAATGAAACTAAAATATCCAAAAGTGAAAACTTGAACATACAACAATGTTATGAATAAAATCTTAAAATTAAAGAAACCATCTTTATAAACAATGTAATTGACTTGTGTTACGACCCTGCCTAGGGGAAAATACCGTCGCAACATGGTCCAAGAGTTCCCCCCCTTCTTGCCACGCTCCCAAGAACCAGAAACAACAATTAACAGCCCGTTTGTGTTTATTGACACTTTTTGCTTCAGGGTGGGCTAACAGCAAAACAATAAACAAAAGACATTGTACTGACCTAACTCCTCACCGAAAAAAACAGGAGAAAACATGGTTTGAACAGAAATGCTACCCACCCCTACCAAGAACAGGCTGTTACAAAAGAACAGTTTACAGAGTGCTGCATAAGGTGAGTCCGGCTGGAGGTCTGGCTGGCAGTGGCAAAAGGAGAGAGACCGCAGGAGCTGTGGGAACAGTACTCTTATCCTTCCCGCTTGGGCTGGAACCAATCAGCTCCCTGTAAACACATCCCCCCACTCGAAGAGACACACCTGAAACACATCACACAATCATCACGAGAGAGAGAGAGAGAGAGAGAGAGAGACAAACAGACCATATCCAATTCACTAACGTTGTGGAGGTGTGGTTTATGACCTATGCTGTAGCCAGCCATGTTCATGTTGCTGAATGCTAACCTCTGCACGACATCTGCCCATTCGTCATGTTATGAGTATTCTTAATCGTCAATTATTATTGTTTTGGGAACCGATTAAGGACAAATGTCATATTCAACCCTCTTGCCTCACATGTGATATGCTAAATTTTTAGCGGTGGTTGGTGTATAATCCAGGGTTGTATCACATAACTGCACTTTGTGTCTTCAGATTGTGGTGAAAATGTATATTTTAAATAGTCATTATCATTCTTTAATGATACTGAAAACCTCTGGAAACCCTCCCTTTTATCCTTGCATATAGATCTTATCTGTGGTGGCCTTTTGACGCACTTCTTGTGAGGGTCCTGAGGATGACTGATGTGAAGTAGGTGGTCAGATGGCCTCCACTGCTTCACTTTGGCTGCAGACGCAGAAGGAGAAGCAACTGCTTTTTAAGTTGGCAAACTTGAATTTTTTTTTTTGTTTTGCTCAATGGTCATGGCTTTGTAAGACAAAAAAAAATACAGTTGCAGTGGTCAAACATTCAACGGCGTTTCACCTTGTTACAAAATAATATATAATTTTACAACTCAACCTTGAGAATGATTACGGTTTGCTCAAATCTATTCTCTTTTGGAAAATAATTTCATCGCACAGCATCGTGGCAATCTTGGAAATGTTTCCTTGCAACTTTAGTGACCAGATGATGTTTTCTAATGAGGATGTGTCCCAAATACATTGGTGCTTAACATGTCAGTAAAATGTTTAGAGAGAATTACTTTGTGTACACCAAAATAACGGATCTCACACTACAGTATCCACTTTTAGGGATGCCAGAATTATTTAACTTTATGATAATATTTTAATAGTGAGGTTAGTGAAAGATTGTCGTACACACAAACACTGGTTGTGAGTTTATTATGTCTGTTTATAATTAGCGGTGGGCTGGAGAGGAAGCCGCCTTGCATCTGTCTGTCATGTTATCAGACGACTGACCACCTGACAGTCACTATGATTTATCAGCCGGATATTACATTTTCATAATTCCACTCTGACTCTCTTTGCTGCTTTCTCTCACCTCATCTGTCTTTCTCTGTCTTCCTCATACTTTAATTTTAATACTCGGTAATCACAAAGCCCTCTTTTCCCTGCCGGCTCACCACTGGGAGGTCAGAGGTCAATCTATAGTTGGTAGGGTTCAGTGCCTTGCATGAGAACACAATAGGGCTGATACTCAAGGGTCATCTGAACCAAGATGGCGGCGCGTGCACAACTCGAGGCTCAGCGTCTCCCCAGATTTAGCAAAATAGTTATCTGCCTACTCGTTTAAAGTCTACAGCCGACAGGATCTTTTAGACATTGGATCTTGTTCTTCTACCCACTTTTTGGATGGTCCAAGGCTCATTCCCTAGATCGTCAGCCAACCCGGCGGCGCCGACCGGAAGTGCTCACAGGCGGCGTCGAGATCGTAAACAAAGACTGGGGAAGAGAGGTGGGCTAAGGGCTAAACTAAAGCTAACTCCTCACCGGCTATCTCTACCGAGCCTTTTTCCTCGCCAATGTTTGGCCTCTTGCTAACAAAATGGATATGCTGCGGCTGCGGATCACCACACACAAATGGATTATGGACTGCAACATCATGATTTTTACAGAAAAATGGCTTAAGAGCAGCGTTCCTGATAGCGCCGTCGAGCTAATAGGGCGCTACCTCCTCCGGGCGGATAGAACAGCTGATGACTCCGGTAAGACCAGAGGTGGGGGCCTGTGCATTGATGTGAACAAAGCTTGATGCATGGACACTGTCATCATTGAAAGTCACTGCTCTCCTAACCTGGAATATCTCACGGTTAAGTCCAGACCGTTCTATCTGCCCAGAGAGTTTACATCTACTGTTGTGACTGCAGCCTGTCATGGAAATTATTGAATCTAACTGTGATCCCTGAAATGTAACAGATCCTCCTGTCCTGACAGCTATGCTCAAAGTTCAGTTGGATTGACCTGATGAAACATCATTATATAAATTCCACTTAATGTTTGCATCTGCCTGATATCAGGAAATGTTAGTTACTTTGAGCCTAAATGCCCTTGTGACTATTTGATGTTTTGCTCAATGTCTATACACTCAGGAGACAGGGGGGGGGGGATCTACCCCTTAGCTGACAAAGTCTGACCACTGGACACGTCCTGCCTGCATGATATCGAAGGATGACGTGAACCCTTGAGCTGTGCATAAAGCTGGCACATCTCCTGTCACCCGTTGTCAGAATCTTGATACCTGCAGTGGTGTTGGCAGAGGTGGGACCAAGTCATTTTTTTGCAAGTCCCAAGTAAGTCTCAAATCTTTGCCCTCAAGTCGCGAGTCAAGTCCCAAGTCAAGACAGGCAAGTCCCGAGTCAAGTCCAAAGTCAAGACTGACAAGTCTCAAGTCAAGTCCAAGTCCTGCAGTTTGAGTTTCGAGTCTTTTCGAGTCCTTTTGATCACTGAGTAATAATATATTTACACATATCATGTATGCTTTTAAAAACTGTATTTATTTATTTATTTATTTATTAAAACAAGTGCAATTGAAATTACAGAAAAAAATTGTGCCAACATTGCACTTCCCTATTGCACTATTAACCAGTCATTTTTAACATTTAACTCATATTTTGCAAGAATATTCTTCATTTTAAACCACTCCTTCAGAATGAACACATTTGAAAAAACAAGTGCAACTGTAATTATTTGTACAAAAGTGCTAACATTGTATTTTGCATTTTAACTAGTTCCACAGCAGTTTCTGTCCTGTCCTGTGTTTATCTCATCTCATTTATCTCACCTCATATTGTCTGTGTGTGTGTACATGTGAGAAACATAACAAATACATGAACATGAACATTTCTGTCCTGTCCTGTGTTTATCTCATCTCATTTATCTTACCTCATATTGTCTGTGTGTGTGTGTACATGTGAGAAACATAACAAATACTTGAAGATATCAATGAACAGGGTTGTGCTTTTTATATGTCAGGGCCCTATGCTGAATTGCATTTGCAAAAGACCAAATTGGCCAAAAGTCTGTCAGTCATTTGTGCACGATGTGGACGTAGTATGATTCCACCCAGTGCCGCTGCGAGCCATTTTGGTGCCCTAAGCATAACTCCTCTATGATTACATTAAATAATCATCAATAAGAACAAACAAGAATAGTCAATCTTCTTTAACTTTTTTTGAGCAATTTAATATATCTCTTGTTCTGCCTTTTTTGTGATATACATGGCTAAAAGGTACCTAATATTTCTATACTGAAATAATATCGGCATTAAAATTGTAAGCTAATTTATTTAATGACGTTATTGTTGAGGGTTGATTTGTATTTCCAGTTTTAAGTGGGTTGTTGGTAGTGACTCTTATTTTGAAAGGGGGTTTTAAAGGAAGTGGGTGCTGTGATGAGTGAAGTTGTAAAATTAACAGAGAATAAACGGGTGTGCTGTCCCGAGCGCATGACCTGCTCTCGTGTCCTTTGTCGGCTGAAGCCGGACTTATGATACAACCAAACGCTCAGCTACATAATTATAATAACTATGATAATTTTTCAGTTGCTTTTTTTTGGTGCCCCCTCAGGACTTGGTGCCTGACGCACAGCGCGTAGTGAGCGTTTTGGGAGCGGCGGTGCTGCACACACAGACGCACACAAACACGATGACAGATACAGAGCGCTCCTTAAAAACATACTTTTTAATCTTTGTGTTTTGGGGAAAGGAGCAAGTCTTATCAAGTCAAACTGCTCAAGTCCAAGTGAAGTCACGAGTCATTGATTTTGAAGTCCAAGTCGAGTTGCAAGTCTCTTTACATTTTGACAAGTCGAGTCTAAAGTCATCAAATTCATGACTCGAGTCTGACTCGAGTCCAAGTCATGTGACTCGAGTCCACACCTCTGGGTGTTGGAGATTCTGTCCCGCTTGGCCAAGTGTTTGCTCAGTAACTGTCTGTGTTCAAATCTATTCTCTGTAAATTGTATGTTGACCATTAATTAAATACTTTAAGATCATTGAATTGATCACTGAGTCTGATGGTTTATTTCCTCACCAGGTAATTAAATACAAATTCCCACTACACAGCCTATATCCCCCCTGATGCTAATGCTAAGCTGGCAATGAAAGAACTGCATGCTGCCATTAGCAAACGACAGACTTCACTACCAGAGGCAGCCTTTATTTTTGCGGGTGACTTCAACCACTCCAGCCTGAAGACTGTACTCCAGCATGGCTTGTGCATACAAAACCGTCCCCCTCCCCCACCTAGGACAGTCTGACCACCTCTCTTTGCTTCTACTCCCCAAATATACACCACTCATCAAAGGTGTGAAACCCACAGTGAGGACAGCTAAAGTGTGGCCAGAGGGAGCAGACACTGAACTCCAGCTCCAGTTCGAACACACAGACTGGACGGCGTTTGCCACAAAGATTGATTGACTAATTTGGGACATGACACAGCAGTTTGCAGAGTTTTGTTTATATATTGTAAAAGTGCAGATCAACACAATTACACTTAAAGTAAATTCAGTTAAATCATTTATTAAATATAATTCTTAGAAGGCTTCAAATAATATTTGGGAGGTTAATAATCCATATTGGTTGAAAACAAAAAAATACCTTTCAGTACTAACCATAATATTACAGTGCATAATTATTTTTTCTGTCTTTTCATTATAAGTTACCCTATAGATTCAGCTTTAAGTCAAATAAATGTCTAGAGTGTAATTTTTTTGTTGAGCACCTTATGACACCAGAGGAAAAGCATCAAGTTCTGTAAAGTGTTCAAAACCTCTCAGCAAGGCTCCACGTAGAGAGAGAGAAAACAATGCCACTTTGGTCAACATGTGTCAAAATCAACAAAGATTAAAAGTTCCTTTTAGGATTCCTAATGTATATATTTTTTTAACTTGGTGAATGTCTGTATTTATATAGTGCTTTTCTAATCTTGAGGACCACTCATAATTTATATCATATCACATCTGTCAGCTTTATATTTAACCCATGTGGATTCATCTCTTCTGAAAATACTTCAGTGCTTCAGCATTTAGAAATGGATCATTAAGACATAAAGGCTACAATCAAATAGGCTTTTAATTAAATAGAGGAGAAGCTCTAAAATGATTGGGCTACAATGTATGAAGCAGGCATTGTTAGAGATGCTGGCTGTCTATGAGTTAATTGAAAGAAGACCGCTGTGTGTGTGTTTGCGTGATTATATAATTTTTTGTGCATTCATATGTGCCTCTTAATGACAGTGTGTGAGCAAGATTAATGAAGTGTGAAACTTGAAAGAGGTTAAATGAACACACACTATTTACAATTTCCTGTGGCAAGTCATATTGCAAAGTGCTTTAGACAATATGACGACTTCAGGCATGAAAACAGTCTCAATAACTGTCAATTAAATAGTGAAGCAAGAGAGAGCAAGGAGCTGTCTATGCTGTGTTTACTGTGCAGTTTATTTCTCCATCTAAGATCTTACAGCAAAAAAACTGCAACCATACCTTTTCACAATAATGGTGTCATATAATGTTTTTTACAATATGATGGGCAATATACGATGTCAATTTCTGACTTCAAAGTGAAGTCATGATGATTTTCCCACCATTTAATAAAAAAATAGTTTTGATTTATATTAGCATTAGGTCATATCTATAGATCCTGAAGAATGTCCCTGTAACACAAAGTGTATTAAATATTCATGGGGCTATATAGAAAACCAATAGGAGCAACTCTGTAAAATCGACATGCATACCTAGACATGTGACCAGAGGTCACTGCATGTTAAGAAGAGTTTGTGTCACTCAGTGTCGAAGGAAATTTGGGGAGAATTTTTCGGTTAACGACTGTTCACAGGAATCTGCAGGCAGCACAGAAAGCAGGAATTGACGCGGGTTTACCAGTGTCTGGCAGTTTTCCAGGCCTGTGAATGTTGGGAGATGATCCCTCTGCTCCTAAGCTTGGGGGAGGCTTTTACATGCAAATGACAATGCTCTGAGATTTACAAATCCAAATCAGGATTGTTTCCCTCAGTGCAGATAACTCCTTTTTCTAAAAGGTACCATCTAAACTATCTGGTGTAAGTACACCAGGCTTAAAATAAGTATAAACCTGAAATTGTTTCCCTTAAGTAGGTAAATGTGCTATAATTAATTTCATTGTATACCATGAGCAAAGGTCAATGCTATGAAAACAATTTGAAACATTGAACTTTATTTCAACATTTTATTATTATCCAATAGAATGAGGTTCAGTAAGTCTGTATCCCTGGACAGGAGTGACAACCCACCTCTTCAATCTTAATTGCCAATGAACACTATCCTAAATCTCAACCACTGTGGAGACGGCATGACTAGTTACTTTTTCACTTGTGTTGGTTAAATGCACAGTGGATGTGTTAACCACACATCTACCAGCAATCCGCTCAACAGGAAGAAATGAGGCTGGGTATTTTGAGTCTGTGCACTGTAAGCTCCAAACTTCTACGGCTTTCGATACAAATATCTGTCCTCCCAAAATACTGGCAAATTCAGCACCATATTCACATGTCCATGGCAAACTAAGCTGTTGAGTCTGCTGAAATTCCCTTATAATTTGAACCTCAATTGTCTTATTATTGTTATTGAACTTTCTCAGTATTCCATTAAAACACAACAATTTTATCCAAAGCAACTTACAATAAGTGCATTCAACTATGAGGGTACAAACACAGAAAAGCAAGAATTAGGTAAGTACAATTACTTAACACCAGAAAAAATAAACAGGTTCTCAGTCACATACTCACCCCATTTAAAAGTACAATTTAAAAACTGTTATAACCGACCTGTTTGCCACACTTCGAGCTTTTCGTCTAGTGGGTGCCGCTTGTGAAAAAGAGGGCAGGTAAATGGTTGGGGCCCCAGGCCATGAGGGGGCCGCGGAGGGCTGATGGACTTTACTCAACATCAATATGGAAGTGAGAAAAAAGAAGAGAAAATGAGATAAGGATAAAAGAAGGCAACAAGTGAAGCAGATAATGACAATTAACAATAACAGTGTGACTGAATGCTGTTTTTAGTATTGACTATTGAATATTATTTGATTGACGTTATTGTTTATAATGTATATTTATTTATTGTGCCAACTTATGTCACGGGATCCATCTGCTGATTTAGACACGACATTTATTGGCGCCTTCAGGAACGGAGACGAGAGAGAGCGGGGACAAGTAGTCACCGTAGCCGTCTACCATCACCACCTCCAGACTCCTTTTTACATCATGTCCCAGCGAACCAGCGGAGCCAATGCAACTCGGCAGGCCTCGGCTGTCATCAGCGGAACAACAGCGACACCTTGCAGAGAACTGCTGCATGTTCTGTGGCCCCTTCTCCACGACCAGCTCTTCTGCAAAGGACATACTAACACAGTCTCTGTCTTTATTGACTCCGGGGCCTAGACCAATCTCCTGGACCGTACGCTTGCTGTGCAGATGGGTATTGAGCAGGAGCCGCTGATCCAGCTCATCAAGGCCACTGCCCTGGATGGGCGACTACGATGCACAGTAACTCACCGCACCACCCCTCTTCGTCTGGGCATGTCAGGTAACCACACAGAGCTAATCACGTTTCACCTGATTCATGCACCTCAACAACCAGTTATCTTAGGGCACCCCTGGTTAAGAAAACATAATCCTTACATTGACTGGGTTTCTGGTTCCATTCTTCAGTGGAGTAACCACTATCATGCTGTCTGCCCAGTCCCATCAGAATACCTGGCTGTAAAGGAGGTGTTTAACAAAGCACGGGCACTTCGCTTCCCCCACACCACCCGTATGACTACGCCTTAGTTCTCCTCCCTGGTACCTCACCAACCAGGGGGCGACGATTGTCCCCGTCTTCTCCTGAGACCAAGGCCATGGAGAGGTACATAAATGACTCTGCAGGTCGGAATCGGAGCATGTTTAGCATGTTTAGCATGTTTATTGCCAAGTAGGTTTACACCTATAAGGAATTTGCTCTGGTTATTGGTGCATTCAATGAACGGATATCCCAACCTCCTGCCACATAGCAGTGAATTGTTTTCTATTAATAGGTGCTGCGTCTACCGGGCCGAAACACAAACACACAAGCTACGACTCCAAGAGCATTGTTCCTCCACTCGGGACCCGAAATGGGATCTCTCCCCCCACCTCCCAGTCCGATGCTCCCCGGCCGGGGTTCTACATGCAATACTGCTGTAAATACGTTCACAAGCAGCCATTCCAGAAAGTGCTGCAACTTTAAACACAAACTAGCGTTAGCCCGCTGCTGCTAACCGTAGCGGGATACACACAGGGGACAAACAAGATTTGTCACAGATCGATAATGATCAATGATGAAAATGAGACATACCCTGCAGACGTGGGGAACCCTAAGCCGGTGAGACATGTTCGGCTCTCAGGTGTGTGAAGTCAGCGGGAGCATCGCCAGCTTTGCAGTGAGCCACCCGGGTACAGCCAGGATCCAACCCGCCACCGAGCAGCCGGCTGCTGCTTCTGCCGACGCCGGCTGGCAAGCCGGGCACTGATTGCGATGAGGCTAACGCCACCTAGCTTACATTTCACCTTCAATTACCGAAACAAAACAACAGCTTTTCTAGTTGAAGACACTCACTGCGAAACGAGACATGCACTGTCAACTCTCCCCTGTCCGTGGGGAGATCAGTCAGGCGGCTGCTGCTAACCTAGACAAACACCGACAGGTCCACCAGAAGTGAGCCGCTGACATGGAGCCAGCAACCCGACATAGCGAACCCGAGCTGAGGAGGGGGCTTTGGCATGTGACCTACCCCTACCGCAGGCTCTGCTTCTTGGCCAGATCTCCGCCTCTCACCCGCTGGTTAGCGTCCCCCCTCGGCTAGCTTCCCAGGTAACACCCGCTGGTAAACTTCAAACTTCAGTGTTCACAAAAAATATGAACGTGTTCAATGCGAAACTTGTCATCTCGCACAATTCTCTGAGACCCGATGAAATGAACACACAGCTTGGTAAAACACACAGGACTCGAGACACATCTACTTCGGTTTGCAGATTTACTCGAATGAAATGAGATTCTAAAACACAATGCTGATGTTATGCTGACTTCCTATGTTTTAAATGCTTTAGCAGCACATTTTATAACTAATAAATTGTAAAATACTTACATGCTTCACTAACACAGTCCGTGTGCGAAAAGTGAGCGAAAATGGCGGAACACCTGGTGGAAATTGTGCGTAGTAAGGCGTCAATAGAGGGACAATCTTCAATAAAGGGAGAGTCTTTTGCGTTTTATTCAATAATGTAGTGATGACACAATGAAAAGCTGTTGAGTCAACCTGCCATAAAGCATTATTTTGTTAAAAAAACACAACTGACTCAATTAAACTTAGCAAACCGCAATTGTTTAGTAAATCTGATGAAAGAGGATTCTTTGAACCCAACAATAGTGAGATTTCACTTTTTTTATTGTACTGTTGTCCTATAGCTACTATAATAACACTAATGTAGCAACATGACAGTAGTGCTGCTTTAGTATAAGTGTAAAATGTTACAAAGGCGGTAGTACATTGAAACTTTATACAAAGGTCAAAGTAAGCACAAGTCCAGGTGGCAGGAAATATTAAGGACAGGAAATATTTAAATGTATAACCCCACTCTGTTGTTACCATTCATCGGCTTCTGAAAAATCTGAGACACTGAGTTAATTTTCCAATCATTAAAATTTTCCTTCGTGGGTTTGTGTTTACTTCTTCCCACTGTCAAGTCTCATCCTGTCCCATAAATTCATGGTCCTAGCGTTCCAGCAATTACCTTTGATAGCTCTCTTGTTGCGGATTACTGCCTGCCTAACGAATTACGTCTCTGCCTCTCCCCTTTCGGATACTCTGCACCTAAATCAACTGCCTGCCTGTGTACCGACCTTGGACCGTAATTATTACGAACTCTGCCGCTGCCTGCTCCTTATTGGATTCACGTATTACGAACTCTGCCACTGCCTGCTCCCTTTTGGATTTACGTACTCATATATGGACTGCCTTAACGTGTACCAATACCAAGAAGTAAAGTTTGTTAACTGCTCCTAACTGAGTCTCCGAGTCTTGCAATTGGATCCTCACACCATACTGCATCCTACAACCCTATCAAAATTACCCAACCAATTTAATAGTGTTTCCCTCACAATTATTTAAATCCATGGAGATAAGGGGGTGAGAGAAAGAACTGAATTGCAACTGTAGCGGAAACAATGAGGTCTGACTGTCTGTGTGGACAGTAAAAACATTATGGACCATAGCGCAGATATCGTGACAGCATGAGCAAACACGCTGCAAATAACACTGCAAATAGTGATGCACACACCAAGTTGCAGATCTCTTATGTTATTATGAGAGAAAAAAAATATGTTGGTTCATTATGAAACTGTGGTGGGACAGAAATTTGTCGTACACAATTGAGATAATTAATGTGTGTGAATCTTATATTCTAGTATTGTGAAATAGTGTCAAGGAGACACAATATATGTGTATTATATACACACAAAAAAATATTTGTTGACTTTAATTAAATTTATCTTGTCAACAGGTTCCAGGAAATTGTATTAGGTTAGTTGAAAGCTAAATTATAAATTTCATCCAAATTATTGAATTTGAATTACAGTAATGCAATAATAATGAGTTGTTCCAACTCAAAAGAATAATTTCAGATCAACAGGATATATTTACTTTCACCCAATTAAAGTAATGTATGTTCACTCAATTTAAGTAAGTTATGTTCTATGGACTTAAATAATATGTTTGTATGTATCTTATTTGCAGTAGTAATATAATACATTTAAGGTCAATTAACTAACAGTGTTGATCCAATGTATTTTTTATGAATTAATTTAACATAATCCTATTTTGTCAACTGGTTCCACACAAATTAATTGTTTACAACCAAATTATTTTTCAATTTTTTATTAAAACATTGCAACATGGTCCAACAGCAACCAACAATTTGTATGAACATATAACCAACATAGTAATAACATAAGTTAGTAACATCTAACAAAACATTCATTTGAGCATTGTGGAGATAATAGCAACATGTTAAGTAATGCCGCAGTATACATATATATGTAAATAATCAGACGACAATGGCCTATCAGAGATATATCTGTGTTACCCAATACATATACAATAACTTTGTTATATTTAACACATCATACAAAAATGTTTAGGGAAAGATCTAAACATAATCATCGCACAATTGTCCAGCAGATTGTTTAATCTGGCGAGCAGAGCGGCACAACTGAGAGACAAACTCCTATCTGTAATGTCAATACTGTACTTAGATTTGACTTAGAAACTTTACTAAATAGTACCACTAGACTCTAACATTTTGAAAAAATTTATCAGTGTTTTTTTTTAACTGAATTGTAGTTTTTAGCTTATAATTTTATTTACAGCGCAAAATATAGCTTTGCTGGCTATTCCACAGAACATTCAGCATCGATAAAAAAATGTCAGTGTCGACTGTACAAATTGACAAGCTGAATTCAAAATAAATAAGTAACAAAAAACTGATCATACAGGGATACAAACAGAGGGCAGCGGTAGTCTTGACGCTGCAGATTTGTTTATTTCCACAACATTTTAGTCCTGATAGAAAGTAAATTACTCCTAAAATCATTAATATGTAACCCAATTAGCTTAAGCCAAATATAGTATTTGGTAGAGATGAGCCGGATACTCGTTTCCGAGTATCCGGTACGGATAAAGCACTTTTGCCGAGCACGAGTATTATACGAGTAATATGAGTCATTATTTGTGCTCGGACTGAATGAAAATCCTCACACAGCGTCACAGCGCTCCTCTCCTTCACACACCGCTCTGCTCACTCACTCACAGAACAGCTCTCTGTCTCTCTCAGTCACTCAGGTTCGCGGGTCTTTTCGGTTAACGTTTAGGGTTTCTTCAGCTTGAAGTTTGTTTTTATTTCAGTTTGTACCTACTTATTAACCAGTAGAGTTCTGTTAAACGTGGGTTCGTTCAGACGGGGTGCTGGTAGAAAGCGACTCGCGTTGCGTCTCTGCCTGTCGGAGATTTTTTTTTATTTTTTTTTTAAACAGTTTCTTTTTCTTACTTCACACATTAAGTGTCTGACTACTCTCTAGCGTCTGGCTACGCTCTCTCACTCTCTCTCTCTCTCTCTCTCTCTCTCCCTCTCTCTGCCAGTCGTTGGAGTTTTTTTTTTTTTTTTTTAAACCGTCAGTTGGCTCTAACCAGTTTTATTTTACTTCACGCACTGAGTGTCTGACACATTCTAGGTAGTAGTGGTATAAAAAATATTACAAATTAAGCTACACACACACACACACACTCCCCCTCTCTCTCTGTCTCTCTCTTACTCACTCAAACACACACTCACACACACACACACACACACACACACACACACACACACACACTCTCCCGGGTTAAATCACACCCACTTCCGGGTTAGGCCCCGCCCACTCCGAGTACGGATACGGATACAGATATTTCATATGGTTAACAGATACAGATACAGATAATGCTGTACTCGCTCATCCCTAGTATTTGGTTAATACAGGTAGAACCAAAACTATTAAAATTACCAACCAGGTATTCTTTAAAGAGGATGTTTGGGTTTTCGTTCACGTAGACACAGAGCGCCCTGAGGGTACACTCCCTCGTCTTTTTAACAGTTTCATCCTAAAGACAGATAAATACAGAAATACTTAAGGACTACACATCGGACATACATCCCACATTTGTGTGTAAGTATGTAAAATGGATGACAAAATCCCAGATGATTAGGCCTGGATTCCATTTAATTTATTTATGCATTTTAAATATATATATAATAATTTTACAGTTACTAGTTATAGTCCGGTCAACATGAGCTTATAATTTATGTTTCATAATATTTTCTACCAATAACAAAATATACATGTGTGATTGGGGCCAACATTTTTCAGATTTTCATCCCATCAGAGCCTCCTTTCTTGAACACTTTTATGAGCTGAGCAGTGTGTTGGTCGAGTTGGGCAAGGAACTACGAGACAAGAGGAGCAGTAGTAATCCTCACAAATTCTGCCTCCACCTGAAAACATAAAAAAACAACTTATTATTTGCACCTACTAAAAAATCCAACCTTGTAGAGAAAACTAATGATTTGCAAATTTAGTACAGCCCTATATTTTCTAAACTAACGCATATTTTAGAAGCATTTCATACCTCTGCAACAGTGAAGAGTTCTGGCCATCTGATCTTGAACTCTGCTATCATTGGCTTGCCTCTGACGACCTCCTGCCTCCTGTATGCAAATTTCTTTGCCATCTTCTCTTTGACTACTTTTTTGATATTTCTCTTCTTGACCTCAGATAACAATGCCAATCTTTCACCATCAAGGTTATCCTGGGACAGTAAGGACAAAAGTTGACCCCTGCCTTTCAGGGTTTTTTTAAATTAGAGGCAGGCTGGCATCTATATGTGGATTTTTGATTAAGTGAATCAATGCTTTGTTCTGGGCACCCCAAGTTTCTAAGCTTTGTCCTATAGTTTGCCATCTTGTATTCAATGCTTATTTTCCATCCATAAAAAACACTAAATTAACTTGTTCTCTCAAACATGGATCTGCTCTGATTAAAGCTTCAGCAACATCTTCTATTTCTAAGTTTGGAGGATATGCTTTGAACTTAATGATTTGCTCGGCAAGACTTACCAAGATGTCCAATTTGAGTTTGTGACCCGGGTTAAAAAAACTCCATCTGATAAGAAGGCCTGGTTTGCGCTTTCAAGTTGAATATCCACATCATATGGAAACGTTGGTGATTTGGAATGTTGTTGGCCACTGTGATCGAGCAGTTTGCGAATCAGGGCTGGTGAGTATTATTGTTAAAGATGACAAAGAAGCGTCGTCCCCACTCTGGTTCATGTTGCCTTGGTTGAGGTCTGTAGCATCTGACATACAGATGACTTTCACTGTGCCCCTGTCTTGAATATCGCTGATTTGTTTGAGGTTAACAAAATTATCATCAAAGTCACTGTCCATGTACAGAAGTCTAATGTCCCCGTCGATAAGAAATTGACGTTGATCTCATTTGAAAGATCATCCACAGACTCTGGCATGCCCGATTCTATGGTCAGTTTTCCACATTGTTTGCCCCAAGAATAATTTGCAGTTTTACTGGTGCAGCCATCATCCAAACACTTCGGTCTAGAAGAGACCAAAATACAAGTACACATAATTAATTAGGTTTTAAAAGCAAAATTTCCAAGCGTCAAATTGAATGAGGGCATATTTACAGGAAAAAAATGTTCTTCAGAATTTCCAGTCTTTCCCGGTTTGGATTGAATAGATGTCAAAAAGGATTAGCAAATTATCGCATTCTGTTTTGATGTATGTTTTGCATAGCTCCCTAAGATTGGAATCAGGATTGTATGTTTATATCTTACCACAGTGTTAGAAGTAGTCACTATACAGCTTGTCCAAGTGGATAAAATGACAGGTATTAGGTGCTCATGCTGGAATGAAAAAAATGCACTTCAAAAAATCACATCAATTTATTAAGCCATCAATTACAGAAGCTTACTCACATATTCAACATATGCTTTTGATTTAAAGATATCTTTTAAACGTAACTAGTCGAAGCTGTCCGAAAAAATAGTCACGTAATGGGTACTTCGCTGCCAGTTCTTCATGTGATATCAGGGACATTTTGCGAGTTGGATATGGTCGCAGTTCAAAGGCCCGGTAGTGCTCCCTAAACCAAGCTGAGAATGCCCTGACAATGAAATTCAGTGTATCCTGAAGTACACATATCCTTATTATCGCTCAGAATTCAGGTAGCCCATCAGTAAATCCAAAGATGACTATCATTCCATTTCTATAATTGATACTCTTGAAATCTGCACTTTTAGCCATGTGTACTTCGGCCATGTTTGGCTACATCTGCTGGATAGGCAATAATAGATCATCTCTCAGTACATCAAGAGGAACTCTTGAAATACTTGACACTTGAATTCCAGGTTTCTGTGGACGTAATGAGTGTATGTGAGAGGCAATCATCAGCTGGTGTTTCCTTGAAAGTGTGAATGCAATGTTTTTGAAACAGTTGGTGTGACGTGCAACTTCTTTAAAAAAAACGGTGTTGTCCCTATAATCGCATGGTCTAGACTCCAACTAAAGGACTGAAACATTGAATCATGTGAGGGTAGTGCTCCAAGTAGTGATGCTTTGGTAAAAGTTATCGGTTTGGAAATACTTGATATTTCTGTCTGTGATCAGAAATTTGGAATTGGTTTCTTCTGTGTGGATCTGGACAACAGCAAGTTCCACTATCTCTTATAAATCCAAAATTATCTCCCACAACAGTTCACCATCGGGTATAACATGTCCAACCATGAAAGGCAGCAATCTTGAGAGAGTCCAAATTTTCCGCTGCGTTGCCACCTATTGTGTTTTTCCTTAAAAAGCTAGTGGCACAATATGGTGACGGTTTGTCTTATCTTTTTCCTTGTAGGGAAAAATGAGAATCACTTTATTTAGAGAGTCCAAAGAGAAGTATTTTTTGGATATTACAATGCCCAGACACTGTGCAAGTTCCACTGGAACAACACCCTCCAATATATCATAAAGTATGTCAGGTCGGTATCCGGTTGTTACATCAAAATGAGCACGATTTTGTGTCGACTAACATGGAGGAGCAGGGTTTATGAACACATGGCCTTTTCACTCCAAAACATGGCTTTCCACTCTCCACTGCATGTTTAACATCTTCTTTATGTCTGTCTTTTGATTGAAGACTAAAGTCACAATACAGAACCAGCTTGGTTTGAAAGTCACTAGAGCGTCCTCTACAAAATTGACAAACTTATTCTCCTGAAAAACTCTCCACAAAGCCTGCAATGCCATGGGCAAACATATTTTCTGCTGCCACACATTGTACTGTGCCTTTTTTTTCCAATTTGTGGGACAAACACCCCATGCTCCTCCAAGACAACCAGATCACGCAAAAGAGGTTCAAGCACTTTTCCATATCCATATTCCTTGATGTTGAAACTTTAACACAGTAATGCCAAGTAGATGGATGATAAAGACCAATACTGGCCTGGGAATAAGTTGCTCAAAATCCGCAAAGTTTGGGCTTCTTTCTGGAAGTACCAAGGGGTACTCAATGTCATCAATGTAAAGGGTCACACATATTCTCATTTCCCCTGCAGACAGGAAATGAATTTGTTTGAAAAACTCTCCATCCTGAAATGACTTGTACTCTTTTCATTTGAGTGAGCACTTTACTTTTCAACAACATCATCTGTTATACCGTCTTTGCTTAGAAGCTGCTGCAGTGACTGCAATAAGGGTACATACTGGTAGGTATTGTTGCGCTCTTCATCCAAAATATATTCAAAAACAAGTTCCAAGTAGTTGAACCAGTTGAAGTACTGTTTCCGCTTAAAAGCAGTGCAAAATGGCCCTCGATCTCCAATTGCTTTTGTCAAGGGGTTAGAGATGCAGACAGCAGAGGCCAGTTCCTCAATTTCTGCAGCATTCAGACCAAGATGATGCTTAGTACAAAAATTTGAAACATTGGCATTTAACGGAGTCAGGGATGCAGAACTCATGAAGTATGTTTTCCAGTTTAAGCAACACTGCTGGAAATGTTTCTTCTATCACGTTCTCAACATTTTATGAGACGTCTGTCGGAAAACTTGACTGCTCCTCTAGCTCAGCTTCTTCCAATATTTCATTGTATTCATTTTCACCTGAAAGACTTGCACTTTCAAAACCATCTCTTACTACAACTATGCCAGGTTTAAAGTTATTGTAAGCGTAGCCGTGGTGCTTTCTATTTTTATACGATTTGAATGTCCCGTAAATGTTTGTCTTGAGAGTACAACTGTTGAACATACAAGGTACTGTTTCATTGGCTTTGAGATGCAAATGAAAGTGCAAATAGAACCTCTGTAGAAAATGTTTAAACATATTTGTGCCTCAAAGGCCATGGCTGTAGGCTACAGTTTTTGTAAAACAGAAAAATAGAACTCATGAACTCAACAGCTCAATGCCACATTATGTGGCGAGCCTACTTTTTCCACATGTTTTTCTTCTGAGCTCTTGCTGATATGAGGAGTTGTTTTTCTTTGAGTGCTACAGAGTAAAACTCTGAGCAAGACAGTTCATAATTGTGGCTGACAATGAGCTCACCTTTAATTAATTCAGCGGAACATTTGTTCCGCATATCAGTCCAATCATCGTACTCGTGTTTGAATATGCTGCCAGCTCATTGATCCCAGAGCAGGACATTGCCTGGGAACAAGTTTACCGTAAATTTTCATATAAAGCGCCCTGTTATTCATTTTCAATTGGCCTTTTACTGACCATTTTTTAAATCTCACAGTAATACGGGACAAAGTGCGTCCCTTTTCAGCTCAATTGTTTCTAAATACGGGACGTTTCAGTTTTTCAAGGGACAGTTGGCAACCCTACCCTGGACTGAGTTCTGGCTGGATTCTCCGTCCTGACACTGAGCCAGTTATTCTCAGCATTAAAAA
Source organism: Platichthys flesus (assembly GCF_949316205.1). Classification (NCBI taxonomy): domain Eukaryota; kingdom Metazoa; phylum Chordata; class Actinopteri; order Pleuronectiformes; family Pleuronectidae; genus Platichthys; species Platichthys flesus. The sequence continues at coordinate 21,579,194 of NC_084952.1, forward strand.
GGAGTGTTTAAAACTAACCTTATAGTTCCAGAAAATTAGTTCCCTCTGTTTGACATTGACAGTAGTTTGTTTTTGTTCATTTCCTTTGCAGAGTAGCCTTATGCCGTGATAGGCATTGTTATTGATTCATTTAAGAGGGCTAGAGCATTCAGAGACATTACCTTGCACAAAAATAGTTTTTTTTATAGCAAGTGACACATTAAAGAAGGGACAGACAGAGACAGGTTATTGTGCTCAATTAGGGTCCCATTTTAACCAAAGAACTATCTGAAGAGACGATTACAGCTGGCGTTTTGACAGGCATTCTCCTCAGATATGTCATCTTATAATTGCTGATAAAAGTTTGAGTAATGCTGCAATTAAGAGGAATTCAGAGGAAATTTGATCCAGAACGTGCAGTACATTTACTGTTTTGGTATCGACTTCAGTGGTGAATACACTCTCTGATCAATTGACTCATACGATAAAATAACTTTGTGTTGATTTGGTATTAAATGAACTGCATCTTTTGCATAAGTTTCAGAACACCTCCATTTCCAGTTCATTTGGGCAGGTCAATTCCAGTGAATGACTTTAAATGCTAGGCGAAAAGGAAAGTGGTTTATTTTTAAGTTCATCATCAAAATATGGTAATATGTTAATTTAAAACGAAAAGCCCTTTATTTAGGACTAATTAAAGGTTTAACTAGCATCCTTCCTGTCAGTCACCCAAGGAAAAGGTAAATGTTGCGTGCACACGCATACACAGTGAAGGAGAAGGGCCAAGAATACGATTTAATCCAGTGTTAATCCAGACGTGTGCCAGTATCTCCTCTGCAACCTTTAAATTCAGGAGCACGAAGCTAATCCTGGCCTTCACTGTCAGGGAATAAGATATAGTGCAGCCCACATGTCTTAAGATGTGTTCAACAAAAACTGTGCACTGAACTCTTACACCTGACGTCCAACTGAACAACCTGGAAGAGCTTAGTTTCCAAAGACGCTTTTATAATAGCTTGTCTTGATTGATCATCAAAGTCTCTGTTTTGCTGTCCAGGTCTCACTGTATTGTTTCCTGGTTAACTGGATTTTTTGGTTAAAACTGTAATTCCCTTAAATTCCTTAACTAGGATTTGGGATGAATTAAATATGATTTATGCAGCCGTTTCGTATGGATGAGATAAATAAATTAGCGACTTGACTCGTATACAATAGAAGGATAATAAGAAACGCTTTACATTTGGATTTGAGAAATTCATTAGTATTGTTTTGTACCACAGAGCATTGCCACCATTCAATTTGTGTGTTTATGAAACATTTAAAAATATCAATCAATCAATAAAATTCTATTTGTATAGCCCATATTCACAAATCACCATTTGTCTCATAGGGCTTTAACATCGTGTTACATCCTCTGTCCTTAACCCTCAGCAAGAGTAAGGAAAAACTACTAAAAACCCTTTTAACAGGGTAAAAATACATAGAAACCTCAGAGAGAGCCACATGTGAGGGATCCCTCTCTCAGGGCAGATAGAAGTGCAATAGATATCAAATGTAGGAAAAACATTATCAGGATACAGGTTTTAGCAGCAATGATGAGGGTAAACATTTTGAAGGATAACTTCAATACTATAAATCAAGCAGTCTCATGATCTACCATCAAGATCGGATGCCACTATAGTTCACAGTCATTGTCCACTGCCGGTAGTTAGGATCCATCATCAGCTGCCACCTCGGTCATGGTCCATGACCATTTTATGACACAAAATGCGACAAAGGATCCGCCATTCCCAATATACCTGCAATAAAGGCTATGATTAACACCCATAAGGTATTATTAAGGTGGATTGCATTTTACTAAAATGCAATACCTTTTAAGATGAACTACACGACAAGCAGAGCAATTCTGTAGCTCTAATGTGTTCATTCATCAGAATAAAAACAAGTCTGCCTTCATACATTTTTACAAATGACATATTACATTTAATACACTAGGGTTAACAATCTGATAAACTTTTTCCCTTTAGCACATATTCACCTGGTTGTACACTCAGTATTGCTCTGATGTTGTTGTCGGAAATAGATGTTGGTCTTGCTTGAATTGGTTTATTGGTAGCTACAGGATAACAACAGCTACTGTTCACTTTCCCAAATAACTCACCTTCTATTTGCCATAATCAAATATAAACGTCATTGAAAGTTTTCCTCCAGCCACAACAACAGCAGTTGAGCCTAAAGATGCAGGATTTTTCTTATACAGATACGGATGGAAAATGGTCACATATCAATATATGGGGTGATATGTCTTTGACATATTTGATATATTCTTGGGATGAAGGTTGTTTGTCCATTTATGGTAAGATAATGGTTTTGCTCTGTTTTGTATTATATCTTGTTTATTTAGCTTGTAGCTAAATATGGAACAAAACCCCAACCCTCCGAAAAGGGTTTTTGATACAATGTTGTTGACACCTCAAGTCCAACATTCATTTGGTCACTTAGCTGCATCAAACATTGTAATTCTCTGTGGGTTGACCCCTGTCACATAAAATGTTGTCATTTGATCAGCAGAAATACAACTGAGAGCAGCTTTAAAGTGGGAGACAAACCAGCATTCATTTATTGTCCTCTTGATTAATCGCCTGTGTCACTGCTTACAAAGCATTCTGGGTATTGATGCAGCATGAATCTTTGTTGAGTGTGAATAGTATTGATGCATAGGAGATGATTAAGCGCCTGGTAACAGGAGAAAAAAATAAATCAGACTTAAAGTGGAAATGCAGAATATTTATGAGTGGCAATGTCTTCTTGACTAACTATTGTTAATGTGTCCTTGATGGTTTGCATCGCACATACATCAGGGCACAAAGCTCATACACATATAAATATATGTGAACTACATGTTCTTGAATCATCCCCCTAACCAGAGCTTCTGAACACTTCAAAAACATTTTATAGAAAATGTAAATGTGTCCCCTTCCACTAACATGGAGGAGCAGGGTTTATGAAATATATTGCAGCCATCCACCAGGTGGCTTCACTTTTTCGGAAATTTATGTAGAGCCATGGTACTGACACATGACATACTATATCTGATGAAATTTGTCTCAAAATGTATCAGAAAACTGTATTTGTAAATTGGTGGGGCCTATTTTTTCAGTGACCACATTAAAACCAATTGTTCATTTGGATCAAAAAGCTGATCAAAAATCATTTTCCATCCTTTTCAAGGAGGTTCCTTACAAGAATGATTTAATACATCCCTCAGTAATATATTTTGTTTAAAACACCACCTCTACACTAGTAATAGCAACAGAAGGAGGAGTTGTAGCTGTAGCACGACAGTAGCATAATTATGAAATTGTAATGGTGGTGCTTGGTGGCTCGTTTTGCTTCCAGTGGCTCTACACCAAAAGGGTTAATGGTAGTTCTGGCATTAAAAGTGGGAATAGTGCTTATGGGGCTAAATGTTCAAAAAGGGCCAGTAACAGCAGTAGAAGCTGTGTGTCACCTGTTTCCTGTTGTTTGAACTGAAATGAACACATGGCAACTCCAAGAGTGTGAGCCTCCTTTTTTTTCTTCATCTTCCTCTCATTCCCTTTTCCAGTCAGTCACTCAATAACCGGCTCTCCCTAGGTGACCTTCTCTCACTTTGCCCCCCTCCCCTCTCTCTTCTTCCATCGCACTCTTCTCTATTACTCTGTCAGACAGAAAAGAGCCTGCTGGAAATGAGAGTGAAAAGGCATGTGTGCGCATTAGCTGGGGTTTTTGAGTGCACATAGTTTGCATGACTATGATGAAGAAAAGCGGTAGGACAGCTGTGAAAAAAAGGCATAAAAGGAGTAAAACAAAGTGAAGGGAAAGTCAGACAGAGGGGAGCGGGGAAAACAAAGAGGCAGGATTAGGAAATGATGGCTTGAATCAAAGGTTACAGATTGATGTCTTGTCAGATGCTGCTGCTAACTTGTCAGTGTGAGTGTGTGTGTGTGTGTGTGTGTTCTACTTTGAAACTGATTGTATCCTTGACAATCAGAATTTCCTGATCATTTTGTCATTTTTTGTCTGGGGGAGCATCTGTGCTTATGCTGTCTGAATGCAGCATGTGTTTATTCTATCCATCCATACATAATTGATACCAGGTAACCTTTTCGGGGAGCTGGATTAAATCCCAGTGGAATTTGGGCGAAAGGCGGGGTACAGATTACCGAGTGCTTCTAAGGGCCAACAAACAGAGCCAAACAGCCATTCACATTCAACCGGGATCCAAACCAGGAACCCTCTTGCTGTGAGACGATTGATAATCAGTGCACCACTGATCAGCCCCATTTTATCAGTTCCTGCTACTGTAATTGGGAATTTCATTTTGGACATTATAGGTTTTAGAGTAGCTGAGTGACTCATGTTGAAAATTATAAAGTTTAGATGTGAAGCTGCAGTTGTCAGCACATTAGGCAAAACACACATTTTGAGAGTCTGAAATCTCACCCTACATTCTTTTTCACACCTTATTCTCCTCGTATGCTCCAAATAGTGGAGGTTCTGGTTGAGGGAGCTGGATCTTTAGCCTCGTTCTTTCATATTTTCAACTGAACTTCAAATGCATGGCAGCCAGACAGATCCCAGTCATTGGGGGAGTGCATTAGAGCATGCTGCATGGTGGCTTGCAAGTCCCGATCCGGTTTCAACTTTATTTCAAGTTTCAAATTTTCCAAAACTCCCTAAAGAAAAGAAAAAAATCTTTATCTCTGTCACCCCCCCCCCCCCACACACACACACACACCCCCACACACACACTCATCCCTCTTTTCTCCCCTCATACCACTCCACAGACACCCTTGATTTTGTCTCTTCTCTCTACTGTTGGGACATGGTTTTTGTGCAAACCACAGGCCTCCTTTCAGTCAAACTTGAAACAAACATGCCGCATGTGCTGGAGTGGACTCAATCCCCCAAGATGCCACAGATTCCATTGATCTTAGAAAGTCAAGGAACTCAGTCTCCCAGAGGATGTAACAGGATGCTGCATGTTGTAGGTATAAGTTAAATGAAGGTTAATGCTAGTTAGGCTCGCCACAGGCTTTGTCCCTGACTCTATCATTATCTGATTAACATCCACACACACACGCATAGCATCTCACCTAGTTAAACCTTCCCCCTCAGTGGTAAAGCAACGGTCGTAAAGCAACCTCAGAAGAAGGGGGGGCTCTTATCTTAGGGACCATTTTTTAAAGCATGCTAATTTACATTCACACAAACACACACCTCCTTGTTAGTTAGTTTGATTGTTTAGTAATTTGTGTTTTTATACTTTATTATGTTCATAATAAAGGTTCTTTCACAAATGTTCTGTCAATAATATTGCATAAGTGAATCTTGCCAACCGTTACACTGTTAAGAACTCCATAACCTTCATTGTTCATTATATAATCTTTAATGGTAAAATATTGAGATTTCTAATTGACTAGATCTAAATGAGACTGATCTTAATCAATAAATTGGCTATCTTTTCCCTTCTGTGAAGGGTGGTGCCCCGCGAGAACTTTAACCATTTAAAGTTATGATTTAATATTAATATTTTAAATATGAATGTTTTATATTTTATTTTGATAACCAAATTTATTGAGTGCCTTAAACACAAATGCATGCAAATGCACATAGTCATGATCGTGTATCTTTTCCCTTGCAGCTTTTATCATTAACTCCAGCTTCAATCTGCAATGGGGTGAGGGCAGTTAATTCATTAGTTTCTCTCCCTAACAATATTAGCTGTATTTCACCTCCAACATTATCTGCCCTGTAGATCTGCTATGCCCAACATTCATAAACAACCCCCCAGCTGCAGTACTGATAACTGCTAAATATAATACACTCCAGCAAAGCGTAGCTTTAATCTCCCCAGTGTATTTCTGACAATTGACTTTTTAAATTTTTTTTCCATTGATTGCAATCCTCATATATGCAAAGGATCAAGGGCTCCATTTTAACTATCAGAGAACATGTTTGAAGCGCCTCTGATAGTTTAACAGCAGGGGAGAAAAGATCGCAGTATCAGAGCCATGGTTGAAAAGGGTATGACTTGTTCTCTTTATTAGACAAGGGTGAGTTTTGTAGTGTAGAGTACCATTTCTGTATTATTTTAAAACCCAGGTGTGCTTGTATCTTGGTGAGTTGTTATATATGATAACTGCAGATTTGTCAGGTTGTAAGATAAAGGAAACTGCCCACACCTCATTTTAAGATGGGTTCTCAGATGGGCCTGATGCATTGGAACAACATGGGAGCTTGTGTTCAGCTTAGCATCGCCTTTTTGAAGGTCCCAAGTAAAATACTCTTGAAGATCTGTGAGTGTAAATAGACATGCACATTATCCTGTGAGACACTCACATTCAAGAGACTTGAACAGACAACCTGTCACCAGTGATGAGACAGGTTTAAATGTGTCTCCACTGATGTCCAACTGTATCATAATCTCTTGCATGCAAGTGTTTACAATGTGCATCATTACTCGTTAGTGTGAAGTGTGAACATCGTACGTGCTAATATCTCAATTAAATACAGTTTCTGTTGATGTGGCCTTCTTTTGATGATACCAGTTGCTTGTCACTGTTGCTTCTTGCTTCAAGAGTTGTTCATGTTCACAGTTATTGATTTAGCTGTCTGTAACATATGTGATTGAATGAAACATTAAAAAGGTGAGCGGTATTACCATTTAAACTAAAGAGTGAGGTTATAGGTTTCACACTATCTCAGCATAATATTGAAATCTAACAGGTTTGAGTCGTTTTGTCATCACACAGTGCAAATTGAAGTTTCTGCCATGAAGGTGGGTGTCCAAATAGCTCATGAGTTTACTGGGAGCAAACGGATACGTCAAGACTTTGTACACAAGCAAATTAGGATGTGATACACACACACAACACAGATACAGATAGTGAAGTAAGTGTAAACCGAACCAGTCCTGAATCTGCTTTCAAAAAGTATCTTTATCATGGGAATGCGTCATCACAGCTCTCTGAACTCTCAGAAAAAAAATTAAAATCAAGGTAGACTTCTCACGTTATCTTCCTCTGTCTGTGTCTCAAACAGGCACACACACACACACACTCAGCAACACACAGTTCTGTCATTCCCTGAAGACATTTCTAAAGACTTGGGTTCTTTCTCAAAAAGGTTTCAAATAGCTTCTCTTTGAATTTCTGATGTCTGGGAAAAGCTCTGGAAGTTTCAAATCACAACCAGAAAACTTCTAAACTACTGACACACGTGCACACACACACTCACACAGACACAAACACAAACACACACACATTTTGACAGTCTTCACATCCAACCCACACAATTATTCCCTCTTAGATAGGACATCATCTCGGTTCACAAACAGGTTCTGTCTATTTGTGGCTCTGAAATGATAACATCAGGTGTGACCACATGTGAAAATCAAATCTAAACATGGGAAGTGTCATTTTGGAACATTTTGGTGGCAAAATGTGTGAAGCACCTGTAAATACCCTTGTAAAATCCATGTTATTACTTCATGTACTACCATGATTTCCTTACATTCTCCATATGTTGCAACATGTGAAAACCATGTGAAATGTGGTTTTACTGTAAGGGACAGTCTGACTTATCACAGTATAAACGAGTTTTTGGTTGTAAACATTGAATAGGAAAATGAGTTCCAAAAACATAATTTATAAATATAGATATATCTATATCTATATTATACATCTTTATATATATAGATTTATATTGAGAGAGAGAAAGAGATACATAGACCTATATGGACAGAGCAGACAACCTGTTTATCTATGATAGTATATCAGGGGCCACAGTAAGATAGCGACACAGTCAGAGTATGACTTTTAAAATAAAACCATAGAATGCGTTTAATACAAGAATGCTAACATGATGAGATCATATAAATGCAGCACTCCAGTGATTTTACTATGAATATAAAAATGAGTTTTTAGTCATGTTGAGCACTACTCCTCCTGTGGATACACTTTTATAATATCTCCTGTGGATCTGTGGAGGAGTTTTGTCAAGTCTGAGAAAATAACACTGATGGGGTCAGCAGGGGCCAAGATTAGAAACTTCAAATTTACAACAGAAAACACAAGTCGAAGCTTTTGAGTTGATTTATAGGATGAGCGCGAGGGATGTGAGCTGGAGACAGCATTAAGCTTATGTACTATAGGATCCAGTGTTTTGTAACTTAACCCCTTTGGGGGATTATAAGGAGCATTCAGACAGAACACAAATCTTTGCAAAAGCAAATTCCATGCAGTTTTGACCACTTGACGGTTTCTATCGTCTCTCTGTGAAGTCAAACTACTAATTAGCTAACTAGTCAACTTTTGTACATTTATAATGCCTATTTGTTCAGCCTAAATTGTGTAATTTGATGTTTTCATGGTGGATTTGTAAGTGGGATGGGATCACAATTGAGCGTACGTTTCAGATGGGCGTGGTATGGTTGTGGTCTTATCAAATGTCACCCTATATCCCTCTTTAAATGTGGTCATTACACATTGTTTGGCAATCCAGGAGAAAGCTTTTGTCCGACATGTCAAGCAGGAGAAATGGAGCTCTAAAACACTGGTAAAGGCACTTACTGTCTTTGTGAAGTATATTTCACTTCTAGATCCACTGGAACACCTGAAGATATGACCACCATTTAGTTTTTTTGTACAGCATACACTGACCCATACCAATTAGTACAATGACAGTATAGAATTAATGATTTCAATTGTTTCATTCAATCTAGATCATGAAGAAAAATAAAACATTACCAGCTCCATCCTCATATTTAAACATAATCATGATCCTGCTATGATCGACCAATAAATCTGATTTTTTTTTAATTTGATTTGGAGACCCAAACATCATGTTGGGGATCACAGCAGCATTTGTTTTATTAGCCATCAATATAGACTCACTACTAATTTATGTGGTTTGCAAATCTGATCAATCAAAGATTGTCAAAAATAATCTGTCTAGTTTGCCTTATCACAACTGGTTTAAACTGGTCAACTGGTTTAAAATGTAAAAGAAAATTATAAAAAAGATCAAACAGCAAAAGACAGAGTTTCATGATCCAGGAAAATAGTTCACCACTGTGTTTCACCTCATAATTTACTGTAGAGGACCTGACATTTACAATTCTTTGACTGATGAGTCTATAACAGGGAAGATCATACCATGTTTGAGAGAGAAAAGGAAGCATGTGTTTGCAGATCTCCCCTAAGACTCTCTTGACTTTATTAGGGCAAAGTGATTATGCCATAAAAATCCCATAATGAAACCCCAAATCACACACCCACAGGGACCAAGGGATTGCAAATGTATTTTTGAGTGGAAACAGACAGACAGAGTTTGAAATTGTTTCTCTGTGTGTGTGTTTGTGTTCATCCCTTGTATGCTAGTTATGGCTGCCTTCCAATGGCAGGCGCTCTCATTCAGTCCTGAGGGGGCACATACACTTTCACTCTGTTTATACCAGCAGGACAATGGAGCCAGAGCTTCCAGCTCCATCAAACACATGGTCTACACATGAAACCGAGGGGGGGATGGACACCTTGTTTACTCATGCCTTACTCTGTGGAAAGCAAGGATCTATTGTTAGTCAGCCAGGTATTCATTCATTCTCATTCTTCTCCGACCATCCCCGGGTCTTCACACTCATCTCTCTGGCTTCTTTGAAACAATGCACAATTTAACAGCTAAATATAAAAAATAAACTAAACTTATTTAAAATGTATATTAATAATAAACTAATAATTTAGCCTTCAGGAAGTACGATACTCACAAAGCACTTTATTAGGAACAAATGTACAATTATCTACTCATACAATTATCTAACCAGTCTATCATGTGGCTGCAGAGAAATGTATAGAGCCACAGATACAGGCCAGGAGCTTCAGTTAATGGTCCCTTCAAACAACAGAATGGAGAAGACAAAAAAATTGTCTCAGTGACATTGTTGTTGGTCTGATTTGACTGAAACTGCATTTTTAACTGAGGAAAACTAAAAACATTCAGTGAGCAGCTGTTCTGCAGACGGAAACACCTTGTTGATGAAAGAGGTCAAAGGACAATGGCTGGACTGGATGAACCTAGTGACACAGGCTCGCTAAATGCACACAACTGATGACTGAAATATCATTCTGCTCTGATGAAGCTGGAATTCTGCTAAGGCTGCAGAGGCAAGGGTCAGAATTTGACATTTGGTATTAATCTATGGACCCAACCTGCCCTGTGTCAACAGTCCAGGCTGCTGCTGGTTGTGTAATGTGTGAGGAATGAATATTGTTGCAGATAATGTCAATCCCTTTCTAGCAACAGTCAACCAGTGACCTCCACAGTCCAATCTGAATCAAGTAGAACATAATTTGGATGTGGTAGAACAGGAGATTGGCAGCATGAATTAGAAACTGAGATGATGTGATGCAGTCATATCAACTTGGAGCAGAATCTCAAAGGAATGTGTCCAGTTTGAGAATCAGTGCCAAACTAATTGACGCTGAGCAAAAGGAGGTCCTACACATTACCATAGTACAGTACTGTAAAGATGTTCCTGATAATGTGTACACTGAGTTTGTTATTTTTCTTTGTAATAAATGGATCATTCAATTACCACCGGCCGCTCTATGAAATCATTTACTTTTGAAAATGTGAATTATAACTCTCATACAAACTTGAAAACTAGTGTGGAGCACTTTCCTTCTAATCCTTGCAGGAGCGCTGTGCAACCCTGAAGATGAACCAGTGTTTAATAATTGGTAAACTGGTCACCTCCAATTATTCATAAACCTTTGAAAAAGTGCTGGTTAAAAGGCTAAACAGTGGAATAAACAAAGATAACCAGTAGAGCAACATTAAACTCAACAGTGAATATAAGATACCAAGAGCACTATCGCTGTATCCGAAATCACATTGTCTACGTGCAGTACTGTGTCGGACAAATCAGTAAGAGCTTCTAGGAAAAGCTCCAGGAAGTGTTTGTGGGTTGTACTTTAAAAAAGCAAGTTAGATGTTGTCCTTAAAGTATTTTAACTTCCAAAACAGAATAACACGTTTGAAAACACTTGTATCTTCTTTTTGCAATTGTTGATTTTGGATAAGGATATTAGTGAATAAGTGACTGAGTGAAAGATCTCAGACACATCTAACACTATCTGGCTTATTAATCAACAAGGAAACATGAACTGTGTCCCAAGTCAGGGGCTCAGTTGGTCAAGTTGCCTGCACAGGCGGGTCTCAGAGGATTTACAATTAATTCTGGGATTGGTTGGACTGAAAAGGATCTACCCGTTGGAACTTTGTTTCTCTGGGATGGAACTATGCATTTCGGCTTCCACATTTGAAGGAGCCTTCGAACTGAGACAGTCTAGTTCCATCCCAGTCTTCAAATGCAGTCTTCAAAGGTTGCAGCCCCTTGAATTGAGAAACTGCAATTCTGACAAGGACATTTTTAGGCAATCTTACTTACTAGCTTGAATTTTCTCAGATTAAACACTAGTAACTTGGAGTATACTTAGTTGCCTTTGTTTTTATAATTAAATGCTATCAAATAAAATCTTACTGTCAATAATTTCACATTTCTGGTTGCGTAACTTTTCCAGATTATTCATCGAATTTTAACATGTCGGTTGAAAAATACTGGTCTGTCCCAAAAAAAGCTGGTGTCCTTACACAAGCGCTTACACGCACAGTGCCAAAATAGCGGCCAGTAAAAGCCTTTTTCCAATGAAGGTAAATTAGGCTGTATGGTAATAACAGCAGCCTGTGACAGAGGCTTTTAGTCGACTTTTATTAAAGCTGTCAAACACCCAGGAGAAGAGATGAGTAAAGGAGAGGACAAGGGAAGAGAAGATGAATATGCATAAAGAGGAGAGGAGTGGAGTAAAGGAGGTAAAGAGAGGACAAGGGTACAGAGGTGAAGATAATTAGTAAAGTACAGGAAGGGAGGAAAAGGAGGAAAAGAGGATATGGACACGGAAGAGATATCACTAGAGAGTGGAGAATAAAGCACAAAAGAAAAAGAGAGTATGATGAAGGCAAAGAAAGTGACAAATAAGGTGATGAGAAAGGAAATGACGAAGACAGTAGGGGGGCTTCCTCCCGAGGAGGGAGGAAGACAAAGACAAGAATGCAAACAAATTGAGGTGATCCTGCAGGATGATGAGGATGAATTGAAAGGAAGCAGCTCTTGAGTAAATATGAGAGAAGATAACAGAAGGACTTTATTTAAAGTGAAGGGGAGAACACAGGAGACAAGAGAGGAAGAAGAAGAGGAAGCAGAATGCAACCTGACAGAAAAATAAGATATGACAAATAGCCATGAAAAGGCTGGTTCCCAGGCTGGTATAAGAGATAGTATAAGATATTTTAGAGTTTTTTGTACGTAGCAGAGACCATAGATGCAGAGCTCAGAGAAAGAGTTTTGACCTTCATGCTTAAACATGTGACTCTCTTCCTCACGCTGTGGGAATAATAATGACCAAAACCTATGGTCAGTTCTGTCATTGGAAAGTACTAGCCTTCAATCTGTCAATTCACGTTAGTTGTCTTATTTTGCTGTTGCAGTGAGATGCCAATGTAATTTAAACAAAATAACTCAAAAAGCACCAATGCATGTATCAATATTCACCAAACTTGCTGTGAACATTACTTGGGAGGGTGTCTCCAGATGATAAATTTTTAGAGAAAGTGATTTCACTTTCATCTGTGATACAGTGGTTTGAAGAGGCTAAACTTCAAACACAGCTTCTGGGTTCAATAATAGATTGTGGTTCAGTGTCCTGTCCTGACCTCTCCACGAACAAGGAAAGAATAACCTCAATTTAAGATTATGTTGTTGTGTATGTTATATTTTCATGAGGAAGTTACACAAGCCATTGAATTAGTCTTTTTACCAAACTTGCATGAATTTCCTCTGGACTCCAGTTAAAATTGCAAAGAATCTACAGCATCAGTTAGAGAACAACTTTCTTTCCCTCATTCTCAAACGTCTAGATACTTTCCACCCAGTGATGACAGTAATATTTCTGCTTGCTGTCCCCATTTTGCCCCTTTCTTCAGCCGCTGCCAGGAGAAACTTTATTTTTTTTTATATGATTCGCATTTCAGCTCTCAGTCCCAGTGATGAGCCCGGGTTTGACAGAAACTGTGTGGACAGGCTCTGACAGGGAAGAGAAGGAATAAAGACTAACGCATCCGGGTGCTAAATGAACAAGGCAAGGTTAAAAGTGAAACACAGTGAGTATCCTGTCTCTGTGACTATCTTTGTTTCCATCCAGATGCCAGGGGAGTTTTTTAGCAAACTCTTGAAATGCCACCAAAAATAAAATTAGAATTACGTAAATGTGTTTCCCACTGTTGAAGTGGCTCTAAAATTCTTTAGGATGCAGGAGCATTATCTGATAAACAGATCCTGATTGCTATTATATTTAAATTTCGGCAAATGTTGCCCATATTTCATACAAGGGATAAATGGTGACGTCCATGCTAAACTGAAAGCACGGACTGCTGCCTTCATCTCGGTGGATCTGGAGGAATACAAGAAATCCAGGTACTGCTATTAGCAGTGCTAAGAGACTCTACAGGGACAAAGTGGAGTCCCATTACAAGGGCTCCAATACTAGGAACATGTGGGCCGGACTGAGAACCATCACAGACTACAAAGCCAAGACCAGCAGTGCTGATGTAGTGTCTGCATCTCTCCCAGAGGATCTGAACACTTTTGATGCACGCTTTGAGTGTAACTCCCCGGCTGCGGAGATCGAAGAGGCCCAGGAGGACCACTGCCCCCCAGTCATATCCAGGGCAGACGTGTGGAAATCCCTCAACCGGATCAACACACGCAAGGCACCTGGACCTGATGGGATCCCCGGTCGAGCTCTCAAGGTGTGTGCAGATCAGCTGACAGATGTATTCACAGACATCTTCAACCTGTCACTGCTCCAGTCTGTAGTCCCCGCATGCTTCAAGAAGACAATCGTTGTCCCTGTTCCCAAAAAAACAAAATCCTCTGCCTGAACGACTACCGCCCAGTAGCACTCACTTCCATCATCATGAAGTGCTTTGAGCGGCTGGTCCAACCATTCATCACCTTCTCCCTCTCTCTGGACCCTTTTCAGTTTGCCTACAGGTCAAATAGGTCGACTGCAGATGCCATCTCCCTCACCCTCCACACTGCCCTCTCCCACCTGGACCAGAGGGACACATATGTGAAAATCCTGTTTATCGACTACAGTTCAGCATTCAACACCATCGTGCCCCTGAAGCTCGTCACCAAGCTCAGAGACCTTGGGCACAACATCGCCCTCCGTGAGTAGATCCTGAACTTCCTGACGGGCAGACCACAGGCGATTCAGATCGGCAGCACCACATCCTCCACCCTGACTCTCAACACCGGTGCCCCCCAGGGCTGCGTGCTCAGTCCTCTTCTGTACTCCCTGTTCACGCATGCCAGAGCCCTGACATCTTGGTGCCAGGACAATAACCTCCATTTCAACGTCAGCAAAACGAAGGAGCTGATCGTGGACTACAGGAAGAGACGAGGAGAAGAACACGCCCCCTCTCCATCAACAGGGCCACGGTGGAGCGAGTCAGCAGTTTCAAGTTCCTCGGGGTCCACATCACTGATGACCTGACCTGGACCCATCACACAGACTCCAGCAGCTCTTCTTCGTCCGCAGGCTGTGGAAGCTCCACATGGACTCCAGGGTTCTCTGCAACTTCTACAGATGCACCATAGAGAGCATCTTGACTGGCTGCATCACCGCCTGGTATGGCAGCTGCACCGCCCTGAACCGTAAGGCTTTACAGAGGGTGGTGATGTCTGCCCAGCACATCACCAGGACAGCGCTACCATCCATAGAGGACCTCTAGACCCAGCGGTGCAGGAAGAAGAGCAGCCGGATTATTAAAGACCCCTTTCACCCCAGCCATAAACATTTTTGCCTGCTGCCATCTGGCCGACGGTACCGCGGCATCCGGGCCCGCACCACCAGGCTCAGAGACAGTTTCACCCCCCAGGCCATAAGACTTTTAAACTCCTCTCCGTGACATATCTGCATATTTGCACTTTTGTTGTTTTATTTTCTCCTCAGCTGTTTATATATATTTAGATATATATTCATTATTTCCTATTTTGATATTCTATTTTATTCTATTTTATACTATTTCTATCTTATTTTATTGTATAGGTTGTAATTACTTGAGCATTGTTAGAAGAGAGCCTGAGACTCAAGCATTTCACTGCCAGCGACTGCTTAATGTTATTGTTGTGCATTTGACAATAAAAATCTTGAATCTTGAATCTTGAACAATGAGATGCACTTTCCAACAACTAATGATTATTGTGTACGTTTTTTAGACATTTGATATTAGGGGAAACTCTGGAAAAGGGTTGTGTTTTTCATTTTTAATTGCAGAATTACTTCACTGACAAAACATAGATCCGCCTTAAGCAAGTGTGTTTATATTATTTTGTTCTGTATCTTCATGTTTTTATCATCCAGTACAAGAATTTGAAAGCATGAGTTATTTGTTTAAATGATTAAAATGAGTAATGTTTACATCTTCCTGGCAGTCATTGACTGAGACCATGCAATGTCAGCAACTGTCTGCTTTGAGAATTAAAGGCACAGAGTTGGATTAGTTTCATTGTATCATTCAACAACCTACACCAAACACACTTCTCCCCATATTCATCTAAAGGATATACCCCGAAAAACAGGGTTTCCTTCTGTTGGAGAAAAAAGTTAGGGAGAAAAAAATACCAATTGCTTTAGAAGGCTTTGACAGAAACTACAAGGTAATGTCATTAAAATTAAAGTGTTTGAGAGGCTAAAGTGTGTCTCCCTGGAATATCAAAATAACTCTTCAGAAGGTAGTACTGGGAGGCAGAACTAAGACACTCCCACATACTTTCTAGTCACACCATAGCCGCCTAATACTAACCTGTTCTACTGTTGCAATAAACATCTGATTGTGAGTTGTCTGACTGAAATGTAGATTTTGAAAATAAATGTGATATTAAAAGAACATTTATTCAATTACAGTTCAGTTGTAAAGCTCAAAGAAACACTTTTACATGCTGTATCTTTTACGTTTTTGGCTTAAATTTGCTGATGAGAGCCGGTAAAATCTGTAAAATCAGTAACACAGTATTGATCTGTTTTACAAAATATGTATATAATCGATAAAATTGCATCATATGTAAAATAAAACTGAATGGGGAATGTTTAATCTTATACAAAATAGACATTATAGTGGAGGCCCGAGCTTACCAATATGTTGTTCTGTGTTCAGACCATTAGCATGAAATTGCTTGAGAAAATAAATCAGCTGCCTCTTCTCCTCAAACACACACTGACTCCATTTTCTTCTTTCATCTTTCTGCTACTCGGTCTGCAGCAAATAATTAGAGAAAGTGAAGTAGACGCAGACTTTATGGCAGAACTTTTTATGATTTTTATGATAATGTTTACTAAAAGTGTCAGCAGTGCTTGAGTAAGACTTAATGCTTTTTATATAAATGGTGAGGGTGCTTTTAACCACGCACGCATGCATGCACACACACATAAACACAAATAAACACACATAAAAAACACACTTGAAGGCCTAGCAGCACTGATTTGCACTCTTGCTCTGGTCCTGTTTGCAATTCAGCACCTTGATGTGTGCTTGTGGGGACACCGAGTCAGAGGAGATGTTAATTTGAGTGAGCCACTGGCTTTTGTTGCATCTGGGAGCACCACCGGAAGCAATGTGGCATCAGTCTTTATCTTAACAGCAAATTAGATATAGAGCTGGTACTGTTTGAAATGTTGCTACTCTTGGCCTCCGTCTGTTTCGCTCCCCTTCTGCCTATGCTCATACGTTTTAATTTCTCTTGAGTCATTTTGTCCCCCAGCTTCTTACTCCTGTGTTTTCTTTCATGTTTCTTTCTTGGAATTTTTCCAAGCTTGGCGAGAGAAACACAAACACACACACACGTTTTCATCTGACACATCTTTAAAAAAATTGGTGGTTAGAATTACAAGGTTAGTGCGTTATGCTTTTTAATGAAACAGTTGGCCTTAACTTCTTAACCTGGGACATACCCCTTTTGTCTCTCTTACACACAAACACACACAAGCAGACATACACAGAGAAGAGAGAATAGATGAAATTTTTGCTGTGGCTTCATTCTGTCACTTTGGAGGAAGTTTTCACAGCAGTCTCTGGGACATATGCCTCATAGAGGAGAAGCTGTCTACTTGACTCTGACTTTCCTACTTTGCTTCATATTATTCTGTCTAACTTATTGTTCAACTTAGACTCACTCAAATTTATGGAATTGGCAATTTAAGACCAATAAAAATAAATAAAACCTGATAAAAAAGTTAAATAAAACTATAAATTGCCAATATAAGTCACACAAAACAGAAACTACATTGTTTAGGGACATGAAAATTTACTTTATGTTCATAGATATAGATGAAAACAAAATATATTTCACTTTCCTGCAACAGTGTCCTTTAGCATGCTGTAACTTCTAGTCCCAACTGTTACATATTTTGATGTTAAACATGCACAGGTTATAAATGATTCATGTGTGTTTTTCTCATATGGCAACACATTATTATTAGGACCCATCGTATGCCCATTTTACCACAGTTGATATGGTTCCTTGGGGTCATAATGAAATGTCTGTAACATATTTTGGTCAAAATACCACCAGGATAATTTAAAAAAGCACCCTTTATACCCTGTCTAAAACAGCCCTCCTCAGATTGACCGGTTTTGAGTGCCCCCCCCCTCCATGGAATGGTTGGAACATTACTTTTTTTTCGGTCGTAATCCCATTCGACGCCAACTAACGTATCGTTTCTGACATAGAGAAAAAAAAATCGGGAGCGGGAGTTGTTCTTCAACTTAGATGACAATTAAATTAATAATTGATGTGGAAAAGTACAGTGAATTGTATGATCCTCGGAACATGCTGTATAAAGACAACACCAAAAAAGACAAATGTTGGGACGCTGTTGCTTAATGTTGGAGCAACAAGTAAGGATATGCTTGAATACTACTGGATCAACAGGGTGATATTATTAGCGCTGCCCGGCGGTTCAGCGTAGCTTCAGCGTCCGGTGTGAACAGCCAAGCGCCGGCACGATAGGGATTAGCGCGGCACTTTGGCGTCGCCTCCGCGTTCTCTGTTCCTCTTTCAAAATGAATGCGCTGTCGATGTCTTCTAAAACAGATTCTCCCCAACGGAGCGACTCCAGACTGAGCTTCCCGACCTCAAGTGTTGGCGGCGGGGCTAAGTTCGTCTGGCATCCAGGCTACTACAAAAGTGGAATTTTCACAATATGTCCCCTTTAAAGTAACCAATATGATTATACTAACAACAAATCAAATGACAATATAGTGTGAACAAAATTATCACCACACTGCAGTTTGACTCAGCTCTTCAGATTTCAGGGTATTTCCAGACTTTGTATTGGATTTAGGGCCCAATGTTATACTTGGTTTCCTCTCTTAACTACTACAATATGCAAGTGCTCTCCATTGTCAGAAGTGCACCATTAGTAGTAAATAGGTGAAGAAAGAGAACTTAGAATGAAGACCAAGTGGACCGCACTGCATGTAAGTGACTAAAACAGGAAATTGGTGTACGGTTGAAATATTCCTTCAACATTTAAGACGTTTTTGGTTGATTTTTGAATCTTTATTACAATCCAATTGCAACACTTCAGTATGGTGTCCTCTGTCTGCAGCACCACCTCCTATTTGAAAACATTGATGACATTTAACACAGTCAGCACCAGAGAGTAGGCGTATGAATATCTGGGTTTTGTGCACATCAAGTTGTTGTCTATAACGGAGTATTCCACACAGCAAGCACTCAAAACAGGTTACTCTGAGGAGGGCTGTTTTAGACAGGGTAAAAAGGTGCTGTTTTAAATGATCCTTGTGGTATTTTGACCATTTCATTAAGACCCCAAGGAACCATATCAACTTGTGGTAAAATGGGCATAATATGTCCCCTTTAAACAAACTTTAGTACCAAGATCTAGGATGTTTTAATTATAGAGAAAGAAGTGGGACATGCTTATGTTAATGTATAGGTGGTGGCAGTTTGCATAGTTTGCTTGATATCAATGAACTCATAATTACCCATAGGCTCTAGGTTTACTGGTTCTGATTCGATCAAGAACATCAAAAAGGTAGCTTTTTTCATTTGGCCCCATAAAACAGCCACCGGGGGTAATCGAAAGGTTTTGGCTTCACTCTTGGGGAGCTGTTCAGCTTTATATTTGGTTCCAACATCAAAAAGCTGTTCTTAATCAACTGCTTCAAATCCCAAATGTGTCCCAAAAGATGTCCTACTTCAGTGTGACATACCCTAACACACATCCGCACACACTAAAAGCTTCAGAGGCGACAGAGTGAAGTTTGATAATGACGACACCCAATAATGTTCTTGTCAAACATAGCTTAAGACATCTGGCAAAAACACTCTAAAGAGTGCTCAAGAGCCTGAATATTAATCAAAGATTGTGTGTGTGCGTCTGTGTGTATGTGTCTGTGCGTGTATGTTTGGGCCTGTGTCTTAATTACGTGACTCGATTAATCTTCATTGAGCTCTTTCAGGGGAGTGAGATTGTCTACCTTTCTTTTTCAGCCACACACGTCCATCTGTCCCCGTCATAGAGTGTGAGAGCTAAAGACACGCACACAGAGAGGGAAGGAGAGAGTTTGTCTTGGAAAACCTGTGTGTGTGTGTGTGTGTGTGAGAGAGTGCATAGAGAGCTTGCCATCTTAATTGGCCTTGTGTGTATTCAAGATTCAAGATAAGGTCTTCCTGTACCTCCCTCTTTGAGGACCATTTTAAGCATAGATCCTACAGAGTGAGGACATTTTTGGAAGGTAAGGAAATTATGACCTGTCCTCACCTTTTCAAGGTTAAGGTTACAATAAGGTTTATGTTTAGGTCAGGGTTAAGCATTTAGTTTGGATGAAGGATTAAGGTTAGGATAAGGGACTAGGGAATGTATTATGCCAGTTTGTCAAGTACAAATATGTGTGTGCCTGTGTGTGAGAGAGAACTGGTGTTAGTCCATTTTAAGAACCGTGGTGAAAAATACTCCTTTTAGACATCAATCTATGATTACTACATTACATGCCAGTTTTCTGTATATCAGAATAAGAAAACGGTTTGCCATATCGTTTTAGAAAGTCATATTTTATAATAAAAATACAGAGTAAGGGGTATAAGAAATATTGCTAATGTTCCTATATTACTGTGTTACATTTACAAGAAAAAATTCAAGGAAATTACCACAAACAAACTTCAATGGGGGAAAACCCAGGAAAAACTTAAAGTCAACATTTTTTAGGGATTTTGTGCATTGGTAACCAAAACACAATGGACAGCTTTAGTACTTATTGCATATACACACACATTAATTTCCCCACATGACTCTGCCTGCCATGCTCACCACACAGTGCCTTCCTCCATAACCAGCTTTTCACTCGCCCCCCTGCCTCAACATGCTGCTCCCCAGATCACTCGCCTGCCTGCTGGCCAGTCTTTCAATCAGAATCAGAATCAGAGTCAGAATGTTTTTATTGCCAAGTAGGTTTACACCTAAGAGGAATTTGCTCTGGTTATTGGTGCATACAATGAACATAGAACATAAGAACATAAAACACAATAAATACAACATTCATAAGAAAAGACATAAAAAGAAACAATATATATTTACTCACTATTTACCTTTTATTTACTCCCTTTTTCTAATCTTTACCCTCAGCCTTCACATATTCAAACATAACAGGTTCTGAGCTAAAATCATCCGCATTTTCTCCATGCTGATCTCTATTGCATTGAATAAATGGTTAGGTCGTACACAGCAGTTATCTAGTACAGTGGTTCTCAACCTTTTTTCAGTGACGTACCCCCTTCGAAGAAAAAATTCTGCCGAGTACCCCCTAACCAGCGCAAAGCATTTTAAAACTCCATCAATGTCCATAACATTGCTCATTTTTAGTGGTCTCTCTTGAACTATTTCGAAATAAAAAGATATAAAAAATAACTATTATTATCTCAATATAAATAAAGATTTGTGCACATCAAAATAATTATCAACTTAAAGTGACCTCTTTTGGGATCATAATAAAGATATGTTCTCAAACTGAACTCATGAACTTTATTATAGCTAAACACTTCTTCTCAAAAAATAAATCATTAACTTAGTTTTAAATAAAAGATTAGCTCAAAACATATTTTTTCAATATTTATCATCTTAAAATATCTTCTTTAAGGATCGAAAAGAATACTGACAGGTAGCTTGTTTCCGTTTTCTTCTGGGAGGCTTTTCGCATCGTGTCTTGAGATGACCTGAATTCAGAAAGTTTCCTCTTAAAAAACTCAGGTGGCTTAGCAACATGACTTTCATGTTTTGTCTGGAGATACCGCTGAAGATGTGGTGGCTTAATGCCACTGTTGGCTAATCTCTCCCCACAGAAAAAACAAAAAGTGTAAATAACCCAATCTATGTTATTGTTAATATTGTTGAAGTGTCTTTCTGTTATTTTATTGTGAAATATTTGCTCGCTTTAAGGTCATACAATTTAATTTCCGCTTTTGTATTACATGCTTTTATTTTGAAGGGTACCGGTAGAGACGCGGACTTGTTATGAATCATTAACTTCACAACGGAAAACTTTTACGTTTTAGCAAGGCTCCGAAGAGGCACAAGCTCTCACGGTGTTGTTTAGGGAAGGCTCTCTGCTCTGGTTTCGCCTTCTTTGGTACTTGTCCCTCCGTGTTTCAGCAGCATTGCTGCTGCACTTCAACTCAACTCCATTGTTGAAGTTTTCAAGGCAGGTGATGACAGGTGGCGTGTGCCAGGTTGGGTCAAACCATCGGTATGGGGGAGACTCTGTTTTTTTAGGATAATTAAATTGAAAAGCCTACTGAATATAAAATTTAGTTCATGAACTTACACTTATATTTTATTGAATGTTTGTTAAATAACAATTTTTTTTTTTTTTTGGATGCTAATTTTGAATATATAAAAACAAAATCTCAAGTACCCCCTGGAGTACCTTCAAGTACCCCCAGGGGTACGCGTACCCCCATTTGAGAATCACTGTATTAGGCAATGTGACATTACATGGGTTGGTGTAAAAAAAACGCCACCGGTTTAACAGGGGGGTACGCTGCTTGGAGCACAGAGCGATGAGACACCTGTCCTGTGTGTCGCCTGCTTTTCCACCTGGCTTAAGGATGAGTCTCATTTGTTGCGACATTTTTTATATCTGACTATTTGTTGTGAAACTAAAACACCATTTTAACAGGAGGAAGAAGAATGAAGACACCCCAGAGAGAGCCACATGAGAGGCGGTGGTCTAGTGGCAGAAACTTGGACTATGGGCAGAGAAGGTCTCTGGTTCGACTCCACGGAGAGACAACAAAAGACGAACCTGGATTGATCTGTCCAAAAATCCAAGAGTCTCCCTACACTGTCTAGTGCCCCTGAGCAAGGCACCTCACTCCCCCAACATCTGCTCCTCGAGTGCTGTACATGGTTGTTCACTGCTATGTGTGTCCTGCACCAGATGGGTCAAAAGCAGAGATTAAATTTCCCTACCTGCATGAGTGTGCCTTTGCATGTCTGTGCATGTGTTTGAGTCTAATATTTAAATAAATGCATCTTAATCTTAATGTGATGGATCCTTCTCCCAGGATGGACAGAAGTTCAACAGATGCAGCATGTAACTGAGAACATAAGAATAATAACAGGATTTACAACTTGGATTAGGAGAAAAAGTTTGTAACATATTGGTAGAGTATGTGAGTAGTCATATTGTAGATCAAGCAGTTTTGTTGTTATCATAGTCTATGAACAGCTGCCACCATCAAGACAAGCCTGAACCAGCTCTAACTATAAGCTTTATCATAAAGGAAGGTTTTAAAGCTACTCTTAAATGTACAGAGGGTGCCTGCCTCACGAACTGAAAGTTGGAGATGATTCCACAGGAGAGGAGCTTGATGGCTGAAGTCTCTGGCTTCTACTCTGCTTTGAGAAACTTGAGGGACGACAAGTAAGCCTTAATTCTGGGAGCGCAGTGCTGTAGTGGGGTGATATGGTACTATGATCTCTTCAAGGTATAATGGTGCCATATTAGTACATCAGATATATGATACAGAGGTATAGTCCGGCCCATTCCATATCCAGTATTCTACAGTTTTTTGTACAATATGGGATTTTTATTTTTATGGATCAATTTAGAGAATACATTTACATGTAAACAAGGATTGATTTCGGCCACAACTTTGCTGTTTTCCTTGCAGTTCTGTTCAAGTTTTATATAATGAACGTTACCAGGATTCAAACTCAGCTAAAAACGAATTGTGCTATCTTTCGTTTTATTTTTTGTCAATAACAGGACTATTGCCTCTTCTCTTGATGAATATTGAAACTTCCATACTCAGTGACCCCCCCCACCAGCGTTTTTAAAATTTCTATAACAAAACCAACATGAATCTGAAATGTTCTGTTGGAGAAAAAAGAAAAAAGCCTGTTTATTGTCTGAGAGCCAACACTGGCATTGTCAAAGTTTATGATCACCTCTTACAAAGTCACATTCTCGACTCATCGGCCCCTCTAATTAAAATATACCTAGTAGGATAGTCTGAGAATAACGCAAAGGTAACATCACACCTTTCGGAATCTCTGAAAGTAAGAAGATGGAATAAAGTCAGGTTAGATAGGTGTTTAAGGGACAGATACACTCTCCCATTGCATCCTGCCAACCTCTACAATCACTGTTTATTGAAAAGGCTCTTATGCTGAGAGAAAACTTGGAAGCCAAAAAAAGAGGTGAGGACAGGGAAAGCTACAAAGGAAAAAACTAGTGATTGCTCAGCCTTCAACAGAATGAGTCATGAAAAAGACAGAGAAAGAATCAGACTTAAAAAAATTATGAGAAACATTTTATGATGACGCAGAAAGAAGAAAGAAAAAAGGACAGATAACAAATGTTAAAGAGAGGAAAATAATCTAAACAGTTACAAGTCGACATATGGAGAGAGAGAACCAGAGAATGAAAGAAAGCAGATCCGGCCTGACTGTACGGTCCAGTGGTTAACTGCTGCTGACAAGAGGAAGGGAAGAAGAGGACAGGATTTTCCACTCTCTGAGAAACAACAGATACATAAAAGTAAATTAATAAAGCCGGGGGCCATCTGTTTCTTTTCTGACCTGCTGTCCTAGTCTGAGGTTTGAAGCCTCAGTCATGAACAGTTTCATGTTGCCCCCTGCTGAAACGATATTGCCTCGTTTCCATGATTTACAAAACTGAAATCCATTTCATCATCTTGAATCTGCTGAATTTATTTCAGGACTGTGACTCCCTAAAACACACTGTGGTTCCTTCCCATTATCCATGGCCATCGCAGCTCTTCACACGCCAGGGTCGGTAACACCCTTTGACCTCCCTGCTCAGGGGCGTTGCAGCGGCAGAGGCGGCTCAGAGAGGCTGATTCCCAGTTGCTGCAATTTTAAAGAACCCTCTTAAATTCTGTGATCTGTTATTTTATGTGCAGGAGTTTGCAATAAGACATTGTAGGAAACACCCATCAAGGTTTTCTGCCAGAAATGTGTAATTCGGTAAATTTTATCTTTTATCTGTCTTTTTCCTAGAGATCCCTTGTGTCACCCTCTTCAAACTATATTGCGTCCATTCACAGACTCTCAAAAATAATCTGTTTCCATCTTCATTACATCTCATAGCACGTTTAACAGATGTAAGGGCTCTATCACACCATACAATGTGAGGATTTATCGACTTATGACTTTGATAAACCAGCAACATCCAGCAGGATTTTGTTTACTAGCCAGTACTGACTGCTAACCTACTAGCACCTGGCTTAGGTAAATGGTAGCTGATAATCATATAGGTGCAAGTTAAATATTTCTTTACCTCTACTCAGAGGTTCACAATCAATATGAGTTATATATAAAGCCCCAAAATAGATGTTAACTAGCTTTTTTATATCCAAAAACAGATGTTATGGAGTCCACAATACAGAATAAAGCAGTACAATGTTTGTCTGTGTCTGTGTGTGGTTAAAGGTAATGGGTTTATCCGAAATCACTGGCGTGAAAATGTGCTTTTCATACTTTGGAAGATTGCAGTTGGTTTATGTAGAGGATGATGATTATACAAATCACAGACAGATCAGATATTATCCCTCGAATATCTCATCCATCAATCCTGTTCTTATCCCTCTCTCCATCCTGCAATCAAACTATGGATTTGCACACAGCTCCCAACATCATCCAATCTCAGCCGTAATCGTTCTTTAATCATCATAACAATTCTTTCCCAGCTGCTCAGTGTGTGTATGTGATTGTCTGTTGTGTGTTTAGATGAAATAAACAAGTCCTCCTCTGTTCATCCCTCTTTCTAACAGGTTGCTCCTCGCTATCCTTTTGTGTTATTTCATGTCACAAATCTCTCCTGCAGTGACCATTTTGCATCCCTGTCAGCATTTGTTGGGGTTAATAAAAAAATAGGATGCCAGGTGGTGCAAGTGACCGAAAGCTATTGGTTCTGGTTTAAACAGGCATATGTTGGTATGTTAATGGAACCCAGATGGAATGAGACATTTTCCCCTGAAAACAAACAAAACGTTTGCGCGAAGAAGGTTTTAGAAGCACCAGTATTGATATGTTAGACCAAATGTTTTTTTTCTCTCTTTTATAGAGACTTAATTATTAGTAGGCTGGGCTTTAAATGGAGTTGAGGATGATAGAAAGATTCATGAGAGCCTGTTGAAAAGTCTGTTAAACATTGGGAAGAACACTGAAGAATTACGTACTGATAATTCACTTACGGCCTTAATGGGTTGAGAAGCTTAATCTAAGAAACAGAAGATTGTGTGTGTAATCTAAATGGATATATTAAGTATACAGACCGGTTTAATCAAGTTGAAGGCTTTAATTAGTCATTGATTTCACACGGTGTCCAGCTTCATTCGCAGCAATGATGTGTGGATAAACATTTTTTTTAGGGCAGGCATTGGTGTGTGATTGGTACTGATGTCAACAAAAGCCCTCAGATAACTACTGTTTGGAAAACTTAAAACAGAAAAAGTTTACTGTATTTAACCTGGCATAATACATTAACAAAGTATAAAGACTAGGTATAAAAATGCAAAGAAACAAACCAGCCAAAATAAACTGGGACACAAAAATATGAAAGATACATTGTGAAATGCAAAAAACATTGATTTGCATTAAAAAATAATTTGCACTTAATCACACCCATTAAATCAAAAGTGATCACAAATGCCTCAGCACAACAGTGTAGGCGTTAGTGGTTAGCAGGTGATGTTTACTTTAATGAGCCCCAATCAAATCAATCTATTGTCTTACAACAGCAACAGAAAATGAGAATGAAAGCAGCTCTCTGTGTTATGAATTCAGTAATGAGTGGTGGAGGTCAGGAGAGGAAGAACAGAATTTTAACCAGCTGAGACTGTCTGCCGCACTGCTTAACACATGTTGGCTGTCATCAACAGTTACTTTGATTTCTGAACTGAAGAGGAGCATGAATAAATTTAACAATCCTCCCAATCTCAAATCAGTGGGGCTGAAGACCTTTACCAAAATGTTACACAAACGCGTTGAACAGCATTTCCACATTTAGCTGGCTTAGCAAACGAGTTAAGGACCCATCGTAGGCCCATTTTACCACAGTTGATATGGTTCATTAGGGTCTTAATGAAATGTATGTAACATATTTTGGTCAAAATACCACAAGGATCATTTAAAACAGCACCCTTTTTACCCTGTCTAAAACAGCCCTCCTCAGATTGACCTGTTTTGAGTGCCCTGCCCCAATTTTCTTGTTAGTGTGCTAGATCAATATAAAAAAAAAGTTGTATTATTGAACCAAATTTATATTTGCAACAGACATATCATTTTACTCCATCCCTATTCGCTATATATATAACAACACTTTAAAGAAACATGTTTATTTCATTATGATTGCAATAATAGGTTTGTCATTAACCCCACCAACCAAACTCATATTCAGAATTGCAAAAGCTTGCTTTAAAGACTTTGAGAGAGTTGGTTTGCTTCCCATACCTGGACACTGCGCGTTTGATTGATTCTTCCTTATCTGCCTGATCTTTGAAACTTCTTTTGTGTCTTGTTTCAAACTGGCGATTAACACTGGACATTCGGTACACAACATTTTCAAACATAGCGTGCACACAACACGGTCCTTAGTCCATAGTCTTCTGCCCATTCCGCGGCCTAAGGTTGCTGCCTTAGGTTGCTGACCCCTGTTCTAGATTCTAATTCAGAATTTTTTTTGATATATATTTGTTTTTTTCTTTAAAACAGACAAAACACGTTCAGAGGGAGAGGCATGACCTGCAACCGAGATCGGCTGACCTTAAGTTGTCACAAATTCACCATCTTATTCATATTTTCAGTTTTTCTATTTAGTTTTGTATACTAACTCCCTTGTCATTTCAGAACTCTGCCACAACCCTCTTGCTCTGCACTTCCTCACTCCTCTGATTCCTTCACTGGCTCCACCCACTGACGCACCTGTCTTCCATCTCTCATTAGTCTCCCCTGTATATTTGCCTGCCTTTTCCCCTAGTTCTCTGCCAGATCGTTTAGTGTGTTCGTGCCTAATCTTTCCAGCGTTTACCTCCTGACTCCTTTACTGCCTGATCTTCCCCATGACCTGCCTGCTTTTTCCCTGGACTCCTCTTCTGCCTGCCCCTTGTCGGATTTGTTTATATCGGACTGACTACCTGGCTCCTGACCCGTGCTCTTTCTACTCTGGATTATCTCTGGCCTGCTCCTTGTCGGATGTATTTGCATCGGACTGACTGCCTGGTATCTGACCCCTGCTACGTCTCAATAAACCAAGAGCTTTGCTGATTCCCACTCTGCCTCATTGTCGTTGCTTTTGGGTTCATGCCTGCCATTCTGCCAGTCCTGACATAAGTCGTACTGTGGACCCCTACGTTAATCATAGACTGTATTTAAAGATGGACGACATCTCCACTTTTAAAAAATGAAGCCAAAATATGCGAATGCTGCTGAGAGAGTCTGCAAAGTAGTGACCAAAGCCCTGTACTTTTCACATGAGGATACCTGAGCCAGTTCCAAGTACCTGACAAAGGTATTTGGCAACACAATGACGCGCTGATGTTTAGGAGGACATTTCTATATTAAGGCATTTTGCTACAGTTGCCATTAAGCAATGGGGTTGAAGAAAGCAGTTATATATTTACAATTCTTAATTGTGTATTTTAGTCCCTATCATTTTGCTCTTTGGTATTTTTCATCACATAAATATATCTGAGGATAAAGATCTGATAAATGGTATGTATACGAAACAAAATGAAAGGAGCCACATCAGCAGTTGCAGGAAGGAAGAAGCTGTGTGACTCCCATGTTTTAGAGAGGATGCAGCCCGAGCTGCACTGTGCATCACGTTTCTGCTGCTGTTTTTGATATCCCTGTTGTGGCTGCAGAGCTCATTTTGTGGAGCATAGTGAGACCTACCTTCAAGTACTGTGCTGTTTGTGTGGACACGGCATTATGTGCAAACATTTTCATACAGACTATTACAGATGTGTCAGTTAGTACACTTTCGTGTACAATGGGTAGACAGTGTCATCAGTGGCGTAGAGTGTCTACTTTGCATCTTGGCAGCTTTGCGATACTCTATGCAGCCATTGGTGCCGTAGTTTGTAAAAATGTTGTTCCAATACATAACCACGATGGAGGCCATGAGGTGGCCATTGTTTTACACTCAACTTGTTAACCACTTTGAAAGCTACTTGTGTAGCGGGGCATGTTGCCGAACTTGAAAAACACAATGGCTAGATAGAATTTTTTTTTTTTTTATTTTCTCATCTTTACAAATTGGTATATATAGTCGAAACCCTACATAAAGTAATGACAGTATTTTTTACAAAAACACTATTCCCGTTAATCTTTCCACCTCTGCTCAGTACTTATGCAGTCACATAGTTAATTTGTATATTTCTGGTGGCACAAAATTAAAGTTGGTTTAACCTCTAATAAAACATTTGTAATTTAAGGGGCAATGACTAACTGGAAGTAGTTCTAATTGTTTTCACCATCAAGTCATTCTCTGCAGAATCATGTATGCTCCATCATGAGTTGCTTGATATCGATGGCTAACACAGATTTTTGTTTTGGTCTCTGTTGTTCACCAAATAGATCCAGAATTTAACAATTTTATTCAAGAGAAAGTTACAAAGTTAGTACGTATGGAGCATGTGTGTCAGCTGTTCACGTGTCTTTTTCCATGTCCTAGAGTATGACCAGAGATCGATGGTTTACCTCTGCTTTCAGTCTTTGTGCTATAAACTGGGTTTATCACACCCTGAAATGATATTGAAATCCTCTCTCTTAAAGGTTTTTTTTTTCATCTTTTTCTTCAGAGATGAAAAACTAGACATTTCCTTAGATTTATATTCACTGTTCTTTATCGCTGAGTTTGTTTTCACTTCTATCAATTCCTGAACTTTTCTTTCTCTTCTCCCATCCCCAAATTGTGTTCTGTCATGTCCTCTCAGTCCCCACCTCTGATCTTTTCCTCTCCTTTTTCCCCCTTCACCTCTTGCTCCCCACTTTTCCCACCAGCATTTCCAACTTTTTGCATGGAGTTGTGAGTGTTCTGTAGAGTCCCTGAGTCTTCTTTTAAGCTCCTCCTAAACCCTGGGAACAGGAGACAGGGAGGTGGGGTAGGTAGATCCATCCTCCTCAGGGTCTCCTCTCATAATCAATCTCAAACCGTACGATCTCCCTCTTTACCCTAGTTTCTTGCTTGTTTTCCCACAATCTCTTCTAATTTTCTCACTCTTTTTCCTGCGATATACATTTCTCTTGCATGTCTCTTTCAATATGTTTTTTAAAGGGGACATATTATGCCCATTTCACCACAGTTGATATGGTAACCCGTTTTGAGGGCCACGCCCCCCTCTCACCCCGCCCCCATCTTACCCCACCCCTCTCATCCCTCCCCCCTCTCATGAAGGTGTAGGACATAACGTTTTTTACCTCCATTAATTAGCCTGTGTGTTTGAATGTGTTCTCATTACAGAATGCATTCAACATCTATAGGGCAGATTATGGGCCTTTATGTCTAAGAGGAATAGAGCAGTAAGTTTTGTTTTTTTTATGCATGAGATAGTCATTTCTGCAATACAAATATGACTGAGGAATAAAATACATAAATTACTCTTCCCTCTGTATTACTTTGCTAACTGCTCAACTTACACAAGACAATTGTTGACATGTTACATATCAAACATTAAAAGCACACAACTGTTTCTATAAACTTTTATTGTCAGAAAGATTGCCACAGAGCTTTTTAATCATAGTTATTAAATGTACTGGCTGGGACAGAGGAAATAAATACAAAAAATACCAAGTATAATAAAAACATTGATTACAAAAATACAATTTGTGCCATCAGTAGCCATACTGTAAACAAAGAGACACTTTATATTTGTGTGTCACCTTTTATTCTCTAAATACAATGTGAACTTTGCTTAGCCGTTACAGGTATTTGGCGTACAGAAGCTTTGTTAGCTGGTGTTGAGGCCATCTTGGCCGGAGAATCAGGGTGGTCCTGCCCTCCTGCTCGGTGCTCCAGATACGCAGAGTGTTCCCTGATGCTCAGGGAAGTTATACAGGGTTCAGACCTGCCCTTGATTGAAACTCGAAACATAGCTAGCTATAACTTCCTGCTTGTCAGGTTTCTCATACTTAGCAGCGAAATCCTCAGGTTTTGAGATCTTCAGCACCAATTCACATATGGGGCCGGGGTCCTGAAAACCTCGTGAAAGATGAGGTCCAACAGGTTAGCCACGTAATCTGTAATACAAATTGGGGGGAAAAGTTGGACATTTTTATGTCGTGAAGACGATAAATAAATGGTCTTTAAATGGTGAAGACCATTTAAAGACAGCAGTTAATTGATATGTTATTTATGTTTCACATACTGTTTGTACATTGTTTGGATTTTAAATACAGCCTGTGACAATCATGGAAGATTGCATCTGCTTTCACCGGCTTTGCTGTGCACTCGCCCTTCTTATATATTACATCTGTCCCCCGCCGACACACAGGACAAACCTCAAACAGATCCAGGAGGCAGTTTTCATAGACAATATACGTGGGTGTCTTATGAACAGAGTTGGAAGATTCCATTCTATTAGAAAGACAAAGATTTCACCCAAAGGCTGCAACAGCTAAAAAAGTGTAGGATGGTAATCCATCTGATTATAGAAATGTTTAGATTAAATATTGAGTCACTCACGTCACATCTGCTGACTCAGTCAAGACTGTGATCGAGTCATCAGGATCATAGGTAGCATCCTGTGGCTCTCCGAAGTCCATACTTGAACAACTTGGGTTGTCCTCTCCCTCCTCCAAGCGAGGCCTCTTACAGCTGAGGTCCCAACACCGACATCAGTGCAGCACAGTTTTCTGTGTGCCTATGATAAAACAGACACAGTATCCATGGAGTCACAACAAATGAGATGCTGTTACAACTTTAACACGGAGACACAATCAATGACATGACGAAGTAACTGAGCGTAAACAAACCTGTCCTTTTGTAGTGAGTTTGCAGTGTTTTCATAGAAAGCTGTGTGCCATATGAGGGCATCTTTGGCATGCTACGTGATGTAGCCTAGCACCGTCAACAGATGTGCTTGCCTGAACACCAAAAGCAGCAATGTTATTCATGTTTGTACTACTGTCATGCATACAAGGATACAAGGACACATTTCCCCAAACTAGGGCTGGTAATGAATAATCGTTCTAGTCCCGCACATTATGACAACAACATCCTCCAGTATCTTGAACGAGCGCCCGTAGCAGCAGCTGTAGCTGGAAGTTAGGTTCGTGAGTGTTGTGCTCTCCATGCTCTTTCCCCCCCTCCGCTCGCGTATCCTCCCGTTCTGGGCCGCTGATTTTTTCCCAAGGCAGCACTGGGCTGGAAGTTCGCTACGGCAGACGCTTGTAGCAGCTGCTACAAGCATCCGTAGCTAACTTCAAGCTACAGCAGCTACAACCGGAGCTCATAGCAGCTGCTACAAGCATCCGTAGCTAACTTCAAGCTACAGCAGCTACAACCGGAGCTCGTAGCAGCTGCTTCAAGCATCCGTAGCTAACTTCAAGCTACAGCAGCTACAACCAGAGCTCATAGCAGCTGCTCCAAGCATCCGT
Organism: Platichthys flesus; assembly: GCF_949316205.1. Lineage (NCBI taxonomy): Eukaryota > Metazoa > Chordata > Actinopteri > Pleuronectiformes > Pleuronectidae > Platichthys > Platichthys flesus. The sequence continues at coordinate 21,611,485 of NC_084952.1, forward strand.
AGCTAACTTCAAGCTACAGCAGCTACAACCGGAGCTCGTAGCAGCTGCTACAAACATCCGTAGCTAACTTCAAGCTACTGCAGCTACAACCGGAGCTCATAGCAGCTGCTACGGGCGCATGTAGCTAACTTCAAGCTACAGCAGCTACTACCGACGCTCATAGCAGCTACTACCGGGCTCGTAGTAGCGTGGGGAGCACAACACTCACGAACCTGCCGTGCGATCACCGTTCACCGTGGACTCTCACCAGATGTCCTCGATTAATGAAAACTCCTGTAAAGTCTCTCCCTATCCCCCACCACTACATACTAGCCCCTCTGTCCCCTCACACACAGGACACAACATGCTAACGGCACTAGCCTCCACACAAAATGTCTAAAAGAAGCAAATACCAGGATTATAAAAAATACTTACATTTCCCTCGTCTTCAGTGTTGCAACGGAAAGATGGCACCGACCCCTCTTTCAATAACAACCTTTTTAGAGAATCCGTTGTTATATTGGCCCAGGTTGATAAAACAGTCCGATTCAAAGTGGTGGCAGGAACGTTGCCATCATATATGAACTCAATCCATCTCAATCCTGTTTCTTCTGAAGCTGGAGTCACATGAATACATTTGTGCAGCCGACCACTCAGCGTCTTGGTTGTCGAATTCGATTCATGCTGCTAGTTAGCTTATCCAAGTGTTTCCAAGGCTTGCAAGAATGAAATGGCTGCCCACCGATAGACTGTCTAAAAAGTGGGTGGGTCCATCCATGGGTGGGTCGAGTGGTAGTGGGGGAGTGCATAGATCTATGGGGGCATGGGCTTGTTGCGACTATGACGTCTATTTCGGTCGTAATTCCATTGGATGCACTTTAGCACATCGTTTCTGAAATAGAGGAACCACAACAAATCACGCAAGTTGTTTTTTTCCAGAGTTTTTGGGAAGGTAGACATGCCAGACACCCAAAATAATGTGAAGAAGCACTACAAAAGTGGAATTTTCATAATATGTCCCCTTTAAGCAGTGTTGTCTCCCCGCTCCTTCCCCATGTCATTTGTTTCCCCTTGTCTCTCTCAAGTTCTGTTCATCTTCCTCTCTCTCTATCCTTCCCTCTGATCATACCACTGCCTGTGTGCAGTAAGGTTTGTCGATTTTCAAAAGAGAAACAGTAACTCCACTTTCTTCCCGATGGCAATGTCTTTCTTGCTAAGGTGCCAAGGATGTTGGAGGGAAGGACTTTGTGAAGCATGGAAACAAGACAGATGAAAAGTAAAAAAAAAAATGAAAGATGAAAAAAGACAGACACAGATTAAAGACAAAACTCAGACAGAAGAAAAAAAGAGAGAGGAAATCCAGAATGCGAGCCAAAATAATATGAAATTGTCTCTCTCACAGCAGGAGTGGTGCTCAAATGTCAGAGAGACGATTGGATGAAGTTACCGCTCTTGTAGAATCAAACTCAATAAGTTATATAAAAACAGAATCAATCTTTAACGGAAGGGCATCTAGAGTTTATCATGACGCAATCATTCAATTTGACTGAATGTGCTGCTCGGCCTCTCTGCCTCTCAGTGGCAACTTCACTGTCTTGAAGCAACATGAATCAAGTAAGTTAAATTCGCTTAAAAAAGCCAAACTACAAGTGTAGACATTTAAATTTTTTAACAAGGGTGTACTTGTAAGAGATGTGTATTTACACTGGCTCAGACGATGTGTAGACTTTCAACTGTCCTTGGAGCTCGCTCCACCATTTAGGAGCCAGGAGAGCAAAAAATTGTGATTTTGATGAGTTGCTAGTGTTAGGAATTTAAATTCTAGCTGGTATTTGAGTCTGACTGAAACTATTTGCAACTAAAGGGGGGGGGGGGAGCATGAGCAGTTGGGCCATATATAAGGCCTTTATTCAAATGATTTATAAATAACCCTTGCTGCATATTGTTAATAATGAATCTTATAATTGTTCTGAATTCTAACTTTTGGTATTAAACCATTATTCCCTTAGACTCATCCAAATATATTTCAAGCAGCTGTCTGATAAAGTTCTGGAGGTCGGACATGGTGACTTTGTTGACATTGTTTTGTCTCGTTGTTTTGGTTTTGAGGATCCTAATGTTTACATCAACAGGACATTGTTTGAATATAGCAGGAACATCATATTCCTTTCTCCAATGGCCCACATGGCATCAGCTGTGTCAAGGCCTTTCATGAAGAGAACATTTTGCTTAGCAACTATCAGAGTAGTAGAAGCGTCACAGAGAGCGGCTTCTTGTCACTTCCTGGATTTCTGTCCCAAGAGGCGTGGACATGCCTGTGCACCAACAAGGGAGAACCAAATTGATTTGCGGTGACTCCCCTTCAATCTTTCATAACCAATCATATTAAATCTACTGTTATAACTATATCAAACCCCTTTTGTTCGGGGCCATTATTAACTACCTATTGCTAACTTAATTAGCCTAGGCTGTGATAATTGTCCATAGCTATGTTTTTCAACTTTCATTGCATCTCAATAAATATTTAAATTGGACCAGTCCGGCTCTTCTCTTATTTAGGATAAACCAACACGCCTGACACTAGTGAGGGAGCAGCAAACCGATTGGCAGATGCAGAGCAATATTCAGAATATTGGTGTCCATTTAGATGTAGTCACTGATCACCATCATTTGAAACAGTAAATGCACATTTGATTTCTGGTTAGAGGGGCAATAAGTTTGATTAAAACAGAAAGCCATGAACACAATAATTTTTCCTTTTCCCCTTCAACAAAAAAGGAAAAACAAATAAGAGTAAACTGTGAGGTGAGTGAGAAGTAAAAAAAAAAACCATTAAACTTAGCTTACCATGCTTTCTTCCTCTGTCCGCAAGACCAGGCTTTTGAATTATCACAGGAAATTCAAAAAAATCCACATAATCTCTTTGACTTCCTTTATTTGTGCATGAATATTTAGAATCTAATATGGCCTGTGTCTCTCTTGGATTCAGGCTTTGATGCATGGCTACAAAGTTTGAATTTAGAAGGTTTGAACTTGGCTGAGAAGTTGGCAGAAGCCACATTATTATTTTCCACAGCTTCGCTGCTGTGAGGTGAGTGTCAGAGACAGAGCTGCACTGTTAAAAATATCCGTAGAATGTATGTTAAAACCTGTGAAATAGCAACTGTAAAAGACCATAAAATGTAAAAAAGCACTGTATTACTGTATTAAATTCTGCTAAATCAAGAAACAGTACACTACTTTGGAATTTATAATATGTACAAAACACACATGTTTACTGTAAAATACGATTTTTTATTAAATTAATAAAAAATTCCCTAATTTCAAAAACATGTAATTACCTTCAAATTAACAGTATTATTCTGTTTATATTACATATGTTTCCAATATGTGCCGTTAAAATTACAGAACAAAACCATTCACCATTAAGCAAAAACACACCTTCATTTCTACAGACAGAGGATGTTGAAAATATAGTATATATTTGTAAAACATAGCCTATATGTTTAAATATACTGTGTTAAAATCCTCTTCTCCATCCCTATCCCCCTTCCCCGGAATCCCTTTGCTTTATCACCCGCAGATCCAGGGCCTCTGTGGCCGCACCATGGATTACGGTTTGTGGAACGCGCACCGGGGGTCACGGTGTTGGATCCAGTGTGGCGGATTCTGAGTCATGTGGGCTGATCGTGGTGCTGGTGGCGGACCCTGTGTCGCGTTGGCATTGGGCACGGGCGGTGGACCAGGACCACGGTGGTGGCTTGTGATGGGTCCTCCTGGTGGGCGGCGGTGGACGGTGACTGAGGACTGGAGTGGCGTCTGGTCTGGATGGTGGATCGTGGTCTAGATGGTTGCTGAGCATGGACTGTGCTTGCAGCGGGACTGCTTGGCATGTCATGTTGGGGTTGTCCTTCGGGATGTCTACCCTCATCAATGCTGCTAGAGACTTTGATTATTGATGATGTTGTCCTGCACGTGGCATCTATTGCACTTCTGTCCGTCCTGGGAGAGGGATCGCTCACACGTGGCTCTCTCTGAGGTTTCTACATATTTTTACCCTGTTAAAAGTTTTTTTTGTAGTTTTTCCTTACTCTTGCTGAGGGTTAAGGACAGAGGATGTCACACCCTGTTAAAGCCCTATGAGATGAAATGTAATTTGTGAATATGGGCTATACAAATAAAATTTGATTGATTTGATTGAAAATGGTAAAGAACTAATAAAGGACACTTTAAAAACAAATATCCAGGATGACCAAAAAAACACAACAGATTTATCATGTAGCTTCTAAAAGGTATACAGTGAAGGAAATAAGTATTTGATACCTTGCCGATTTTGTAAGTTTGCCCACTGACAAAGAAATGAACGGCCTATAATTGTAATAGGTTAATTTTAAAAGTGAGAGACATAATTTCAAATAAAAAAATCCAGAAAATCACAACATGTAAAAAGTAATAAATTGATTTGCATTTGATTGAGGGAAACAAGTATTGATCCCCGCAGGAGTAAGCTGTTCCTGAACCTGCTGGTCCGGGAACGGAGCACCCTGTAGCGCCTCCCAGAGGGGAGAAGGGCAAACAGTGTTAGACTGGGTTATGAGAAATTGGGTTGTTAATGAATAAAGATGTCTCTAATTTGGTCCAAAGTGAAACAAATGATTGAGTATGAAGCAAACATACATATTTTGACCATATCTGGCCATTAAAAACCACTTACAACAGATTTGATCCAGCTTGGACCTCAATGGGGTCTGAGATAGTACACCTGAGATGGCCTGTGTTTGTAGCAAGATGAAATGTAAACTTTGTCGTAGAACAAAAGCAAAGACATCATCGTAAATGTCTTGACCTCGGGAGTAACATTATATCAGTGGGAAAATTGTGGATGGCTCCTGCTCCTCAGGGATGACCTTTGAACCTTGCACCTGAGTCAGTTTTGATGGCTTGCAGGATGGAAACTAAATGTGCAACAGACATGGTATGAACTTTTTTGGAAAGGTCTTGAAGGCCACTAACATAGCCCAATGCAAAACTATGGGGGGCGCCACTGAGTAGGGCCAAACCTTGAGCACACTTACAAAATCGGCAAGGGATCTAATACTTATTTCCTTCACTGTATACCGTTCCAAAGAAATTAATTAAAATTTTTGGGCAATATAATTCCTAATAATACAACTGTTGCAAAACAAACTTCCAAACGTGTAGATATAAATTGTATTTATTTTCATGAGACCCCGTTGCTGCCGCGTGAAACCCTGCTGAAGGTATGCGTATTTGTGCATGCAGCTGGAGCCTGCTTCAACTGTTTCCGGTTCCGGAGAACATAGCTAAGAGGGGGATCAAGTCGAGAGAAGAGACAGACAGAGACACGCCGACAGACACGCCGAGAGACAAAACAAGAGACACGCTGACAAGCCACGCCGAGAGGCACGCAGAGAGACACGCCGAAAGGCACGCCGACAAGACCGCCGAGAGACACGCCGAGAGGCACGCCGACAAGACCGACACCCGAACACTCTGCAAGTATACACTTTCTTGAAGCTCTATGTGTGTGAAAACATTGTAACAAGTGTTTGCTATAGCTTTGGTTAATCATATCGTTGCATTTTGCGGTTTTCAAGGGTGAGTGAACTTTACGTTAGCCATTTTTGGAGTTAACTTTTATTTCTATCGACTGTTAGGGCATTCTGTGTTAAACGGTAGCTACTGTTAGCTAACTTTACACAAGGTTGAGAGAAATGATCCCTTGTAGTTTCTGTGGCAAGTCGCCTCACACATTAAAGGGTTATGTACTACATTGAAAACTTCACAGAAATGAACCGTGTTGCTTATTTAAGTGCATTGGAGATGGCTGCAAGCAGACATTTTGTCGCCCATTTTTACCGGAGGCATAATATATCTGCTCCTGCCAGAACTGCTTCTTTTACTGTCAACGTTACCCCTTACGAATGCGGAATGGCGCTGTGTGAACGCAAGTTTCAAAATAATATAGATTTAATTGCTCATTTGAAGGAGAATATTGTGGAGGGACGTGCCGTGACATGTCTAGTGACAGGATGCACAACTATTTTCAAAGTGAAATCTTCATTTACTGCTCATATGTCACGGAAACACAATTTTTTTTCAGACAGCACCATCACTAATTTAAATACAGAGTCTCAGTCATCATCTGCTCAAAATGAATCGGATGACAATTGCCCTCAGCTATTTGAGGCAGGTGCAGACATTGGCACAGATGCTTGTGACATGGATGTCTCAGAAAATTTCTGTGATCTTTTTCTTAGAAACGTCAGTTTATTCTACTTGAAATTGCAGGGGCAGTTTCTATTACCTGTTTCCACCATACAGAACATTGTTGACGAGATGCAAAACATCCATGAGTTGGGTCAGGGATATATTTTGAGAAAACTCACTGCTTAAAAATGACACAATGTTAACAGATGAAGACATCACCAAAGTTTGTGAGTCTGTCAGGAGTTCTGATCTTTTCTCTGCTTGTCATACAGGGCCAATGAGGACGGCATACTCACATGCCCAGTCTTTCAAAAAGAAATTCAACTATGTGGAGCCTAAGAAAATGTTTTTAGGAAGAGATGAGAACAGGACAGATAGGTTTGCCTATTATGTGCCTGTGAGAGAAACTTTGAAATGTTTGCTAGAATCTGATTTGTGCCAGATATGTTTATCAGGACAGCCCTCAAGTGAGCCTTCCTCAGATATTCTAGGTGACATCAGTGATGGTCAGATATTTAAATCCAATTACTTTTTTGTTCAAAATCCATCATGTCTCAAGCTAGTACTATACCAGGATGCCTTTGAAGTTGTAAGCCCGTTAGGCTCTGCAAAGACGGGGCATAAAGTATTAGCTGTTTATGTATCTGTTGCTAACCTGCCTCTTCATGTCCGTTCAGACACAGACCACATGGCACTGATTTTATTGTGCAGAGAGAAATATTTCAAAGCATTTGGGCATGCAAAGGTGTTCTCTGAATTATTAGAAGACTTGAAGGAATTGGAGGAGAATGGAATTGTAGTTTCAAATGGAACAGTTGTCAAAGGAAGCTTGTATTGCATTGCTGGAGATAATTTAGGCTCACATTGCATCGGTGGCTTCACTGAGAATTTCAGTTGCGCACAATATTTCTGCAGGTACTGCCTTATAACGCAAGCTGAATTTCAGGGTGATGATCCAAATCTCTGCGGACCAGAGAGGACCATAGACCGCTACAATTCTGCTGTTGATCGCCTCCAGACTGAAGATACACCAATTGTAGAAGGAGTAAAGTTCAACTCGGTATTCAATTCTTTAAAATACTTTAACATCTGTCAGCCAGGTTTGCCACCTTGTCTAGGACATGACATCTTTGAGGGAGTTTTGTCCTATGATGTGGCACTGTATCTTAAATATTTCATAAAGAAGAAGGCATGGTTCACTTACTCCACTCTCAATCGGCGCATTAAACAGTTCAAATACTGCGCCTCTGATGCTTCGACAAAGCCAAGTGAGGTCAGCCCTACAGCATATAAACTCTCAGGACAGGCCATACAGAACTGGAACTTTTTAGGGCTGCTGCCTCTCATTATAGGTGACAGAGTGAGAGATACAACAGATGATGTGTGGCAGTTGACTATGCAGCTAAAAGATATTGTGGAGATGATATGTGCTAAAAAAATGTCAGTGTCTCAAGTTGCATATCTTGATGTTCTTATTCAAGAATATTTAGAGTCCAGAAAAGCTCTATTCCCAGAAATTAACCTGAAACCTAAACATCACTACTTGCGCCATTACCCAGCACTGACTCTGAAATTTGGACTTTGTGGAGTTTGGTGGACTAGTGCTTATTTTGGTAAAAAATGATATTGTTCATGTTTTGGTGTCAAAGCACGTAGCAGAATTCCTTCCCAAGTACCATCTTTACACAGTTCGAAAAGACAATGATAAGATGCAGTGTCTGAAACTTAATGAAAAATCTTAATGAGATTAATTTCTATCCATTGCCATCTTATATGAAAGATGGATATCAAATGGTTCCATTGAAGCACAGTGTGTTGTCACTCTAATGAATGTCTTGGGCTGTCATTCTGGTGTTAATTGAGCTCACTTGGAACTTGGGAGCGATCTTTCATCCTGATTTTTCCTTTAACACACATGTTAAAGCCCTATGGGAAAAGTTTTATTTGTGAATATGGGCTATACAATTTGATTGATTGATTGACTTGATCGTTTCATAGAAATCGGAAATGGATGATGCAGAGCAAAATATCCTCAGCAGTGCCGTTATGAAGGTTTTGCCAGACCTCCCAGGCTCATGTCTACAAATTCTGGAGGAGACACTGCAACAGTTGGGGACACCACTGAGGATTTGTCTTTTATACAGGAAGCTGATCTTCTTTCTGTACTAAGACCAATTCAAGCCAGAAAATTGGTGGAAGCCTGGAAACAGACAAGTAAATACATTTTGCCAAAATGTAATTTAGTAGAGAAAATATTATATACATGTTGTTATTGTAATTATATGTGTTTTACAGGACAGAGCACCGAGTTTTGCAACGAGCCAGTGTTGACCTCTCCAGCTTCCTCATCAGGCTCCTCACTCTCTCCTTCCTTCTCACCAAGTCACTAATTTACAGTTGCTGATTGGGTTGACAGCTTCCCAATTCCATGGGAGAAGTTTCCTGAAGCCTTGATGTAGTGTCTGATGAGGGAGAAGAGGCCAAGCCCACAGTTACGGAGAGAAATGGTCCGTATTGTTGTCTCTGAAATGATGAAAGCCTCCACTTCTCCAAGTAAACAAGCGTCAACAGAAGTTGCCAAGAAAATGGTCGCCAAATATCCGAGATCAATACAAGATATTATCGAAGGTGACAGCAGGTTATCACTCACTGTGTTACGACCCTGTCTAGGGGAAAATATAATCGCAACATGCTACAATAGTTCACCCCCTCCTTGCCACGCTCCCAAGAACCAGCCACAACAATTAACAGCCTGTTCGTGTTTATTGACACATTTGCTTCAGGGTGGGCTTACAGCAAAATAAACAGAAAACAACCCTAAGGCGAAACAACCTAATCTTCCCTACTCAAAATTAAAGAAAACAAAAGACTTCATACTGACCTAACTCCTCAACAACAAAACATGAGAAAACATGGTTCGAACGAAAATGCTACCCACCCCTACCCAGAACGGGCTGTTACCAAAAGAACAATTTACAGAAGGCTGCATAAGTTGAGTCCGGCTGGAGGTCCTGCTGGCAGTGGCAGGAGGAGAGAGAACCGCAGGAGCTTTGGGAACCGTCCTCTTATCCTGGAAATACGATCCACCTCCATCCCTGCTGGAACCAATCCGCTCCCTGTAAACACATCCACCCACTCAAAGAGACACACCTGAAACGCATCCACTCGAACAGACACACCTGAAACACATCACACAATCATCACGAGAGAGAGAGAGAGAGAGAGAGAGAAAGAGAGAGAGAAAGAGAGAAAGAGAGAGAGAGAGAGAGATCCACACAACCTCAAGGTTGTAACACCTCCCCCCTTAAAGATCGAACATTTCTCTCCAAAAGAAAATTATCGATTCCACAGGTCACCGGAACGCGAAAGTGCATCAGCTATAACATTATCTTTACCTTTCTTATGCCGAATTTCGATATTAAAGTCCTGCAATAGCAGCGACCAACGCATTAAACGCTCTCGACACAGTCTTCCGATCGGATCTGTTCTTCATCTTGGTCTGAACAGAAGCAAGAGACTGTCTAGCTGTCACTAGTGCTTTTATAATAGCCTTTGACTTTATTGTGCGTAAGGGCACAGCTTCAGGATATCGAGTGGCAGCGCACATCATAGTGAGGATATACTGGTTGCCAGATTTAGTTTTTGGAAGTGGTCCCACACAATCAATCACGACATGCTCAAACGGTTCTCCTATTACAGGGATAGGGTGTAAGGGTGCACGAGGGACCATTTAGTTAGGTTTTCCCACAACCTGGCAAATATGACATGATCGGCAAAATGCCACCACTTCGGATCTCAATCCCGGCCAAAAAAAATACCTAAGGATGCGCCGAAATGTTTTGGAAATGGCCAAATGTCCTGACAGACTATGATCATGTGCTAAACTCAACACTTGAACACGAAAGGGAGTTGGCACAACTAGTTGTCGGATTGTACTGTGGTCACTGTCAGGCCCAGAAGACCACCTCTGCATGAGGACACCATCATCAAAGAAGTAAGTGCCAGACCTCTCCCTTCTGTTTTCAGAAGCTGCAGACAAACTACTAACTAAGGTACAGTCACTCTGTTGGGCCTTAATCAGTTCTACTTTGTCCAGGGACAAAGACAAATCTGGAACCGTCCACATGTGGTCATACGTTTTTTCCACTGTTATTCTTGTTGTTGGGGCTTCACCCAAAACAGACCTATCTACCACAACATTATCCTGTACCATGAAAGTATCAGAAAGATGCACCACATCATCTAGTTTACGAGCCCTGGCACGCGTAACGGCGCACGCAGGAAAAATGGAGGGTGAGTCACATGTTACCACGGTGGGGATTTCAACAACCTCGGGGGAGGGGAACACTTTTACTCCTGCAACATCATTCCCAAGAATTAAGTCAACCCCCTGTATTGGCAACTGGGATCGCAACCCAACTCGCACAAGGCCAGACACAATAGGAGAGGACAGCTGCATAGTATGAAGCGGCACACGTAAAACACTCATTTTAACCCCCCAAATCAGTATATCTGTGCCACAGTATGTTCACTTCGAAAAAGGTAATACACCAGCCCGAATGAGAGAATGTTTCGCACCGGTGTCTCTTAATATTTTAATGGGCACCGGGCTAGCTCCACCCTCGGGTATAACCACATAGCCATCTGAGATGAATGGTTTAAAATCAGCATCAACTTCATCATCCTGTTCTATCTGAGCCACCATGTGATCTATTCCAGGTACTGTTTGAAACAGCCCGATAGCAGAGGGTCTGTCTGACCTCCTAATCTGTTCTTTTTTCAACAGCGGACAATCAGCAATAAAATGTCCACTTTCATGGCAGTAGAAACATGCACGCCTATTACGTGAAACTGGTGACTGGTGCCTGGGACTCCGGGGTGACTTTTGTCTCTCCCCCACCACTACCCTATCATGGGACACATGTGAGGAAAACACATTCTTATGGGTTAGGGCAAATTCATCAGCCAGCACTGCTGCTTGTGACAAGGTTGCAACCTTTTGTTCATTTAAGTACACCACAATATTCTCAGACAAACACCTTTTGAACTCCTCAAGAAGCATAAGTTCACGTAAGGCAATAAAATCCTTGGTTTCAGAAGCCTGACACCATTTATTAAACAATGTGGTCTTCTCATGTGCAAATTCCCCATACGTTTGGTTGCCAGTTCTTCTACAGCGCCTAAATTTTTGGCGATAAGCCTCAGGAACTAATTCATAGGCACGTAGAACAGTAGATTTTACCACCTCATAATCCAGAGACTGTTCTAGAGTAAGACTATTTAAGACCTCCTGTGCCTTGCCTACTAACTTACATTGTAACAATATTGGCCAAACATCCTTAGGCCATCTTAAAGCAGACGCAATACGTTCAAATGCACAAAAGTATGAATCAACTTCTGTTTCCCTAAACGGAGGAACAAGTGCCACATGTCTGCCGACATCAAAGCTATCCTGATGGAAGAGGGTAGGTGATGTTACCCGAATGGGGGTGGCAGACACTAATGTGGGTTCCCGCTCCAACTTTAGAGCTCGCACTCGTAGATGCATTGCCTCACACTCCACCTCCTCAATACGGAGCACCAAGTGGAGCTCCTCGGCCGTCATGTCTGCCTTAATCATGGGATCCATGTGGGGGGGGGACTGTGGCATTGATTTGGCCTCCGCATCTTCCCCAGTATCCACATGAAGTTCTGGAAACACCCCCTTCTCCCCTAGTTTTTCAACCAAAAGTTGTTTTAACTCTGCTTTTTTTGCATGTGAAGGTACTTGAACCCTGAAAAAATCTGCCACAATTAATAAATCCGCTTTCTTACATTTATCCAGCTTTTTTTAAATCGAGGGGTCTGTGGCAAAATCGTTTAATTGAAAATCCATCCTATTAACATAAACAACCAACCGGCAACACGTTTGTGGAGAATATATCTATACGAACATATATATCATCTGCCAACAATTACTGAATGAAAATGCGAAGAGCAAGAAACAAAGAAAAATTCCCCAAAAGAAGAAACGGACGAGCCCCCAATTCATGTTACGACCCTGTCTAGGGGAAAATATAATCGCAACATGCTACAATAGTTCACCCCCTCCTTGCCACGCTCCCAAGAACCAGCCACAACAATTAACAGCCTGTTCGTGTTTATTGACACATTTGCTTCAGGGTGGGCTTACAGCAAAATCACAAACAGAAAACAACCCTAAGGCGAAACAACCTAATCTTCCCTACTCAAAATTAAAGAAAACAAAAGACATCATACTGACCTAACTCCTCACCAACAAAACAGGAGAAAACATGGTTCGAACGAAAATGCTACCCACCCCTACCCAGAACGGGCTGTTACCAAAAGAACAATTTACAGAAGGCTGCATAAGTTGAGTCCGGCTGGAGGTCCTGCTGGCAGTGGCAGGAGGCGAGAGAACCGCAGGAGCTTTGGGAACCGTCCTCTTATCCTGGAAATACGATTCACCTCCATCCCTGCTGGAACCAATCCGCTCCCTGTAAACACATCCACCCACTCAAAGAGACACACCTGAAACGCATCCACTCGAACAGACACAGCTGAAACCCATCACACAATCATCACGAGAGAGAGAGAAAGAGAGAGAGAGAGAGAGAGAGATCCACACAACCTCAAGGTTGTAACAACTGGTCAAGCAGTTCCAAGCCCGCATCGAAAATGTTAAGCGTTTCTCCTCACAAAGGTTAAGGAAGCATAAACAGGGGTCAGATGAGTACGACACAGAGGAAATCCCAGCTGAACAAAAGGCAGCTACTCAGGACACTTATGGCTGCATAAAATGGGACATGAAATTCATGCCAGTGAGTGAGACCACCAAGAGCCTACAGGAGAAGAGGGACAAAATGAAGGTGCTCAGGGAACAGACGAACTTCAGCCAAGCGCTTGTAGAAACTCTAATGAAGAGCACCTACTACTCCCAACGTAAAGACGTTAACAACGGACAAGATCTGTGTTCTCTTTTGGAGGAATGGCCATTTTTGTTTCTTGAAATCGGCATGACAATACACTTTCAAGAGCTCACTGGAGTGTCATTGAGAGAGGTTTTTATCTGCAGTTTAGAAAAGAAGGGAAAACTGCTTCTGGACTTTATGAGAACCATTTGTGCTGGCAAGTGCAAGCGGGTTTTGGTGGCGGTCACAAGTCTTGAAATCATAAGAGGACAGTTAATGGGATGCTCGGAAGATTTGAAGGATGTGGTGCTCCTCCTTCTAGCCTATTTTGGTGAAAAATAGGCTAGAAGAAGTTCAACTAGGAGAAGTTCAACTAGAACGCTTGCCTGTGACACCATGCATCATTGTATGTGGTAAGTTGATATTCAGTTTTGTAAAGTAATGACATACATTGATAAAGAAAGTACTTGGTTGCAGCCCAGTAACATTTATTTAATTTTTTGAGAAAATAGTGGCTTTTGTGTTCTCTTCCATGTATCTTTTTTGCAGGAACCTCCTGCTATACCTCAAGGCAGTTCATGCTGAGTGTAGACCGCGTAGTTGTGAACGACCAAATCCCCACATTCATAACTGCCATCTTATTGATGTTTGGAAGCTACTATTGTCTGAACATACACTATCCGGTGGATCTGGCCTCTACACTTGAGTTCCTTCAAAAGTAAAGAAATATACAGCATTTTCATGCTTTAAAACAAATCACTCTATATAATGGTTGATTATGAATTCTTGTGTTCAAAAAGGTGTTGCTTCCTCATCAACCCAGAGAAGGGCACGAAAGTTGAAACAAAGTAGAAAAGGAAGCAACTTTCAGTAAAACCAAGAGTCCTCACCCTCCTCTCAGATCTCTCTGATCATGAGGGGCGAAACATAGTTTAAAGAGACTTTTTCAACTGAACTGTTCAGCTACAGTATCTGTATGGAACATGATGCACTTTACTGTACCTTAGTTGTTATCCAGTGTTATTCAGAATAGTATTTTTATATGTTTACAGTCGTTTTGAGTGCTTGAACAAGTCTGGTTGGTTTGGTTCATATAAATGTATGTGACCCGGCTTATTGTACTGTCAAGGACAGAGCAATATGTTACATTGAGGAAGGATTCCTACATGTACTTTTTGATTTTCTTTTTTGTTGCCAGAAACAACTTTCAAGATGTTAAGGTTCCTACTGTGTTTTATAAGTAGGGTTGGTTTGTTTCTTTTAAAGTAATGTAAACTGGCGTATTACAAATTTTATTGGAATGAATAATTCCTAATTATTACTTGAACAATAAGCTCAAGGCAACAACTGGGTTTATCTTTGTTTTTTACAGGCTGCTCTTTTGTTGTTTTGTAAAATACTTTGTGTGGAAGACAGGCTTATTATATATATATATATATATATATATATATATATATTTGTTTTATATATATATATATATATTTGTTTTATATATATATATATTTTGCCAATAGCAGATTTTCAGGTTATTCTGTCAATCCAGTCAAGTTAATGAAACTGTGAAGAACATCTAAGCTTTGTTTGAGTGCTTTTGAGACACTTTACAGTAGGTGGAGGGCTTCTGAAATTGTTCAGTTCTTTGGATCTTCTTTGAGGTAAGTAAACTTAACTACTCTAACATATGAATTTAATAATTTGTACCCCCTGACCTTGTATATATTGTCATGTCAAAGATATTAAGAGTTTCACTCCTGCCACCTTTCAGACATTGTATTAAAACTCCTGAGCGGTGTGAGGGAACAACATGCTGGCTTTTGGGACACCAAGGAAATGGTGAGTTTCTGATCCGAAATTAAAATTGGGGATGATGTGCAGCAAACGACCCAAGTTAGTATGTGTTCCTCCATATATAACTATTATATGTCCTTACTTTCTTTCAGGTCGTATTACCTGTACCAGTGGTTCTACTTCATTTGGACCTAAGCAACCTCTGAGCTGTCCCACCAGTCCACACCTCTGATCAAATACCAGATTTATCAAGGATAAACAGTGGTAAGTTGTTGTACAAATTGTTGTTTTCTTTAGTCTAGAATGTACCCTTTATATTAGACTATTTTATATTGAAATACTTTATATTTACATCGGGAGTGGGTACTCTCTTCAGAGGCAGCCATGTTTTTTACAATAGCCCGGACTGGACAAATTAAACACACTTTGAGATTTTGATAGCCACTGTTTAAATGCTATGCAAATTGTTGTATTAATAGTGTTGATATAACTATTATTGTTTGTTCGTCATCCACAGTGATGATGTAAAGACTTAATAAAAAGTTTCCTGAACATCATACCATGTCTGTATGTGACTGTACAACCTGCTGTCAAGTCTGGACCCGATGACAAGGACACCAGTCTTATCGAGCCTAATTAGAGGTAAGCAGTGGTAAAGTTTATGGCTGCATGTTAAATATAACTATATTTCCAGTTGTCTGCTGTTTTAAATCTGAGTAGTCCAAATTATTTTTGTGGCTGTGAGTCTATAGGTTGTCTATATGTAAGCAGCATGCTTAAGCATTGAATCAATCTAACTTTGGCTTTGTTTGTTTTCTGTCGGCAGAGAGGATATTGCTAGTCTACAGTGAACACCTGATGGACAACATGTCAATCATCAAGCAGAACTGGTGACAAAACATACTTCAAGTTCCAACATCTTGGACACATGTCTGTGTGACACTCTATCCCATGTTGACCCCCCTCTTCAGTCAGGTCTGGACTCAGTGAATCATTACTCCTGATTAACAATGGGCAAGTGACAATTTTTTCATAATGTTTATTCAGTCCACCATGGATTGTCCTTCATGTATATGGGCACACATGTTTTTTCTTTGAAGAGAACACTTCTTTGAGAATTTAATGAACAAAGTATTGAATCAGTTAAATCAGTTTTTCAAAGATAATATGTGAATGCACAGTTTCTGTCCCTGGGTTTACAGTGGTGCTGTATTTGTAATGCAATTTGTACTGTATTTTTTACGGGGAATTTCTGGCAACCACAGCTGCCAGTATTTTACCGTAAAATGTAACATTTGAATGAATGTACTGTGTTTATCACTGAGACTGTAATTTGGTTCAGTTATTTTTACTATTAAATAAACTGATCATAAACATGTTTGTGACAACTTTTTTTTTTCAAGAAAATAACCGTTAAGAGGTTTATATTACTACTATTGTTTTTAAAGAAAATTACCGTAAAACAGGTTTATATTACAATTGTTGTTTCTAAAGAAAATTACCGTAAACAGGTTTATGTGACAACTGTTATTTTTAAAGAAAATTACCGTTTAGAGGTTTATATCAAAACTTAATAGACTGCCGTAGGCAGGTTTATTTTGCAACTGTTTTTTTTAAGGAAAATTCCTGTAAACAGGATTACAGATTATTGATTTTTTTCCGGGTAAATTACTGTAAAGCACAACAGTTCTTGAAATTTATGGTTCTAATAAGACACACTCTAATGTTGTATACATTTTCAGTTTATTTTTACGGTGAATTTCTGGCAACCACAGCTGCCGGTATTTTACCGTAAAATTTACACGTTTTTTTTAACAGTGTGCTCAATTGGCCGCAGAGTCAGTAGCTATGCACAACAGGCTGGATTATGGTATGGGAATGGAGGGAGAGCAACAAGGAGGTGTGAGCTGGCAGGGGTAGGACATATGACAAACTGTGAAGTGAGAGTAAACAACTCTACTCCAACAAAAACTACAATGCAGTATGTAAGAAGCACTCTATACTCTATGTCTACATGGAGTACAAGTATATAGTTACATCTTTTCTTGTCTTCTTTCTGTCTTCTCCTCTTTCAAGAGCAACACAATGTTATTATATAAAAAATTCTAAATATATTCTGGACAAATAGCCAGACCTCAACAATGGGTATGATGCCTAACTACAGAAAACTAGGCATTAATTCAAAAATTTTTGTAAATATCCTGTAAAATATATTAATATACAGGTTATGTATTTCATATCATTTTTCGAAAAAAAACAAAAAAACATTAGTTTCCTCTTAAATAACATTGCATTATTATGGAGGGTGTGACTACTTGACAAGTCGACTATCAAAACCACTAGTCAACACTTTGCATCGCTGTGGACAAGTCATTCATCTGTGGCTTTGACTCAATGCAGTAATTACAGCATCAATCGTGATGCATCTACTGCAGATATGCAACAGGGGGTGCTGTTCTTGTTCATCAAGCCTGTTTAGTTCTTTAGTTGTGCACAACCTACGAAATTACAGTGAGAAGCAGTGGGCACATAATATGGAATAACTACACTAAAGGTACAGTGCATTATTCAAACTCAATCTCTCCCTCTCCTCTTCAGAGCAAAGATGTTATGTTAACCTAAACGTTTTCTGAAACCCAGAATAACCAGTCCACCAGTGAAACTGAGAAGTAACCAGTTCTGTGCTTCCATAGTTAATAAATATGCATCGGACTGGCTCTTGTCTGGTTGTGACTCACATTGTATCAGTGATGTATGCCTAAAGTTGAATTTGACTCAAATTGTATTGCAGCTGGGCACCTTTTTAAACCACTTCATAAGTAAATGGCAGCCTACCACTGTCCCAGCTTCTGAGTGAGTTACACAAACATATCTGTGAACCAGGAAAAACGCAGTCAACTGTTGGGGTAGACTCCCCAGTGGGTTGTAAATACTTGGGCCCTGCTAGGCCAAGCTGAAACCAGTTTGGCCAGTTTTCAGTCTTAATTCACACCTTCCTCAAACAGCCTGGAGCCGACGGTGAAGACAAAGGATTGTAAAACTTTTGGAGGGAAAACATTCTCCAGCAGGCCTGAGAATCTCCCCCTGGTGGTTGGAAAATGTCCTGAAGAGCCTTCAGGACCCCCGCTGAGTTCCAAGCCCCACCCACTAAGGTCGGAATCCTGACACTCATTGGCTGAGAGCCAACTGAACCCTGTGACCACTTCCGGAGGAAGCAAGAACCTCTCAGGTAGAATAAAACCACTGAGACATCAATAATTGCTGCCATTTTTACCCTGCTCTGAAGACATCACGAGGCCCCTTCGGGGCCTCCCAGCTGTTTAGTTGCTAAAGGGGGCAATCTTAACTTTTAGTTTATCAGCCATTTTACCCTGCTCTGAAGACGTCAACAGACCCCTCCGGGTCTTTCCAGATGATTTAGTTGCTAAAGGGGGCAACCAGAGTTATGTTCGTTCATTTGTTTCATTTTCTTTTATCTTAAGTTTGATCTTACTTTGATAGAGACTATTTTTGTTTTAACTTGAAAAGACCAAACAGGAAATTGCACGCGGAACAATCTCAGACTGTTTCACTTTCCCCACGGACTTTACTTTCTTTTCCCAACGATCTACAAACGGCTTCCACAGCCGTCCCCTGACGAAGAAGCACGGCGTTCATCCCGTTGAGGAGCAAGCAGAATCCGTTCCTATTCGGTCCAGCCGACGCCGCTGCGACAGAGGAACCAGCGCAACAGAGCTTGAGCGGCCACGATTATTCACTGGACTTCCGAAATATCCGCGCGACACGCGCATGGAACACCGTGAAGGTCACAGTAAGAGGCTTTATTGTCTGGGCAGATGTTAATCTAATACGTAGCGTATTGTTTTAATACTTGAATGTATTTGTTTTGTATGAGACCGCAGAGTCTCCAGTGTTTTAGCGGCGATTCGCCACTTCCGGTTTCCGGTTACGGCCTTGTGCCATAGTTTTTAAGTGCCGTGAGCAGCGTCTCCAGCTCATTGTGACCGTTTGAACAACTTGAAGAGACTTTACCGGTCAAACCTCAGCAGACAACGCCACTTGGGTGCTGAGTGGTAAAGTAAATGTAACTTGTCTCTGACGGTGCTTTTAAGAGCTTTGCTCTCTCCTGATCTCTCTCTATCTCTCCCTCTCTCTCTCTTTTCTCCTAAACCTGTTTATACACACATCCGATCTGTATTTAGAATACAGTTCAGGTAACATAGTTAAATCTATATTCAGAGAGGCTGGACACATCTGGAAGCCATGCGGCCGAACGCCAAAGCAGAGACAAAGAATTCTCTTTCTCTGAAAATCCCTTTGTGTAATTCATGTGACGACCACCAGTGTGAGCTCCGGCCACATGGTGTCATTAACATAGACTCCATTTTGAATAACGCAAGTTCAACCACCATTTTGAGTCTATTATTGCCACGCCTCCTCTCTCACTCTCCTCCCATTCTGGCTCTAAATTCATAACGGCTCCGCCATCTTGTTTTGTAGTCAATTCGCCATTTTGAGAGTTTTTAGGCCTTGATTCCATGAATCATGATCGGCCGCCATCTTAGATGTGACGTGACTGCGTTATCGCCACGCCCCCCCTTCTTTTTCTCTCTCTCTCTCTCTCTCTCACACACTCACACACACACCCACACAGACACATTGATAGACACGGACAGATACACACACACAGATACACATAGATGAATACATGTGTTTTCTAAATTGTGATAAGCGGCTGCTGTTGTTATCTTTGAAATATCGGAGCTTGTTAAAATGATGAATCATTGAATAACATAACTTTATTTCCCCTTTTTAATAAATGCTTTTGTAATTAAAGTATCTGTAGTCTGTGATTATTTGTGCATATGTATGTGATTGCAGCTGGATTATGATTGCCTGTGCTCGAACTTAAAACCCTTCATTGTTTATTACATAATCATTAATACTAAATATTGAGATTATTAATATAACTTATATCATTGAGACTGATATTTTATAGATTGACTCGTTGGTCCCTGTAACCAGGGTGGTGCCCCGCGACAATAAGCAATGATTACAGATTTGTATTATTCTTAATTGATAATTTTATTGTTTTCATTAATTATTTTAACTGATTAATGGATAACCGTATCATTTCTAATTAAATGTGTTACTGTTCTTAATTAATAGCTTTATCATTTTTGATTATTTTTAATAAATAATTGTTATTTTAATAATCATATTTCATGATTATTAATAATTAGCCAACGTCAATTCTACTCCTACTATTGCACAACACAGCTATCATAAACTCTTCAACATAATGTTTAAGCATCATCTATTCTAGGTGCATTGAATTATACTTATTATAGTTCACTGCAGATTATCTAATTCACTAACCCGTCCTGTGCTTCTCATCAAATCTTATCTGTGAACCTCAAGGACAGCAAATGTCATGGAATACCAGCTTTGATCCTCAGGGCATTCAAAAATAAATCAAAAAGTAATGGATATTTTTTGGAAAACTTGATTATACATGCATCATTCACTAAATCTGTTTTAATATTTGTATGTATAATCAGTACATAAATTGATGACTTATTTTTGGCACGATACTTCTTGGAGATAATACAATTGAGGCAGAGGGATAAATATCCTGGTATAATATTCAAAGATGCTCCTCTTTCTTATATTAATTACTGTTCTACTGACTTCTGTCTTGCAATCCACATTTTTCTTTCAGCGCTTTCAAAGGTTCAATTTAGTTTCTCCAGCTGTACCATACAGATAGCAGTACACTTGTGCCAAGGATGTTACCTTAATGGGTCTAACAAATGGGCTGTCATCTGCATACACATCCAACAGAATCCATGAGAAAGCACTAGTCTACAAACACAAGGGCAGGCACATATTGTATAATTTTCTTTTTTACCTTTTGTTTTTGATGACACTTGAGGTCAATATCTTGGTTGTTACTATAGTGTGGAACAAAGTTGGAAGATCAATAACTTCCCATGTCTAGCATTGTGTGTAGTGCTGATAGTGCTTGGCCGAGGAAAAAAATTGGCAGGAGTGCTCCATTGTTTTTTCTCTTGAGGGTAATGAACGCAAACCACAGAGACAGTGATTAAACACAAGACCAAACTTTCAAACAAAACCACCCAGTATGTCTAACAATAGGACCACTCAGACAATGAATAACAGTGTGTGTGTGGCAGGGTGGATATGATCGTGAGGATAATAAAGAGGGAAAAGAAGGACAAAGTTATGACAGAAGAAGAACTACGGATATCTCTAAGTATTCCATATTACACATTAGAAAAATAAATAATGACATGCCATGATTGTCTGTGACCGTCCTTATTTTACATGCTTCTTGCCTCTCTCAAGCTAGCAAGCTCTACATCTACTACCAAATATAGCCCATTAGCTCCTTATATCTTACACAACAAGATCAATAAAGTTATTCATAATCAAACAACTAGTACAACCTATAGACCTGGGTCTGTCCATAGTTTAGACTGAGAAAAACCAAACTAAGATCTTAATACCAAGTGTAAATGTAACCAGGTTAAAAACTGTTGAGTTACAATCTTGATTGTTAACAACACTACTGCCATCAAGGTGGCATCATTAGATAAGATTGTGATTAGAAAAGAATGAAATAAAACTATCATTGATGCGTTCTTTAAAATATATATATTATAAAATAGAAATTATATTATGGGACGCAGCTAAAGCTGTTCTCAGGGGGAAGATTAAAGCCAGGGCAGCTGCACTTAAAAAGGTGAAAACCCAAAAATTAATTGGTTTACAGGAAAAACTGAGAAACCTGGAACAAATACACATTACAAATAAAGAACCCTCGATTATACAACAAATCAGACATACTAAACAGGTAATAGGTAAAATATTAGGTGAGGAGGGTGAGAAAAATATAGGATTCATGAAACAAAGATATTACGAGGCTGGCCCTAGGCTCCTGAGGCTTGGAGGCTCAGAAAACAACAGGCAGAAAACATTATCCACAAGATTAGAGACCCTACTACAAATAAAATGACTAATAATTTGGACGGCATACAAAAAGCGTTTGAAAGATATTATAAATATTTGTATTCTCATCAGAACAGGTTAATAACCACCCAGCTGGTGAATTTCTGAGCTCCTTAGACCTTCACACACTAGGTAAAGAAGCTAATGATAAACTCATCTCACCAATAACAAAGGAGGAAATAAGTAAAGCTATCTCAAGTTTAAACACTAACAAATCACCTGGCACGGATGGCTTTCCTCCAGAATGGTATAAGTCAATGAAAGACCACCTGCTCACTCTTTTGGAGTCCAGTTTTAATTATATCCTAAAAGGAGGCTCTCTCCC
This sequence comes from Platichthys flesus, assembly GCF_949316205.1. Taxonomy (NCBI): domain Eukaryota; kingdom Metazoa; phylum Chordata; class Actinopteri; order Pleuronectiformes; family Pleuronectidae; genus Platichthys; species Platichthys flesus. The sequence goes on from NC_084952.1 coordinate 21,633,751, forward strand.
TCCCTCCTGGAGAGAGGCCTTCATATCTGTGATCCCCAAAGAAGGTAAGGACAGAGCAGACTGTAAAGGGTACGGACCTATTAGTGTTTTAAATTCAGACTATAAATTGTATGCCACCATTTTAGCAAAAAGAATGGAACCTGTAATGTCCTTGCTAATAGACGAGGACCAAACAGGATTCATAAAGAATAGACAGACACATGACAACATAAGAAGTGCCTTACATACCATCAAACAGATTAACAAAGACCAAATTAGTGCCATCATGCTCAGTTTAGACCAGGGGTCTCAAACTTACAGCCCGCGGGCGATATTTTGTGGCCCCCAACTTAATATAAAAGTTTAATGTTAGTGCGGCCCGCAAGTTTTATATTATAGCAACCCCGCTGTTAGCTGCTGTGTGGTACAATGTTATGATGTTCTGGTTTCCTACTGTGGGACAATGTTATGATGTTCTGGTTTCCTACTGTGTGCCTGTCCAGTGAATGCGGCATGCATGTGAGTGACATAGGGGACGGGGTCGTGTGTGTGTGTGTTTGTATACGTGTGAGAGTGAGTGAGAGAGAGTGCCGGGAGAGAAAAGAGTGGCTTTGGATGTGCGGAGAGCAGGAGGGTGAAACTCGTAGTTTTCCGCCCTCTTTCGCGCAGGTCATGATGTATCCAGTGCTTCATTTGTAAATCACAAGGTGCCGGAACGCTAAGTACATATGACAGTGCAGGTACAACGAGCACAGGTCCCGGAACGCACATAAAACGACGCTTAAAACAGCACACTAATGCCACTTACAATGCAGTGGGACTTATTTAGGCTATACGGTATCAGTTCTTTGTGTCAGTGATTAATAAAGTGGCATCTTGAGCAAAGGCGACGTCTGTGTCCAGCGGAGATAACAAACGGAACAAACACACACACACACACACAATTTGTTAAATTGAAGGCTAATTCAAGGGACACCACGGCTCCTTCACGCACACGCTGCGTTGTGAGGTTTTAGGAGCTTCTTTACGCAGACGGATTATTCTAAACTGCAGCAGTTTATAACATGTCATTGCGCTAATATCTACATTTTACAGTCTGGGCTGTTTTACATTATTATTTACACCTGCTATGTGTTGATGAATTTTAATGATTTAAATTCCCTCATCCTCTGGTGGTGATATTTACGCACAGAGCCACAGACTCTACATGACGATGTGCATAATTATTTTGGTTCATCTTAGAGGTCTGCATTTGTTATTGATTTATGAAATTGTGATGCTGTTACGAAGTCAGCTTTATATATAATTTATTAGATTATCTTGTTATTGCGTGGCCACAAATTAGTAATTCATCCACCAATTTCAACAGGGGCTCCGTAATTTTCTAGTGATTATCATATTGTTATATTTTATTTTAATAATTTCTTGCGAGAATTGAACCCCAGCTTCCCTGAGCTTACGCTAATGTTCAAGCAGACCATATGCCTTTTTGGGAGCTCATATTTGTGTGAAAAGCTCTTCTCCACCTTGAACTTCAATAAGTCCAAGTACAGGTCCAGACTTACTGATGATCATCTTCAAGCCATACTGAGGGCCTCAAGCAAAGTTTTTTTGTGGAATACCTGATGGGGCCCAGCCTCACCCAGATACTGCCTCCAGCGGCCCCCAGGTGATTTGAGTTTGAGACCCCTGGTTTAGATGCTGAAAAAGCTCTTGATTCAGCTGGGTGGGAATTTCTGTATTTAGTTATGAAGAGATTTAACTTTAGTAAGGATTTTATACACTGTACCCAGGCACTTTACACCTCCCCCACTGCGAGAATTAAAGTTAATGGCAGTCTGTCTGATTCTATAACTTTACAACGTGGTTGCAGGCAGGGCTGCCCCCAATGCCCTAACCGGTTTAATTTATTCATCGAACCTTCAGCCCAAGCAATACGTCAGGAGACAGAATTGGGGGGTATATCCATGGGAGGAGAGGAATATAAAATATGTCTGTACGCGGACGATGTTTTGATCATAATAAAAAAATCCTAATTCAGGCCTGTCTCTATTAATGAAAATGCTGAAAACATATGGGGAATATTCAGGATATGCCCTAAATATACATAAAACACAGGTTATGACATTTAATTACACACCGACAGAAGAACTTAACGTAATGTATACTTTTAATTGGAACGCACCCTTTATAAAATATCTGGGAGTGAATCTGCCTAAAGACATGTCAAATTTATTCAATATTAACAATTACTGTATTAACAAGAAGATATATGATGACCTTGATGGGTGGAGCCTGTTGTCTCTTGACTTTGGTAGCAGAATTAGATCAATAAAAATGAATATCCTCCCTAGGTTATTATATCTCTTTTTATCATTGCCAGTGGAAATTCCTCTGAAACAATTTAGAGAGTGGAATAAACATATTTCACGATTTCACTCTCTGTTTATTCACTTGAATAAACTGCTGCAGTACTTGAATAAACAGAGACCGAGGGTTACATTTTCCACCCTTCAGCTTCCGGAGGATAGGGGTGGCAAGGCCCTCCCATCTTTAAGGGACTACTATTTAGCAGCCCAACTGAGACCTCTAATATATTGGTGTAATTCTTCTTATGGAGCTAAATGGAAAACCATGGAGTTGTCATTAACAGATGCACCAATACAATCACTGCTTGGTTGTGTTGGAATGGAGAAAAAGATATTACATACGTAGAGCCAATGGGTGAACTGCTCTTCGAAGCTATGGGGCGAGGTGATTAAAAAATGTGAACTCCAAAAACAGACATAACTACTTAGATGGCCAGCGTTGACCCCAAATTCACACCAGCATCACTAGATCATTGATATATACAATGGGTTTTACAGCTGTATGCAAAATTGTTAAAAAATTGGGAGCTTAATAGCTTTAACAATTTATGTCAAATGTACGGACTAGGTGGGCATGACTTTTACAGGTACTTACAGTTCCGGGATTATTTTTGTAAAAAGCTGAAAGGTTGTAACCCAGCGGAGCCACCAGCGATTATTCATATATTTATGGATGCATACAACTCTGGGAATATTAAAGGACTTATAAGCAAGTTATACCACAGCATTACCTCATTGAAGAAGGATTCTACCGACTATGTGAAACAACGATGGGAAAAAGAGTTGAACATTGTGATAACAGAGGACATGTGGCTGAACGCTTGGGAAATGCAGTCATGATAATGATGGCGCCTCGCATGGCGGCCACGGTGTCGCGCTCTCTCGTGCTTTTCATGTTTTTGTTTATTTGTACAGTCTCCAGCACTCCCTCTATGATTACTTTTTCTAGAGAAGAACTTATGAATGTCCGACGTTCCATTCCGCGGACCCTTCCAAGGACTTTACAGACCCAGAAATTTTTTGGGGGATTTTGGTCAGAGGAGCCGCAGCTCTCTGTGGAGCTTGGAGGAGATGCAGGCAAAGGAAACGCTTGTTAGACTGCGAAAGCGGGGGTTACAAACTCCGCTCCCGGCGTTACACCTGGCAAACGTCCGCTCTCTGCCCAAAAAATGGATGAACTGCTGCTCCTAAAGAAGTTATACAGGGATTTATCAGGATCTTCTGCGCTGTGCTTCACTGAAACCTGGCTTGGTGAGTCCATCCCTGACAGCTTCCTTCATCTGCAGGGCTTCCAACTCCACCGCGCGGACCGCGTTACGGAACTAACGGGGAAAACGAGGTGAGGAGGAATCTGCTTTTACAATCAGGTATGCAGGATAAATCATCGGTGCCAATCTGCCCACCATCCAGGACCTGTACACATCCAGTGTCAGGAAACGGGAAGGAAAAATCACTGCAGACCACTCTCAACCTGGACACAACCTTTTCAAACTCCTCCCCTCTGGTAGGCGCTACAGATCTCTGTTCACCAAAACCACCAGACACAAAAACAGTTTCTTCCCCCTCGCCGTCTCACTTCGAAACAGACAACCCACTGTGGCACTGTAATAACTCTGGATCCTTATAATAACCACTGTACAGTTACTCCCGGAATTATATTATATAATATATAATATATATTATAATTATGTTTACTTATAATTGTAATATGCACACCTGCACTTCTTTTCTTAGACCGTCGCACTGTTCGGACTGTTGTATTGTTTTGTTTTGTTATGTCTGTTCTGGATGTGTATTCTTTGTAAGCAACTGAGAGCCACTTTACCGAGTCAAATTCCCTGTTTATGCAAACTTACTTGGCAAATAAACTTGATTCTGATTCTGATCCTCCACCAACTCCTGGACTTGGAGAGACTTCTGTTGGAAAAGCTTGATTCGTTTTTTTATAACTCCCAAGCAAAAGGCCAAACAGACTGATGCACAACTGGCCTGCTGGAGAGAATGCGGAGAGGTCTTTGCTCATCATGCCCATATTTTTTGGTCTAGCCCCTTCACCAATCTTTCTGGAGAGAAATGGCAAAAATTGTTTCAAAGGTTCTATGCTTTAATATGAATGTATTATTAACAATTCTCTATCTTGGGAATATACCAGATGGGTTGAGTAAAGCTGATATATACCTACTTAGTGTCTTGCTGGCTGCAAGTAAAAAGGCCATCACAAAATGTTGGCTAAAAAAAAACGCTCCCACTACAGACTCTTTTGTTAATATTGTAAAACAACTACATGTACTACAGCAAATTACTTATTCAGTCAGACTCCAAAAAGATTTAGGTGAAAAACAATGGCAGAAATGGCAAGCCTACTTGGCCAATGAGTGAGACTGTATGCAAGTACTGGGTTTGATACTTTGTCTTTTGGATTTATTGATCACCCCTGGACCTTGACTTTGGGTAATGTTCAATGTTTTGTATTTGTCTTTTGTTTTACCTCCCTGTACTAAAATGTGAAAATGATCTATAAATATCCCTTGTTTATGCTGCATTAACAAACATGAGGCAAATTTGCAATTAAATGCAAAGGAGCAATAGATGTGAAGAAGTGAAATTAGCATCATTCACGTCACAATTAGAATCATTTGAATTTAAGCAAAACATTAACATGATGTGAAATCCAATCAATGTTGCGATTGAAACTCATTGGTCAATGATCCTAGCAAGGACCCAAACTAGCAGGTATTCAAACTAGATGCTAGCCGTCGGGTAGCTCTGAAAACGGCAGTCATTATGAAGATGAGGGTGATAGAGTATAGAATGCTCATTTAGACCCCCAGACGACAATGCTTCTCTGGTGTTCCCACAACAGGTACAATTAAACAATTGGTTTATTTCAGCCAGTAATTCAGGATGTAACATCTGAGAGATCAGAAAGATGTTCAACCTCATTGCTAAAGCCACAAAACACTACAGACAGCATCTGACCATCTTTGAGATTTAATGTAATAGTTGAAATTGTGTAACATATACTGTACATACGGTACCTGTGTAAATACCTTTGTCGCTTACCAAATACTCCCCTTTATGGTGAAATAGAGACACAACATTTTAAATGTAAACCTGTGATAGTTAACGGGAGTTAACAGCTGCTCTGTGCACACATGAATACACAGTGACAAAACAGAGGGTAAAACCAGTGGTTGTGAATGTTGTAAATCAGATTTACTCTCCTTCCCCCTCCCCCCAGCAAAACTCATAAGTACAAAACAATGACAATAACACCAAGCTATTAAAAAAAATTAGCTTCCCATTAAAACTGACTTTTTTACTCTGCGTTCCAGAGCTTTAATTTTTAGTTATAGCTATTGCAACCAGATGTAAGCGACTTTACAGCCAAAGGGCACAGGGTCTCCTATTTCCTTCATATGAACAGACAGCTGAGGTACAACCTTCCCTCTTTCTCCTCCTTGTCCCCGCTTTGCTTATCTCTACACCCACACTATTTTCCTATCCCTCTCAAGGCCTCTCCCACCACCCACTTCGCCTCTCTTTTCTTTCTTTGTCTCTATCCCTCTCTCGCTGCTCGTGGACACCGAAGTAAGGTCCTTGGTTGCTGAATGCCCACCTTTCCTCCCACACACACTCGCCTGCCTTCCTCAGAGCCCACACACGTGCACACACTTTCAAGTCTCCTTTTAAGTCACCAGAGATCATTAATATGAAAACATGTTCACATTCAGAGTCATCTGCCTGCCACTCAAAAGCAGAGCATGGTAAACTGGTTGTTTACTAAAACAATTAACTATTGGATGTAGGCACACAGTTGGAGAAGGAACAATTAACCAACAAACCTCTATAGGGAAGAAGGCAGGAGCTGAGTCTTGAATCCTTTTTTTCTCACCCTAAACCAGTGAAATCCGCAAATCATGTCTATACATAACAATGAGTCCTAATTCAAGCACTTTAAATTTGTTTATCTTATACAATTGATTCAAGTGATTTTTTTCCTCTTGACAACTGTCATACAATGAAACTGTGAAAGTTCTGTAAAAAGCTGGGACTCCCTTGCAAAAGGAAGCACGGGAGACAAAAATGTAAGTACAAAGTAAAACTTCACTTCCACAATGGGGAGGTCATACACGTGTAGGAAGTCAGAGAATCAAACTAGTCCATTTAGGGAAAAGCTACGAAATGGAAAGTCAGTAATCCAGGCAGAGTCCAAAGCCTGGTAAGCAAACACACAGAGCTTAACGCTGGAGCACATGTACACACGAAGGAGACAATGACTATCTGGCAGAGGGTGAGTGGAAACACAGGGTATAAATAGGCAAAGCTAAATGACAAACATGGTACAGGTGTGTGGGGAAACCAACAAGAAGTAGAACTGGACACTAAACACAAGAATCCAGATAACAAAATAAAACAGGAAGTGAATACAAACAGAAACAAGCTTAGCTGTTTAAACGAATCATCTCACTGGCAGAGACCTTGCCTTTCTTTCACAAACAGCTAATTTCAATAATGAATATGGATTCAGTTACTTATTAGGATGAATTCATTGCAAACAAGTCTGCATTTTGCTTCTCGCATTCGTCTCCTCAATCAATCAATCAATCAATCAATCAATCAATCAAATTTTACTTCAGCAGCCTATATTCGCAAATCAGTCTCTTACCATCACTCTTTTTCTCTTGGAATGTTTTGAAAGTAAAACAGGTACATATTCCCACTTTAAAATACTTTGTCTGGATGTTTTTCTGTACTTTTGTTGGATGTTCCAAATAATCTATAATCTTCAACCGTATAAAATCCATTTTACTCCCACAAATCCCCAATAAATCCTTGTGTTTCAATCACACCCCAATTTGAATGTAGACATAGAAAACGGACTGTCTACAAGCAGGCAATGTTGGGCCTCCAATTTTCTGATCTCATGCCGATAGGTTAGATCTAGCTCCAGCTTTTCCAGATTGAGATTGCATCTTTACAGTATCATAATCCTGCAGGGGTTAATTTGTTTTTTGACACAGAGATCGGACAGAAAGTCAACGTTCTTGAAAACTTTTTCCCCAAATCTGTGTCATGTTATTTGCCTTTGTAGGAACTGTTGTGTTCGAACATAACTTTAGTCATAATTATACTGTCGACTGTATATCTTGCTATTCCATACATTTTTCTTTCTCTTTTTCTTCTAGATGATTCCCCTTTAAAACTGTTTTTTACTTTATATGTGACTGTGACAAATACCCCTGATACAAACATTTATATACTTAGTTTTGGTTCTTTTAATTTATAAATCTGTTCATTTCAAGAAATTCTGTTGAAGCATTTGTGTGGCTTAAGACATTGCAGTGGAGCTTGTTACACAAGCAAAGTGTTTACAGAAGAGAAACCCTGTCACCGCTCATTTGTTGTTTGGTTTACGTTTCTAGCACTAAGAAGCACTTATCCTTGAGTTAGACCCACTACATTCACACACTCTTTATGGGTACAATGAGCTTTCATAAACAGTGTAAATCTTGTTTTGAGAGAAAAAATAATTATTTAATATCTATTTGTAACTCTACAAGCTGTATTTGATTGGAAACATACTCACATCAGCTGGAGGTTGCACAACAATCAAATACAGAACTATTTCTCACAGCTGTTGAGAGATTCGTCCTTCACAGCCTCTATGATTCACAGCTCCTTCATAAAACTCTACAGACTCAAAGGGAATCCCTTTCAATCCAATGACAACGATGAATGACGTTTTTTGAGCGTGGGATTATGTTGTCTGTGTGTGTGTGTGTCTGTTCCTGTGTGGTCACAGTGAGTATTCTTTAGTGTCAAATTTTCCCTGCAGTACAGTATGATAAGGCAATGTAAGCAGAGGGTTAATGTGCCTATGTGTGCTCTTTCCTCAATCTTTCATCACATGCTCTTAGACATTCTGCACCAGTGCACACTCTTGTGGATGATTGTATAGTCCATTTACACTGTTGTGAACATGATAGATAGATAGATAGATAGATAGATAGATAGATAGATACTTTATTAATCCTGTGGGAAATTCAGATAAGCAATGATGTGATTGTGTCAGTTCCAGTAGCAAAGTGTTCTGGTGCTGCTGGAGTGGATAGTAAAAAATATATATATATATATATATATATATTACATTACATTACTTTACGTTAAACCCCAGCTCGTTCAGTCCGCTCTGCTTCGGTTAATCAACTTGTTGCTCCCTCACTGCAAGCTAAACACTGATCAAAATCACGACTGTTTGCTGTCCTGGCTCCTAAATGGTTGAATGAGCTCCCCATTGACATCCGGACATCAGAAAGTTTACACATCTTCTACCGAAAACTAAAAACACACCTCTTCGGACTATACCTTGAATAAAAAAAAAAGTGTTAGTTTCAAAGGAACACCTTTGAAACTAACACTTTAGTAGCACTTAAATGGCACTTACTTATAGCACTTTGTATTTTTTACTTTTGTTTTTAGAAATTGTACTTTCTTGATTCTTTTCTTCCTGGGTATGTACACTCGGGGGTTTAATGCACTTTTTGTTAGTCGCTTTGGATAAAAGCGTCAGCTAAATGAAATGTAATGTAATGTAATATATATAAAAACAATATATATATATATATATATATATATATATATATACGAATAAATAAAAATATGTAGGTGGTAGAGACTATGCATGAGGCTAGTATAGCCAGTAAAGGTATGGACAGTGGGTTGGTATATAATGAGATGAGATGAGATCAGTCGAGAAGGGGAGGGCAGATTGAGGTAGTCTCACCCAGGGAAGATTCCCCCCCCCCCCCCCTCCTTCTGCGTGGCGTTATGAAGCCGAATGGCCCTGGGGACAAAGGACCTCCTCAGCCTGTCCGATGAGAATGACAGTGACAGGAGTCTGCCACTCAATATGGTCCTCTGTCCGTTGAGAGTTCTGTGTAGTGGGTGGTGGATATTGTCCAAGATAGTAAGCAAAATACTCAGGGTCCTATTCTCTGTGACTGTTGTGAGGCAGTCAGGTTCAGTCCCAACAACAGCTCCCGCCTTCCTCACCAGCTGTCCAGTCGCCCTGCATCCCTCTTCATTATGCTGCCTCCCCAGCACACCACAGCATAAAAAAAGGACGCTGGCAACAACAGACTGGTAGAACATACGCAGGAGTTGGTTGAAGATATTGAAGCACTTCAACTCCTCAGGAAGTAGAGCCAGCTCTGACCCTTTTTGTAGATTGCATCAATGTTGGCTGACCCGTCCAGTTTATTGTCCATATGGACTCCTAAGTATGTGTAGGTGTTGACCACCTCCACACTGACCCCCTCGATGGAGACTAGAAGCAGAGGAGGCTGAGACCTCCTACAGTCCACCACCATCTCCTTGGTCTTAGTGGTGTTCAGCTGCAGGTTGTTATGCCTACACCACTGCACAAAGTTATCCACCTGGCTTCTGTACTCACCTTCCTGGCTATCCCTTATACATCCCACAATAGCAGAGTCGTCAGAGAACTTCTGGATTTGGCATGATTCCGAGTTGTAGGTGAAGTCAAATGTGTACAGGGTGAACAGGACTGGTGAGAGCACAGTCCTCTGTGGAGCGCCGGTGCTGGAGTGGTGCAGCTGTGGAGAATGGCAGAGGGCTGGAAACTGGAGGGAGTGGGGCCACACTGGCTGTGGTCAGTGATGTAGCCTCTGTGTTGTTTTTTTTTTCATTTTGCCATCCCCTACCTTTCCATCAGGTGCCCAAAGTTGTTCCCATAGTGTATCTGAGAAATAATTACAATGTCAGTCCCTCTGACCTGCTGCCTGCTTCACCTGCTGCCCCTCATAGATTATTGGCCTCGGTCTCCTGTCAGCAGTGTTTTCCCCACCTACCCTATTGTTACCCCTACTTTCTGACAGCCAATAGTAGAAACACATGACATAGCATGACAAGACAGACAACTCGGCTGCCTTTCTTATTGTAATCTCAATATAAGTTTGACAAATCATATTCAGAGGCTCAATCTGGTTTAAGTATTTAGGTCTAAACAGTAAAATAAGCAGAAACGTACATTCTTTTATCTTAAATATGTAATGGATGTCAGGTTGGATGGTTTACGACAACCACATTTTCATTTGTTCTGGAGACAAAGGAGAGCCTCCAGAACTCAGTTTCCCAGGGTGGGTCAACTTCACACCTATGTGTTAAAACTGCCGCTGGACACAACTTTCAATCACTTTTGGTCACTCTGGGCCCCATGAGGTCACCAGGCAGATATAAGCCATGTTCCCTCTCTCTTCTTGCTCTTTCTATTCCTCTCCAAGCGCTGCTAAACCTTAAGCAGGCCTGCTTGGAGCAGACTGCTAAACTTTCCAAAAGGGAGTGTCGTGTTCTTTTGTCCAGAAATATGTATTTATTTAGAAAGCAATGAAAGCTACAGCATAGCTATGGGCACTCAATGCACAGCCTCGGTCAAATCAGTAGAACGGGGTAATCAATAGTCATGCCGAACAGTCAATAACGAGGGGGAGTCGCCTTGGTTTAGACTTGGTTCTTCCATGACGGTGCGCAGGCGTGGTCCCAGCCTCTTGGCACTGGAATCAGCGAATGATGCGGAGCCGCTCCCAGTTTCGCCCTCCTCTGAGAGTTGCTGGGCAAATCTCCACATCATGACATTTTGATTTTGTGTTTTGTGCCTTGACTCGGCTGACGCCTTGTGGGTCGGTGTTATTGTTCATTGGAGTAAGGAATATTGAGTTCCTGCTTTATCGGCTGTATATTCTGCGTGTGTAAACATGCGCATTTTCCTAAGGCGTAGGTCACAGTTTCTTATAAGCACAGTGCATTCATGTATGTGTGATGTTTGAATAAAGCTTATGGAGTTAGGCTGTAATATAGTATGTTCGGTATAATAATACGTTTTAAGTATAGTGTTCTGTATGCAACAGATTACAGTCCCCTCAACAGGCAGCGGCTCTTCCCAGCCTCTTAACAGACAGGTGTGAGACTGAATTGGGGGGTGACACACACACACACACACTAACTAACCCACCACCGACCAACACACTGCATTTTGTTTAGAGTTCAGTTCCGTTGCCATCTCCACAGACACACACACACACACACACAGACAAACACATATTATAGTCTGAACAGCAGCAACGTGAGAGCCTGTCCAAGAAATTCTGCACAAGAGCTGCATCACACAGCAGAACCACAACAACAGGAGTCACAAACCAGCAAGACCACTTCACTGGAATTCAAACCATCAACCTTTTCCCCCTTTCATTGACGGGTAGTACAACTATACTGACTATCTTAAGGCCAACTTATAGTCGGATTTTTCGCAGGCACGCAAGCACGCAATGGGCACGTTGCGTGTCTTGCCTGCTTGCGCGCGTCCGCCAACTTTTCTAACTATACGACAAAGCGATGCAAGCCTCACGCAGCCCGCAAGGCTGTGATTGGTCTGCTTACTACATCCCGTCCGGAGTCTAGTTTCCGGTTTCATGCCCTATAGAAACCATGTAAGATTTAGAAGAACGCATATGGACCCAATAAAAGAGCGTTTAGCAGAAGAAATCCGAAAGTATGACCACTTGTATAAACCGTCACTGACTGGCGGATTTGTCTGCCAGAAAAAGGCTACGAGGAGCCGCAGTGGCAATGTAAATAAACAGTCGACGAAGAAGAAAGAAGGCGTCTCTAAGGTTGTTTTCGACAAACCATGTTACTCCGCCTAGTGTTCTGGCGGGGAATTGCTTTGTAACACGCGCAATCCTTGGGGAACCATAAACCAAAACGAGTCTGTTGATGCAACTGCGTGGCCAGTCGCGGTTGCAGTCGCAGTACTATAATTAGGCCTTTATTGCTGCTCCTTGCTTGACACACCACAGTCCCAAGCTGTCTCCCAATTCAGGTGCCACATCCTTGGAGGCTGCACTGTGAAACCCATTGGGTCACAGCAGCATGACTAGACTGTCCCATTTTTAAATTTCCTACTAATGAAGCAACAAATGCGTCCTGTCATTCAGAAGGATCCAAAAAGGTAGAATCCTCTTGGGCCAACCTATCCCAGAATGAAATGTGTGCTGGTGACAAACTGTAAGAGTGTACTATGTAGATGGCAGAGCTGCAGTAAGTGCAGCTGCTCCAGTAACTAATGAAGCAAACAGTAATAGGAAGACTAACAGAAATCCCTCATAGAACAGGCTATCTCATTTCAGCTCAGCCTACGTGGACTACTCGGTCGACAGAGGCAATCAAGTCCTTTGAAGGATGCAGCACCTGAATTGGGACACAGCTTTGGACATCAGAGTTACCTGTCAAGTTGCATTGGGGGTAATATGGACACTAGATTATCACAAAGAAGATGTTTGGCATAAAAGGATGATAAGTCAGTCCATCTTTTGTCTGACACTTTCATAGGGGTGCAATGCTTAGGATGGAGTACCCTCCTGCAGAAAATTACAACACTTATTGTTATGACTAAGCGTCTTTCCTCTTATCTAGTAGCCTAGATCATTTTCTTGTCAATGTATAATAAACCAAATATCCCCCAAATTGATTTTCAAAGGCTCTTGCAATGGTTTCCCCTAAGAAACAAGACACAGTGTAAATAAGATAATTTGTAAATAGTCAAAACCCATTTTGTCCTTAATATTTGGCTTCAATTTTCACCATTTTAAACTTCCAAAAGGTTATCTTCTCAGGCTGCAAGTTATTGTATGAATTAAGTATATTACGTCCCATGAGCCTCTTTTATACATACATAACTAAGTGGCTGAGCTCCAAGGTTGTTTACCAGTCCTGCCCTGCACCATATACACTCATATGAATTAACACCTGACAGATGCCCAGTACTATACCTTTTGTTAATTTCCGTGCCAAGCCCATAACTTTCCAGCTGCCACAAATATTTGAATTGACAACTCTCCTTATTACCACACCTGTACAACATGTTTCCTGTTCAGTTGGGTGGTAAAGGTGGATATATGATGAACATGTGCAGGTTCTGCTTGGTGGAACTAGGCATCATTAATTATAAGTTGAAGAATGATCAGGCAGCTGCTTCCAATTTGTCTTCCTGGTTTTAGGGTAATGAGCCTCTTTTGTGTATGTTGCTCAATTTACTGAACAACACACACATGCACGCTACAGCACATGCACAGTAGTCATTCACCCAATGTTCACATGCACACTCACAAACACAAGCTCGCTCAGGCCATATATTCACACAAACGCCATTAAGTTAATTAACTAATACATCTTGCCAGGCTCTGGCACCATCTATCACAGTGGATATAAAGTTACTCACAGGAGACAAGAGACAATGGCCTGTAACAACAAAGAGTTTCCAACAATCGTATCTTGTTTCTAAGAGGAGCAGAGGAGGTAAAGAAAGAAAATTAGAGGGTGGAAAGGGACAGACACAATGGTTTGCTGTATTTGACTGTGATAGTTTTACACAGTGTAAAACATTTAGTTGAGAGCAAAAACGTTTTTTATAGCTTGCAAGATAAAAAGCAACAGTCTAGCTATTTCCAGATCCTTTATTGATTGCATCGATGTATTGTTTTTTAAGTCATTTTAATCTAATAAAAAAAAGTTTTTCTATTGTATTCAATGTTTGAATTGTTGTTAATTAAAATAAATAAATAAAAAATGCTATTTTATTTATTTAAATTAATTTAATGGCATATTCAAATAGCTAAATTCTGCAATAGTATTATATCAAAATGTTGAACATTAAATTTGTTTTCTATTCAGTTGGTAAGTGGTGGACTTTTGTGTCATTCACTCACACGGCTTTTCCTACCATAGCTATGCCGATGACACCCAACTAATCCTGTCTTTTCCCCGATCAGAAACACAGGTAGCAGCACGAATCACTGCCTGTCTGACCAACATCTCTCAGTGGATGTCTCAACACCACCTGAAGATTAACCTTGACAAGACTGAACTACTTTTCCTTCCAGGGAAAGACTCTCCCATCCACGACCTGACTATTAACTTTGACAACTCTGTGTTAACCCCCACTCAGACGGCTAGGAACCTGGGCGTAACACTCGACAGCCAACTCTCCCTTACTGCCAACATTACTGCAACAACAAGGTCCTGTAGATTCATGCTGTACAACATCAGGAGAATACGCCCCCTTCTCACTCAGAAGGCGGTGCAGGTTCTGGTCCAGGCTCTGGTCATCTCACGTCTAGATTACTGTAACTCCCTCCTGGCAGGTCTACCTGCTACTGCCATCCGACCTTTGCAGCTCATCCAGAATGCAGCAGCTCGACTGGTTTTTAACCAACCTAAATTCACTCACACTACTCCTCTCCTCCGCTCCTTTCACTGGTTACCAGTGGCTGCTCGCATCCGGTTCAAAACACTTGTACTTGCGTACCATGCTGTGAACGGATCCGGTCCAGTCTACATCCAGGACATGGTCAAACGTTACACCCCACCCCGTTCACTCCGCTCTGCTTCGGCTAATCGGCTCGTTGCTCCCTCACTGCGAGCTAAACACTCATCAAAAACACGACTGTTTGCCGTCCTGGCTCCTAAATGGTGGAATGAGCTCCCCATTGACATCCGGACAACAGAAAGTTTACACATCTTCCGCCGAAAACTAAAAACATACCTCTTCCAACTTTACCTTGAATAAAAAAAAAAAAACTTTTGAAACTAACACTTTAGTAGCACTTAAATGGCACTTACTTATAGCACTTTGTAGTTTTGCTTTATTTTGAAGAAATTGTACTTTCTTGATTCTAGTCGTCCTTGGTATGTACCCTCGGGTTTGAATGCACTTATTGTAAGTCGCTTTGGATAAAAGCGTCAGCTAAATGAAATGTAATGTAATCTAATGAGAGTGATTAGCAGCAATTATGAGTCTTACTAGAACATTGTAATCATTACAAATGTTGTGGCAGCCATAGGGGAGAGGGAGATTCACTGAATGCAGCCAGCATATGAAATGATGTAGCAACAACAGCTCTGTGTATGTTTGTGTGTGTATATCAAAAATACATACATGTATTCATCTCTCTCTTCTTCCTTGCCAACCACTCACTGTTATTTCTTAATGAGTTACCTCAGTAATTTTGAAAATAATGGTTTTAAATTAAAGTGGTGTTCCAGGAAAATAGCATCAATCTTCTCATTTCATTTCAACAAAGAAATTATCTAGTCATTTGAGACAACATGAAAGTTGTTTCTATGCCTCAATTTCAGCTATAGGAACATTCTGATTATAGATGTATCACTGGATGGAAAGAATTAACATTAACTGACGAATTTTTCGTCAGTTAATGCCCCTGTAAATTTCTGTAGAAGTTCAGGTTAACGACTATTCACAGGAATCTGCAGGCAGCACAGAAAACTGCGAGGAATTGACATGGGGTTCTAGTTTCGGGCAGTTATGCTAATCCGTTTTGACGGAGATGGACACATGGGAACGGCTTCGCCGATGCGGAACACCCTCTCCGAGCACCTCGGAGAGCTCTTCGTGCACCTCTGATTTGAGAAAGTTACTAAAAGAAGGAGAGGCATTGAGTTCTTGAGCAGAACTAGTGCATGTTTAAATATGTATGAACTGCTTAAACTTAAGAGTTTGTTCTTAAGTTTTTTCATTAAGGTGATTTTTTTGTCCAGTTGTATTTTATAGGAAACTGTCCATCTCTTCGCACCTCTGAGGCAAAGGCTGGCGCCACAAACCGGAAAAAGGATAAGATTAAAGAAGAGACACGCTGTGCTGTTTAAAGTACATTCTCTAAGTTAACTTTATCTGATCCATTTCATCAATTTGTTTTCAGAGCCTGGATCCCACACCTGCACACCACAGCCATGTACACACTGGAGCAGATTTGGACAGACTCCCACAAGGACTTATGACCCAAAGGCAGCAAAGAGACATTTCAAGCTTCACCTGATTAGTTTTTCACTGGCCAGGATAGTTGTGATTTTGCTGGATGTAAATAAAGCTTTGACTCAACATGTACCTTGTAAATTTGCGTCAATTTATGTCACAGGCGAACACGTACTTCCAAAAATAGATATTACAAGTATTGCAAATTTTTCCCCGTGCAAATGAATGATATTCCTTCATAGCAGGTCCGTCTGCTATATGTATGATGGGATTAGATTCCATATTTTATCTTTATATGAAAATGTAATTCTGAAGCGAATTCTTAAACACAGTACAATAGCCTTTCATTTATTCACTGCACACAGATATATGAAAAGTGTGTGTGCTTTACTCATTACACATTATATTACAGCAGTCATCCAGCCCACCAGGCATTCAATCCTGTGAGCGCTAGGATATGAAATTAGTATGTAATATGATTAGAAAAGGATGTTATACAATATAATTCAATTTGATGGATTCGGTTCTAGCCAAACAAAAGAAGACGGGGGGGGGGGGTGGGGGGGGTCTTTCCTTCTGTGCTTTCCATGGCAAGATGGGATCAGGTTTTTCTATTAACGCTATACTGATGACAGGTTTACAATGCTGCCTGCTGGTGCTCAAACTCAACTGAAGGCAAGAGATAACAGCTTCAACCTGCTACGTCCTGCTCCATCCCTGCTCGGGTCTCTCACGCTCTTTCTTTCTCTCTATTCCCTGGTTTGAAAGTGGATTTGTGGGCAAGAGATAAGAAGATGAGTTAGCGCAGTCGGTTTTTATTTCTTCCCCTTCTTCATTCTAAGGCTCTTATATTCACCTACAATCTTAAACTCTCTCATTCAGTCAGCAACATTATGTTATATCCTCTGCTCTCAGTCCTTTGGGTTCACAGCCTCTCATCCTCTAGCTTCTGACACTTAACTGGGAGACAAGAGATAAGAAGACCAGCTTTATTCCAGCTGCTACATCCCAGATCATTCACTTCATCGGTTGTATCCATCTTTTGCTGTCCTGTTAAAGATTGGGTAAAGATAGACAATGTATCTCTTCACTCTTGGGACCTCCATGAAAAAAACATGTACTTAGGATAAGTTTTCCAGAGCTGACTCACTATGTAGATAAACATTTTTTTGTTCTTGATCACATGTTTTAGTTTACAGCATATCGACACTGGCATCGGCTGTTATCACAAAGAACTCTCTTAACAGTGACATTGTTTTCTACATGTATGGCTATGTAATACGCTTAACTAGAGCTCAAGCATTCCTGGGTGGGACCGAATCACCATCCGCTCGGTTCACAACCGAAAGCGCTGACCGATTGCACTACAGAGACTTCGCTAGCTAATGTATAGAGGGCGCGTTGCCATGATCTTCAAAACCCACACACCCCGATTGTTGTTCATACCCTTTAACCCTATACGGTCATGGTGGCACTGGAGCCCATCCCACTTGGCATTTGGTGAGAAGCAGGTTACCCTGGACAGGACACCAGACAAGAGTCAACCTCGATTGTATAGGTCTAATATTATTTATTACTTCCCAGAGGTAGCGTGGTAAACCACAGGTGTTAACTTACCTATGCAAGATATCCACGCAAAAATAATAAGGAAACATTAATTGTTTTGTGTTATTGATATTACAATAAATTCCTTACCTCCCAAAATGCTGCCATGAATATCGTTTTGTTCATATGTCCTTGAGCAAGGCACTGAGTTATTTCTGAACCTGATTTGTATGGTACATGAAAAACAGAAACGTAATTCTGTCACAAAGGTGGCATACATTCATATATTTTCAGTTCTGAGCCAGTGCCCATATTCATCCATTATTCCAAAGATGATTAATGATCAACAGCCCGAGCTTCACATGAAAATTGGAAGAAAAATACATAAATTAAAAGAAATCATTTTTGATGTATAATTACATGCAACAGTAGCTAAAACAACATTTTCACAGCATAGAAAAGTAGAGCATCCCTATAATATTGCCACTGTTGTGAAGCGGAAAAAGAGTGAAAGACAGAAAGGAACAGTTGATTTGTTGAAGTGACAGGGAGCTGGCTGGAGAAAGTGTTTTCTGTTTGGGCCCACCTGGGCAAGGTAACAAACGACCATACTCCACTACTGCAATGCTGCCAGCTTTCACTAACCAGCCTCTGCCTGCAAAAACACCCTCTTCAGAGCAGAGAGGGTTGTGGCAAGGCCCCCCTGCTGTGTTCTGAATTGCTCCTGTGCAACAGCAAACACTGCCACTGCTGGAACTCAGCAGCGTTGGCTTTTACTCTGAAAATGTGTATTGTTCATGTGGACAGCCCAGAGGAGTGATGTTCGGGAGCTAGCAGGATAGGAGATGTGGGTATATATACTGCACTTAAAAACTGTAACTTGTCAAAGACGAGTTAAACATTCTTACAAATTTAAATGATGTATATACATAATAAATAAACCCATGTGTAATGTACTGAGGTGTGGGATTCAAAACACTCTACTCGGAGACAAAGATGATAATAAATAACTTTTACTAGAAGATTGTGATATAAGGAGTGGCAGTCCAGTAACAACAATATTCCAATACGGGTCGGGCAATTTCAGAAGTCGAGGGAGACCCAGTCAAGGTTCGTCACACAGGAAAAGCAGTCCAATGATAAGCAAACGATTCCGATAAGGTCGGTGAAGATCCAGTCCAGGGTCGGTACAAGGGTAGACAATAGAACAGGCAGAGGCACAGACAGGGAAGAAGCAGAAGCGGAGTCGGTTACACGGTCCGGAGTCAGAATCACTGGAAGTCTAATAATCATGAGAATCGCTGGAACGCTTGAACACGGGGGAAACAAAGGCGAACTGGCAACGAGACACAGGAACACACAGATTAAATACAATGGGTGATGAGGACCAGGTGCAAATATTTGGGGAGGAGCTGACAATCAACAAGCTGGAACACACACAAGGGAGGGAGTAAGGAATCTGAAACGAGAGGAGAGGTGAGTAAACAATAACAACACAGAACAGAAGAATAAATTATAAATATCAGGCCAACTTAACTTAATAATCAGGACTGGACGTAACACCATGTTTAATTTAAAGGGATTTTGCTGCTACAGCAATAGCTAACAGTGGCTAATGTTGATAGATGTAATATAAATATTGTGTAACTGACATAACTATGTGATCATCATAAGTGAGTTTCTCATTTGCTCATGATATTACTACAGCATTTTCACAATAGAGTTTTAGTATTTTCTATAATCATGTAACTGCTACTGGTGACCCTCAGCTGTTTAACTAGAGCAACACAGACTAGCTTTAAGCATGATAACGTAAGTTAGTTTGATGGGCCACTTTAATTCAGAGCATATTACTAACAATTACTGCCCAGGTTCCCTTTAAAGTTATATCCTTTATGATTTTGTTGACCAATCATTATTACATTTTGATCCCTTTAACTTAAGTCATGACCAATTATATTATCTTACTAATAAACCCAATTAGATTTTCCTCAGTCTTGTTTCAGATCATTCAATGATAACATCTTCTCCCCAGGCTCCAAAATCAGAGCAAAGAAACCTGTTTCACATTTTGTTTGACCCACTGCATCAACATTGACATTTTAGTGCTCTGATAAACTGAATAATTCTTCATATGGATGAATATAACATGCCTCCTGAAGGCTCCTTTCCTATTGTAAATATTGTATGCTAAGGCATGATAAGGCTTTGCTCTGTGACATTCTATCCTCGGGGAGATTTCTATATTGTAAGGGTAGATCTCATGATGACATTTTACTTTTATTTAGAAATCTCTAATAAGTTTGATAGAGAAGGCTTCAGTCAAACAGCATGTCTCTCACACTAGAATAAAAATCCTTGTATTGACTACAGCATTCACTGTTGAGTAATACTGTGGCACACTCAATTATGGTGGTGGAATGTCACCTATCTCTAACGTGTTGCCTTTCACAGCTCAGTGTTCTAACTCATTTGTAAATCAAAGGATCTCACAAAAACACAACTCGTGTGTCTTTGTATTAGGGACTGGAGAAAGGCTGACGCTAACGCAGCTTAGCTTAAAGACTGGAAGCAGGGTAAAACAGCTAGCTTAGTTCCCTCGAAATTAAGGACGCCACTGCACTGCCACAATTAACTCATTGTATCCTTTTTGTATATTATGTACTCAACCATTATTATTAGTAGTAGTGGTAGTATTTGTCAACCTACCTGGAGTGACATCCTCTATCCTTAACCCTCAATAAGAGTAAGGAAAAGCTACAAAAAGTCTGCCCGACGAAACCTACGCTAAGATTAATTTTGTGTCCCTAGAGTTATAGGTAAAATGTTGGCTTTTATCTTCACTTAGATTTGGACTAACAGGTAAACTGACAGGTAAATTAGCTTACTTCCAGCCTAATGCTAAGCTAGGCTAAGCATCCTGATTCCAGTTATGTAGGGTGGGCCACAAAGACAACTATAGCATATTTTAGAAGGGGTGCGGGCATTTTTTAATTGGTACGTAACGCAAACTGCAAGTCGTTTTTCCGGTATTTAGAGGGAACAACTGGACAAATTAAATATGTTATTGCAATTCATCTGGCAGTTGATTGAATATTTTTAAGTCTGGACTAAAGTGGTGGACCATCCAACCAACTAACAGGGCCGCCCTCCTACATCTAAAATTTGCATATCATGCCATCGTTGCAAGGTAAATTCAGGATTGGTTTTAAGATTCTTTTAATAACTTTTAACGCTCAAAATGAGCTGGCCCCCACTTATATTTCGCAGCTCTTGACTACACTCCCAGTCACAACCTGAGATCGGCCAATTTTGAAAACATGATACGTTCAATATTAATAAACCTAGAATAAACAAATGACCAGTGCTTAGTAGTAGTGGTTGATGTTCATGTATATGTCCTTGCACGTTCCTCTAAGGATGTTACTGTTCCAGACCAGCGGTTACGCTTTATTTCTTCTGACATGCCGTGTCGATGTGCTCAGTACGGAGTAACATAGACAACCTGTCTCATTTTCAGACAATGCAGTGTGTCAGACTTTTTGTATTATTGTATTTTACAGGATCCAGTATATTTGGGACCAACACGTGTTCTGAATGACTGCATGAACCAAATCCCTCCTACAGAGCAGGCCATTACTGTGAAGATGAATGGCGTTTAGATGCTTCTTGCTATCACATCATCCATGTTAAGTATTCCAAAAACTTGAGAGAGAAAATGCCCTTTCTGGATTCCCTGTGGTGTCCCGGATGATTGCTTAGATGTTCACCCACACATACTTAACTTGATGTTTCTTTAACATATGTTGTAATGAAAAGCTAAAACTGTTATTGATCACCAACACAATGGGAAAAATCCTGTTGTCAAAGTAAGGTCTATTTTCATTGTGAGGTTGAACTACTAATTCAAATACTATTAAAAATAATACACTGCACTGAATTTATTTTTCAATTTCAGTTCATCACTTATGTGCTGTTGTATTTCTGAGGGAAAAACTTGATGGGTTTTCCAGAGGAATAACAATTTGGATTAAGCAGGTAGATTTCAAAATAACGACTTTTTATTTTCAAAGAAATACAATTTTAGATTTTTAACCAAACTTTCAAACAAACTCTGGCTTGGTTCTATCCATCTTCCTGATTTTGTATGTGGGTATGGATGGATGGATGGATACTCTATTGATTCGAGGGAAAGTTGGTTTTGTTAGTTCGGTTCTCTTTTGGTTTTCTAAAGCAGCCATGGTTCTTCAGGGAACCTATAAATAAATGGTTCTTTGTGGAACCTGACATCTTTGTTCTTTACAAAAACTCAATAAGGTTATTTAAATAACTCTTAAAATAGTTCTGTGAAGAACCAATTAGTAAAAGGTTCTTTGCAGAACCCGAAAAGGTTACCCTATGGCATCGCAGCGAGAACCACTTTTGTTTCTAACTAGAACCTTTTCTTTTAAGAGTGTGAACTAGTTGGTGATTCCAGATTGAAAGGAGTTACAGTAAACCATTCTAGAGAAGACTAGTTCATGAATTACTCCGGGTGTGAAAGTACGGGTTTGATTTTGCAGATGGTTCCTATTTTTAAGAAACAGGACTGGACTACTTTACTACCATTGGATATTGTGGCATTTGATGATTTGGCCCAGAGGAGATATATAAATAGAAATTAAAATTGGGCCTAAAATTGAACCTTGTGGTACACCACAGGTAACGTTAGATTTAGGGGACGTGTTATTACCTATTGTGACTGAGCAGGTTCTTTCTAAAAGGTAAGAATCAAAACAACTAAGTGCAATATCCTTTTTACCAGGGCAAGTTATAAGAAAGTCAATTAAAATGGAATGATTTACAGCAGTGGTCACCAACCCGTCGATCGCAATCTACCGGTCAATCTCCCGGTCTTCACTGTGGATACACCCCAACTCTCTGGACTCACTGGCTGTCGTCGTGCCGCAGATCAGCTGTGTGTCGGTTGTCTGTTTTTCACATGCGCTGTGTCCGCCACTGGCGGTGGAGTTGAAGGTTTATCTCCTGCATTTTCTTAAAGAACAAGTTGGTTCATGTACTAAACTAAATGTCAGGTATGAAAATGCGCATCTATCGGTCTGTCAATAACAATCAAAGCCCCGTTGGAACAAATGAGTGGATCCGAAAGTGAAACGCTGGAGTGCTTTCACTTTGAAACGTGTTCGGAAAGTGTTTTAAATACATTTGTGTTATAAACAGAGCAAATGATCTTACCTGAGTTTTAAGGTTTTTCTAATGAGTTCATATCACTAACAAATGGTTGCAACACTTTCTGTATGCCTTCTATAAAAGCACCCCAGCTTTACTTTTAATGGAATCCATTCCCTTGTTTAAAAAATGTTCACACTGTGTAGCACTGGTATTTATTTAAGTACAAGGGACTACTTTCATACTAGGCAATAATCACATTCATGGCCATATTCAAATCAAAGCCTATATGTAAAAACATTGTAGCAACTAAATATGAATTTATTTCTTGTACATTGAACCTTTATCACAAATTAAAAAAAATAATAAATATGACCCTCCTAAGTGTTTTTTTGGAAGATATCAGGGTGGTAGATCTCGGCTTATGTTTGGAATTAAAAAGTTATCTTGGGCTCGAAAAGGTTGGTGACCACTGATCTACACTGTAAAGACTGCACTTAGGTCTAGGAGGATTAAAATTGCACCCTCTCCTCTTTCAGCTGCTAAAAGAAGGTCATTGGTTACTTTGATGGGGCAGTTTTTGTACTGTGTAATGCTCTAAAACCTGATGAAACTTCTCAAAGATGTTATTATGACACATATAGATAAAAGATGGGTTGAAACCACTTTTTCAAAAACTTTGGATAAAAATAGAAGTTTGGAGATCGGCCTAAAATTGGTCAAGGTTAGGTTTATTTAAATGATGTTTGACCACAGAATGTTTAACAATTATAAAAAATACTGGGCCCAGCTGTGTCGATAAACATAAGAAATTTGGTGGGAATAATATCAAGGCTGCAAGTCCTTCTTGGCATTTAAAGTGGCATCAGGAGGAATGATTTCTTTCCTAATGCCATTCACTCTTAGTAGAGACTAAAAAACACTTGCCTTATCTAAACTGCAGCACTGCAGAAAACATGTACACTTGAGTGTGAAAAGAACTACCCAGGACCCACTCAAGATGACATAGACGCGGACTGTACTGGTCCCTGTCCCGTCATTTTGACAGCGAAGGGGCAGGATTTATGATCTGTTCTACAATCACCCAACAGGGAGTGATTCAGATGTTTTGGTTATAATCCCTTTAAACACAATTATTGCTCAGCCCCATCTCTCAGTCCTCACATTTCCCATCACTTCTCTACTGACCACATCCAAATAAAGGCAGAAATATCTTCAGAACTCAGGTCAGCTTGAGTCGTCTTTATGGAGGACTAAACATGACTTAAGTATAAATAAATAAATAAATGTATAAATAAATACATAAATAAAAAAAGGAAAATAAATTAATTAATACAGAAATAAATAAATAAATATGTTAATAACAACAGAAATGTCTAAATAAATGTCTTATATATATATTTGTACATTTATTTATTTATTCCCTGATTTTTTTTTTCCGATTTCAGTCTCCTTATGCTAACTGCAGTCTCATGCAGGATTGGTAACAGGAGTGTAATGATCCAGCCCTACTACTTCTGCCTCTCAATGCTGACTGGTGTCCAGTAGCTGTTTGAGCGCCACGTCTCATGTTGTACTGAGCACAAGGAGACAGCAGAGAGGAGGAGGAAACAGAAACTCCAGCTCGGTACTAACCACCTGCAGCTTCTGCTCTGCCCATGAAGCAGCTGATCTCTGAGCAGATCTGACCAGAGAAACTCCATCATATAACTGCATGAGTAAGGATTTACATGATGCTGACTAATAATTAATACTGGCTTTGAGCTTGATAATTGCCTCGATTACGTCTTGTCTCTCAGTTCTTATCCGTAAATGTGTACATAGGTGTGTTTATTTTTACCATGATATATACATTCATATACAGTATATATATATATAAAAATACAGACTGTGATCTACACCATTGGAAAGTGGTTAGAAGTCTGTTGGACTGCATCAAATTCTTTTCTTTTGCCATTTACATGCCTAATATGTGTGTGTATAGTGTAAGTTTGTCAGCTGACATAACATTTTTGTAGCGTCCCCGCTACAGAGGCGACACAGAAATTCTCTCTTTATTTGCAACTTTATTAAGGTCAAAAGCACACTTCTTGTTCATCACTCAGATACTCCTCACATCAACACTCATCTTCTCCACTTTCCTTCGTTATTCAACCCAGACCTGCCAACAAACCAGCCAATGAGAGCCTGCCATCCCACACAACCCCTCAGCCATTGGTCTAGAACCGGCACATGCCCCACCAAGACCTGTTTGAAGGGAAAGTTCAAGCAAAAATGTAAATGCACTCATTATCTACTAAAATTGTACTGTTTAACCCTTTTGTGGACTCTGTGGACACTTCACCCACCCCTCTATCGGCATACTGGTTAGTCGATAATGAGTGAATTTCATTTTTCAGTGAACTATCCATTTAACAAGGTGCGACAACCTGTCCTTAACCCTCAACAAGAGTTTGGAAGAACACTATTAAGAGGGGAATTTATAACCTTGGAGACCCTGATATTACTGTAAACGAAGTCCATTCTGATGATTAATATAAATATGATATAAAAAGGTTTCTGCAGCAGCTTAAAAAGAAATGTGTAGGATGAAGCTGGGGTAAAAGTGAGAAGAGAAGGGCACCAGATCAGCCCACAGCTAAAGTCTTATCCATCTCCCCTCATGTGGGCTATTTATACCTCCCCTTTTATCCCTTGCTCTTTGATGATGCTCAATATTGTTTTAATTTTTTTTAATCATTTTTTTTTAGGGGTGACAGACTTAAGGACCCTAGTCATATGCACACACACACGCATACTGGGAAAGTGCAAATGCACAAAGAAAGGCATTAATATAATTACACACTCCTAAAGTTGCAGTCTATTTGTGTCCAAGTGTGGGGATATGTGAGGCCTAGTCTTATAAGAATCCAAGTGTCATCACTTTATCTTTATCAATGCAAACACACTTTATTATTTGTGTGTGTGTGATTCTTAATCAAAGCGAGTGGAGTTAGCGCTAAGCTTGCCCCTGTCTGTCAGAGAGGCTAATCATGGGCTTTATGGAGCAAGTGGGGATATGGGCTTGATTTCATATATAAAAAGAGTCACATACACAAAGACAAAAAGACAGATGAACAGCTACATATTACATTATGGATTACAAGTTTTTTTGCCTTGGATAGAGTCTGCCGCAAGGAAAATAATGGTTACTTATTTAATCTGCATCGTGCTAATCAGTATCTGTGGACTAATTCTTGGAAGTTTAGAGATATAATTCACCAATAGTGACAGCGGAGGGCTTACTTTATGTGAAGTGCATAAAACCTTTAAGATATATGTTTGCACAGTTTGATGCTGTGGGATGAGTAAATGGCTGTAAAAATGAAGGTTTGAGGGCATCAGTAGGGTAGGAGTGGAATCTAAGAGAACTAAAAGCAAAAAAAAACTTGGATATGTGCCAGTGAATCTACCGTATGTCCTCTGATTAAAGTCAGCTGTGCTGAGCTTATTAAATGTTGATGGACCTCTGCACAAAGAGATCCCTGCATGTTAATGAGACAGTAGCATTTTGTTAGTCAATGTGCCTGGTGGAATTGTCGAAACATTTACCAAGCTAAAGTGATTTTCCACACTGTGAGAGGTAGCAAAGTGTGAGATTATTATATTAATAATGATCTCACACTTGACGGAAGCAAAGTTAGGTATTGTTACCACCTGGCTCAAGGCTGGCAACAAAGAGGGAGATCCACACACAGAGCTTTATATCAAATAAAATGTATTTTACTGAGACAAAAGGATCAAGTATCAGGCTGGTGCAGCAGGCCCTGCTGAAGGAGACACTCCCAGAAGAGCAGTCCTTTATACTCTTTGGGACGGCCCACCCAGGTGGGCAGGTAAGTGGCTGAAGCTCCACCCACCAGCACTGAGCGAGGCAAACAGGCAGGTAGAATGAGGGTCGTCACACCCCCCTCCCTTAAGATGG
Source organism: Platichthys flesus (assembly GCF_949316205.1). NCBI lineage: Eukaryota > Metazoa > Chordata > Actinopteri > Pleuronectiformes > Pleuronectidae > Platichthys > Platichthys flesus. Next base: position 21,660,623 of record NC_084952.1, read on the forward strand.
GGGTCCTCCTTTGGATCCCCAAAAATGTTACATATAATACTTCAGATTTGAATTGAACACAAATAGCTAAATTAATGTTAACTTGCAGTCATAGCCCGGGACATGGCATCGGCCACCGTATTTTCAGTTCCTTATACATGTTGTATATTTAAATTATATGGCTGCAGGAAAAGACACCAACGCCATAAAGTCTTTGATTTGGGTTTTGGAGTGAGTGGAGAAAGGTTAGGGGATTATGATCAGTGTACACCACTGAAGGTTTTACTCCACCCCCCACATAAACCTCAAAGTGTTTTAATGCCCAGAAGTCCGATTTGTAAAGGATTGCGTAGGATTCTTACTAAAAGTGTGCGTACACACACCTGAACGCAATGTTCACAGTCCACCTGGAAACATTCGTACGTGGATCTGCCTCCAAATCCGCCCTCCACACGCCCACCTTCAACCATGAATGGTCAATGGTCAACGGAACGAATATTAAAAGATGACGCTGACAAATGGGTTTCCACCGTGAGTCCCGACCCCGCACCACTGTCACGGCAGTATTTATTTATTTAGAGCATCGGACCGATTCTCTCAAATTAGTCGATCCTTACCTCCACTGGGAGATATTTGGAAAGTGACTTCATTTCTTATAAGTGATCTCCTGTGCGCTCTGTGCACTCTGGGCTCCGTGCGCTCAATGCGCTCTGTGGCACGTTCACTGCAGCGATATGATGATACACGCACAGTGTTAGAAGATATTATTAAAAACTATTAATGACTCGGCTCTGCAACTCCACTGTTAAATAGATGTGAACGTAATTTGCTGTAAGTTGTTTTATTTAAATTTTTTTCGGGTGGAGCAGATATGTCGCGCGAGCAAAACTAAGATGTTGGTTTTAATGTAAATGATGAATTGGATCAATAATCTGCTTCAGTTCAACACCTCATGTCTGCATCGCCACTTTTCCGTCTCCAAAAATTCGTACGCATGGTTCAGAGTTTGCTTAAAAATATGCACATTTTCCCGTCAAGTTCGTTTTTATAAATCCCAACTTTGGCGTGAGCAGTGGCGTACACACGTTTCAGCCCCCGTTTTGTGCGTACGCAACGGTTATAAATCCGACCCCCTGGGATATACAAACATTTTCCCGTCAAGTTCGTTTTTATAAATCCCAACTTTGGCGTGAAAGTGGCGTACGCACATTTCAGGCCCCGTTTTGTGCGTACGCAACGGTTATAAATCCGACCCCCGATGAGTGCCAGTGCTTCTTTTTCAATAATTGAGTAGTTCAACTGGTGTGAATTGAACTTTTTAGAAAAGAAACTCACTGGGCAGTCAACACCGCTTACAATACAGCACCCGCTCCAACCTTACTAGCATCAGTATACAGCACAAATGGCTGGTCCATCTGTGGGGCTGCAAGGACAGGGGCAGAACACAACAACGTCTTGGCAGACTCAAAAGCTTCCTGACAAGCGAGAGACCACTCAAACTTAACCTTTGGGCTAAGAAGAGAAGTGAGAGGGGCGACCACTGTTGAAAAGTCTCTATAAAACCCACGATACTACCCCCTCATACCCAAGAAACGAGAGAGCTCTTTCTTGGTTGCTGGAACTGGAAACTGATCAACTGCCAATACTTTTGCTCTTACTGGGCGCACCTGCCCTTGGCCAACTACTTTTCCCAGGTATGTTGCTGTTGCCTTAGCAAACTCACATTTTGCCAGATTAATGGTCAGACGAGCCCAGGTCAGACGGTCAAACAGTGCCTGAATGCGCTGAAGATGATTCTCCCATGTGTCACTGTAAATCACCACGTCATCCAAATACACAGCGCAGCCAACCAATCCTGACACCACCTTGTTCATTAGGTGCTGAAAGGTGGCTGGGGCATTTCATAACCCAAATGGCATGACGGTATATGAATACAAACCACTGGATGTAATGAAGGAGGCAATCTCCCTAGCTCTTGAAGTTAAAGGAACCTGCCAGTAGCCTTTAAGTAGGTCAAACTTACTGACAAACTTAGCAGAGCCAACCTGGTCCACACAGGCCTCCATACGTGGAAGTGGAAAAGAGTCTGGCTTGGTTACCTGATTCACCTTTTGAAGATCCGTGTTGTGTATTCGTTAGAGTAAAACATGTTGACATATGCTTAGAACATAATAATAGGCTTACATTTATGGTGTTTGCCCTTTGGACACTCAGACATTCTCAGAGAGTCCACCAGGTGTTTGTCTTATTTACTTTACCTATTTGGGGACGACCTTTGATCTAGGGAACCATCTCTGACCAGTTAACAGATGGGCTCAGAAGGGATGTTCTTGACCAGTGTGTCTTCATGTTCGGACACAAAAACGTGTCCTTATTTAGTCAGAAATCCCATGTGGGATGTGTTTTACCCAGAAGTCATGGGTGGAACCAAACTCCCTATATAACTGTGTGTAAGACCCCAGCACGTCAGACTTTCACTATTGGCTGTGTGTCTCCGGGTATCTAGATGCCCGTCCCGACCTGTAATTTCTTGTAATAAACCTTGTTACACTGAAACTACTGGGTCTTCGGAATCCTTCCTTCATCATCAACAACTTCTACAACATCATTGACCTCTCGGCTGCATCAAATATACGATATAACTTGACGTCACGAACTGAGACGATTGTGGCCTGCTGCATCTCCAGATGACTTCAACCAGGGTGAGCATTTCTCACTAGGCTGTTAAGTGTCTGCTGCAAGGTCACACCATTAAAAGAACCTGTTTTTAAGGAAATGTCTTGTTGTGTTGGAGTTTGAAGTGAATCTCCGTGCTAAATTAGGTTTTATTTGTGAAGTGCACATCGCAAATACAAAGGGGGGAGTGTTAAAGAAACGAAATAACAGTGAATAAAGGAAAGAGAAGTACTAAAGGTACAGGACATAGTTTAGAATAGCTTAATTGTAATGATAAGGTGGTTAAATGACATTGTGCAAGATTATAAAAGACGGTACCTCAACTTTTTAACGGTAAGACATGTGTGTATTAATCACTGCATTTCAATTGGCTAAGGCATAGCCAGAAATTGAGTTAAAGAGAAAAACTGGGATAAACCTGGATCCAGGGAATTTGAATTAATAAATAAATGTAAAGTGATAAGAGAGAGTAATAAGAGAAAAATAAGAGTAAGGAAATGATCATAGGAAGAGCCGCAAATTTGGATAGTGGAAGCCCTCAGTGAAGGAGCGTTAGTATGGGCCGTAAAAACCTCACCACAGGTCAGTTTAATAACTGGAGATTGTAAAATAAAAATCCAATTGACTGTTCCCACTCTGACATTTGTTGACGAACAGTGTCTGATGCAGCCTCTCATTGGATGATTTACATCTAATAAAGGTAGCACAAATTTTAAAAGAAGTAGAGAGAAATAGCGGCAAAAAGCATGCTCGGGGTGTGAATGAGAGCCTTGGCTAAGAGAAAGTGTGTGCGTCTGTGTACAGGGCGTCGTGGGGCTGTGTGTAACAGGAACAGCCCCCCCCTCTCAAGCAGTGGTTTGTGTGTATATTTTGTTGTCTCCCGGTCAGGGATTGAATCAATATAACTGAGATAAATATATGAAAGGACTGATAAAATATGAGCCTTGTAATATCACAATGAGCCTCTATTAAGGGGACTTGAAACTATGAGCTGTTCTTATAAAACAGATGTTGATGAATGAAATAATGAATCTTCTTAGGAGGACTTAATTAATATAAACACACCTTTGATTCCTTCCAACTGATGCACATTTTTTCCATGTGCTGGTGTGTGTGTGATCTAAAGTTAATAACAAAAGGTTTTATAATTGATTAAATATGTATACGTTATGGTTACAAACGGGAAATTTGATAACTTATAAGGACAGATATTTTGTTCTCTGTATTAGAGAAAGCAAATAGCCCCTTTCAGGGAACTATTGCATTAGTCTGTCTTCCCTTGTCTTCACAGCCCCCATCTGTCTAGTGTGTGTGTGTGTGTGTCTGTGTGTCTCTCGTGCATGAACATGACTCTGCGTGTAGAAACGTGAGGGGGATTTTCATTGTAATAACAGCCTTCTGTGAGACACAGGGACAGAGTCAAAAAGTGTTTTAAAACCAATTCTTTAATGGGGTTTTTAGACAAAGCTAAAAAGGACAATTTGTTTCTTTGTTTGTTTGTGGGAAAGCGAAATTGTGCAGACAATATTAGGAAATAAAGTTGTTTGTTTGATTCAGCTAGATTTGATACATCTGTAGTTCTAAACAAAATCTTTCACTGTTTGAACTTTCTTGTTTTATTTGGTTCATAAATTCGACAATACTTAGTTAAGGGTTCACTTTGGGAACAAATTGGGTTTAATTTGACATTTTGGGCTTTAAATGCTGGATAATGATAATTTTGATAGAAGGAGAGATAGTCAGAATTTTGTTTTAAGGTGATGACGTGAGGAGATTGTTTGCATTGACTAGAGAATGCAAATATGCTTTTATTAAGAGTATTAACATCTCCACCATGGGCTGATATAAAATAAGAATAACATATCTGTTTTTCCTCACTGGGTGTGACAAATGTGCAATGCACAGACGGAGAATCATTAATTTATATTTGTTTACGAAAGGACTGTTGAGTTTTTGAGTACAGCCGTGAATAAATAATAAACTATTGAGAACTTTAAAGATATTATTAGACCGAAATAAACTAAATCATACATTGATGATGCATGGTATGAGATTATGATGGGTATTTAAAGGGAAAAAAAACGTCTGTTGACCTAAATGCTGGCAAATAAAGGGTGCAAATGTGTGCAAATCATACTGAATCGCTTGTGTTGTTGTTAAAAGGATGTAAAGATACTAAATCATTGTCTTTTTCTTTCCCTTACGATGGGTGAGAATTGAGGTGGAGAGCCGAAAAGACAGCTGGCCGTTACAGGTCACGGCCTGAGGCTTGCTGACCACTGCGTGTGCTGCTTCTATCTCCACTTTGATCAAGGCGGGTAGAGTCTATACACAAACTCTTTAACAAAAACCTGCATCTTACATATTTGTATTTGTTCTCATTTATAGTTATTATTGCTGATAACCATTTCAACCTGCTTTCATTTATAAGCTATTATAGGAGATTGATAGAGCACATTCATCTGCTTACATGCACATGAAAAGCTACATGCTGTAGTCAGTCAAATATGAGGATTGACAACGCACTGACCAGTTAATACATTTAATTAATTAATGGAATAGGATTAGTTGGTTTAAACTCTGCTGAGTGTTGCAAATGTGAGTTTCACGGTTTGTGTTTGGTTTATTCTGATCTGAGCTGTGTTGGTGATACACTATGGTTACTTTTTGATGATCTGAGATAAAATAGGTGGTTGTCTTGTTGCAATTAGAAGCACATTTGGTGACAGTCAGTCACTTGTGGGAGCATGGGATATTTTTGTCAAACATTATAAGCAGATTTTGAGTTGTGACATTACACTGATGAGCTTTTTGATTCCTTTGGAGTTGGGAAGTCAATTTCATTTCTATTGGCTGCAGTAAATTAGTGGTTTTACTACATGATTTATGAATTGATTAATTTGTTGAGCTGTTGAGTGCTTGATTGATTTGTTGATTAATCAATTCCTAAAAGGGGGGAGGAGTAATCTAAAAAGCTTTAAGTAGCTTTAAATCTTAGCAATTACTTTTTAAATTTACAATAAGGGAGCAAAAGGTAGCTGCTACTATGGGGAAAAAGGACACTAAAAGTCCAAAAGTAATTACTCCTGTTGATGTAGTACAGAAGAATAATCCTTTAGTTAAAGGCATTGCAAAAATATCGGAAAAATGGCATGAACGCTGGGCTAATATTGAACGACCATGGCCGGTAGAGGGAACTATGAACCCAGATGTAATCAGAATAATGCGAGTACTTGTATCCACATACAAGGCAACGCAAAAGATTGGCAAAAAGGGACGCAGAGAAAAGAAACAAGTGGAGCTTGGCATTCTCCAGTTGTTTGAAATTGAGGGACAGAAATTGATCAAAGCTGCAAACGATAAGAAAGATAGGGACATAGAAAATACCAGACAAACAGAAAGACAAATAACACTGAAGAACCAGGTAGAGGAGTTGCAGAAAGAAGGCTATCAACTATTGTGCATGAAAAATGCTTTGCGCTCAAGAAAACAGTTGACACTCAATAAAATGCTTCCAGTTGTCGTCCGAGGGCAGAATTTGGAGTATAGGCCTTGGCAGACTACAGATATGTCAAACATAATTGAGAAGTTACCGATTCTTCAAGATGGAGCACATTCTTGGATTTCGAAGTTGGAAGAGATTACGGTGGAGAACAACTTGCCATGGGAGATATTAAGAGACTCTTGGCTAATCTCCTTGGAGTTCATGCTATGGGAGATATTCTACAGAAAGCAGGACTTAATCAATATGTGGGAACTGCTGTGAATGATTCAGATTTGTTTTGTGCAAATAGAGGTCGAGTGTGTAGAGCGCTGAAAGAGACGTTTCCGACATATGGACATCCTGACAACATTCTTATTGAACCGCTGGGACAGGAAGAAAACCCGAGAGCCTATGTTTCAAGAGCTCATCAAGTGTGGAGAAATGTCACAGGAAATGACCCTGATTTGAATCAAATGGAACAGTCAATTTTGAGAGCCAAAATACAGAAGGGGTTGCCCCTAACAGTGGGAAGAAAACTGGCAGAGGTGGTTGGTCTGGGAAGCATGGAAAAAGGTGTTTATACAGATCATATAGCCCATCAAGTGGTGCTATACAGGAAAAAGGAACATGACCAGAAGGAACATAACAAGGATGTTCTTAGAAAACTCAATCAAATACAACTGGTGGATAATAAGAAAATTAATAAGCAAGCTCTGGTTACACAGAATCAGGCTCCACTAGAACAATCACTACTACAATCACAGCTGAACCAGGTTCAGCTCCAATCGTTCCAGCCATCATCAGTGGTTCCAGTCATCTCCTACCAAGAGTCAGCATTTGATCAAGCACAGAACTGGAGAGGAAGGTTCGATCCAAATTTTGAACAGCATTCAGAAGAATGTTATGATTGTGGACAGTTTGCCTGTGAGTGTAACAGCTGGATAGAATATGGAGGAGGAGAATACTGAAGAAAGTAGTTCACAAGAAACAGGGGCTACATGACCCAGCCGAAAAACGCTGGACGGTCTGCAAATGCTTGTTTGCAAGAGAAATTAGGACCAGTAGGAGCAGTTTGTTGTTATATTAGTGATGTGTTTCCAGGGGGAAATGGACAACGGGACTTATAATTTCGCATTTACTTATAGAATGTTAATCTGTATTTGGTGTTTTAATTTGTGTCTGTCTTGTATGCAAAGATACTGGTTTTCTTTTCTTTCATTCTAGAACATATTGGGGGGAGATCACTGAGAGGGTGATTGATGTTCAGGGACTCAGACACTTCAAAGATGAAAAATACGGATGGACTGAAGGACTCTGAACAAAGATACAATATCCAGATTCATGTCATCACTACAACTGAGAGTCAATACTGCTGAGAAACGTGCAGTGTTCTTTATGTTTATGTTTTCTCCGTAGATTTAGAAGTGATATTAAAAGTGAATGATAATATTTGTCTGTTAATTACTTAGAAAATGATGTTTTCTGTTATTGAGTAAATATAATGGGACCTCAGATGTTTTCTTTTTCGTGATCTTTAAGGATAGTGGTGTTAGGCAGGGAAAGGTCCATTGGAAGCTCCAATGGGATGACCAGGCTGACTTTGGACATTATTTTGTTTTTATTTGCTGAGAGTTCATATGTATTTGCTTAAAGTAATTACCTTACAAAATTTACAAAATTTACAATATTTACAAAATTTGTAAAAATTTCTAATTTCAGTGGTATAGGAGTACGATGTATGGCCGCCTGGGCAGAGGGGTCGTGAGAGAATTTTCCTGTCTAGTTTGTTTGTTGGATATTATAGGAAAGATAGCTGCCTGACAGGTTTTTCATTCTCACTCCTAAACTCCATAACTGTTGCTATGTTGTTAAAATTATGCTGTAGACGGTTTGGTATTTTTATAATGATCATATACCTGTATGTTTTATTCCTTTGATTGTTTCGAGACTTTGTTTAGTCTCGAAGGGGAGTTATGTTGTGTATTCGTTAGAGTAAAACATGTTGACATATGCTTAGAACATAATAATAGGCTTACATTTATGGTGTTTGCCCTTTGGACACTCAGACATTCTCAGAGAGTCCACCAGGTGTTTGTCTTATTTACTTTACCTATTTGGGGACGACCTTTGATCTAGGGAGCCATCTCTGACCAGTTAACAGATGGGCTCAGAAGGGATGTTCTTGACCAGTGTGTCTTCATGTTCGGACACAAAAACGTGTCCTTATTTAGTCAGAAATCCCATGTGGGATGTGTTTTACCCAGAAGTCATGGGTGGAACCAAACTCCCTATATAACTGTGTGTAAGACCCCAGCACGTCAGACTTTCACTATTGGCTGTGTGTCTCCGGGTATCTAGATGCCCGTCCCGACCTGTAATTTCTTGTAATAAACCTTGTTACACTGAAACTACTGGGTCTTCGGAATCCTTCCTTCATCATCAACAACTTCTACAACATCATTGACCTCTCGGCTGCATCAAATATACGATATCCGTACATGGTCTAAACGTACCATCTGGCTTCTTTACAAGTAAGCATGGGGAAGACCAACTAGATGCACATGGTTCAGCAATGTATCATGCTCAAGAAGATGAGTACGAGAAGGTGTATCTGCGAACAGGCAGGGATAACCTTTAATAATATTCACCAACTCTGTTCGCTTTGGTTCAGGTAAATGATTCAATATTACATCATTTGAAAGTGACTCTGAATTTTTAAGACATGCAATATTCCATCATCTGGTGTATAACACTCCTCCTCCAATTCCACTGTTGGATCAAGAGGTGGAGCTGAAGGACCCACTGGAAACGCGTCATCAACAGATGAAAACGAAAACTCAGGACCTATCACAGGGGATCGAGCAAAGTAGGGTTTTAACAAATTAAGGTGACAGAACTGCACCAATTTTTTCGAGTCAGGGGTCGGGATTAAATAACTAAGGTCCGACAATTTTCGGGTCACTGTATAAGGGCAAGAGAACTTGGCCTGGAAAGGAGAGCCAACTAAAGGCAGGAGTGCCAGAACTAGATCTCCCGTACTGAATTCCCGTCGTTCCACACGCCGATCATAAAGACTGTTCATTTTATTTTGAACTGCTTGTAAGTTTTCTCTCGCCATTTTATTTGCCTGATATTCATTTACATGATCTATTAAGTTTTTGGGGGCCTCCTTGGCTTGCCAGTCACTAGGCAGGGAGGCTAAAGGGCCTCGCACTGTGTGACCAAAGACCAGGTCATTGGGACTAAAACCCAAGCTCTCTTGGGACACTTCCCTGGCAGCTAACATCAGCCAAGGTAGTCCTTCCTCCCAGTCATGGTCCAATTCATTGCAATATTTACGGAGGAGGGACTTCAACGTTTGATGAAACCTTTCTAGAGCTCCCTGGCTCTGGGCATGGTATGCGCTGGACAGAGAATGTTTGACATTTAACTGGTTCAGCACTTCTGCAAACAACTTTGAAGTGAAGTTAGACCCCTGATCAGATTGAATAGTTCTGGTATACCAAAAATAGACATAAACTCTGTCAGAGCTTTCAAAACAGACTTGGTGGTAATGTTTCTGAGGGGATAGGCAGCAGGATAGCGGGTAGCCTGACACATCACTGTGAACAAAAACTTACTGCCAACTTTGGATTGTGGCAAGGGACCAACGCAGTCAATGATCAGATGCTCAAATGGTTGTTCAGCAACTGGTATGGGATACAGAGGGACAGGCTTAATTATCTGATTTTGTTTTCCCATCAATTTACATATATGGCAAGTTTTGATGAATGCAGAAATGTCTCTTTTCAAAAGAGGCCAGTAAAATGTCTCCTAACTCTATCATAGGTTTTTCTTACCCCTAAAGGACCTGCAACGCCATCATGAGCAGTCTGAAGTACACTAGAGGGCAGAACAATTTGTAAAGTTTCTTTCCTGGGGAATGTTTCACCAACAGGCCATCTTGGAGAAAATAACCATGGGCTGCACTCTCCACCTCATCATCCGGAAGCACCTGGTTGTACAGAGCCTGAAGTGTTGGGTCATCTTGTTGCTCTTTCACAAGGTCAGTTTATCCTGAGGAACAGAAAGACAGTCAAACCCATCCGTCTGACCTCAACACTGGAACCAGTGCCTGTCTCAGGAGAGATTGGCAACACAGATTCCACAATACGAGTCAAGAGCCCCTGAATCTCTTAATATCTTGACAGGTACTTTTCTATCACTTCCGACCAGTGAAACATAACCTTTAGAAACAAATGCAGCAAAACCAGGATCAACGTCCTCATGAGATGAGAAACACGGCTGTTCTTGAGCCCAAAACAGAACCTCAATTATTGACTTTAACAGAGGCGGTTTAGTGTGTGGCAATGACACAACTTCTTTCTTCGTCATGAAGAGACATGGCAGCCGCAGATGGTTTTGCTCGAAAATAAACAGGCATTGATTTTTTCCTCAGGATTGGACACTCATTTCGCCAGTGACCCTTTCCATGACAGTAATTACAGATGCTCTCTCAGGAGCCAGAATCTCCACGACCACGGCGCTCACCAAAAGCATCTGTAACCCTGCTTACTTGCTTTTCCTGAATGTAGGTAACAACCCGGTCAGGCAAAGTATTTTTGAACTGTTCAAGCTAGATTATTTCTTGAAGATCCTCCATAGTATTAACCTGAGAAGCAGCACACCAGCGACTAAAGTAAGTGGATAACTCGCGAACAAACTCAGTGTGACACTGCTTCTCTCTTCTGAGTAATCTAAAACGCTGGTGATAAGCTTCCGGTACCAATTCATATGTTCTAAGTACAGCATTATTTTGATGTTCCTGTTGGATGAGCTCTTTTTGCTGCTCCACTTTAAACCCAAGTCCAGTCAAAACAGGAGCCATTTTGGAAAATTTTACTGGCTCAGTTACCCTGGTGGAGTCTACATCCAAAAGACTAATCTCATCTAGGTGTTTTAAAACTCCCCACTGGGGCAGGCAAAACCTCTTTCTCAACCAATTGGTGTCCAACAATTCATCTTTATTAAACTTTTTTGGAAGGTCAACGCCGTAGTGTTCAGCCACCTTCACAAGCTGATCTTTTCTGTAAGAGTTAAGCAACTCATCGCATGGAGAATTAACAAAGTCGTCAAGAGAAGCCATTTCACCAGTGTACCTGCAACCTCAAACAAGCAATTGCCACAACCAAATTACTAACTAACAGGGTGACAGGCTGCTTTAAACAAGGAACCCCTTCCCTCTGAATAACTGCCTAACCAGTTCTAACTAAGTAAATCATCCCTAGTCTTCATGCAGGTAAGTGGCAGGATAAATTAAGCACGAAACCCAGTAACCCGGTTAACCATCAGCACGCTGAAAGTCACCTAGACAGTCATGGAAGTCCCGCGAGCAACTGTTCTAACCACATACTGCACAAAAATAACAATTGAGTATGAATAGCAGTGAGATTCAAACATATACCCTGCGAAAGTATAGAGCTTTATTCCAACACAAACTATCAGCCAAGTAAAGGGCTTCAACTGTTGGGTCTATTCTGTCACGTTTTCAACTTCAAAGCCAAAGCAAGTCACTTCAGCGGGAGATGAGTTAATGTTTAGAAGGCGAGGACAAGGGAAAAAACATAACAGATAACAACGGAGTGGATAAAGGAATCCTTTAGCAGAGGATGGTTTCGATCCATCGACCTCTGGGTCCAGCACGCTTCGGCTCCGCCACTCTGCTCTTGTTTATTGATATAATTTCATACGAACATAGTCTTTGGTTTTATAAGGTTTTATCAGCAGGTAAATCGAAAGGACTTGAAGGAAGTTATTGGTAAATGTGAAGTTATGTGCTCCAGTCTGAAGGTGCACATCTTAAATCTTACCTCGTTTGAAAAAGAAAATGTCCTCCTGTACACCTCATTGGATATCCCATATGCTACAAAGCTCAGCTGGCTTTTGCAGTACAGTAGAAAGTACTACAAGTAGCCAACACATGCAAATAGCAGTCAATTGGCAGTGGTGGGTTTTGAACCCACGCCTCCTGAGAGACTGGAGCCTAAATCCAGCGCCTTAGACCACTCGGCCACACTACCATTAAACATGATTTAACCCAAAAAATGTTGAGTCGTTTCGATGAAAAGTCCACTTTGACGACAATTGGACAATCAAATCAAAGACACACATGGAAGAACATTCGAAACTTCAAACACATACCCTATGGGAGTATAGAGCTTTACTCGAGATCAAAAGACCACAAAACTATCAGCCAAGTTAAGGGCTTCAACTGTTGGGTCTATTCTGTAACATTTTCAACTTCAAAAGTCAAAGCAAGTCACTTTAGGCAGGAGGTGAGTAAATGTTAAGAAGGCAAGGACAAGGGAAACATACCAGATAACAACAGAGTGGATAAAGGACTCCTTTAGCAGAGGATGGTTTCGATCCATCGACCTCTGGGTTATGGGCCCAGCACTCTTCCGCTGCGCCACTCTGCTGTTGTTTAATGATTTAATTTCATACGAACATAGTCTTTGGTTTTATAAGGTTTTATCAGCAGTTAAATTGACAGGACTTGAAGGAAGTTATTGGTAAATGTGAAGTCATGTGCTCCAGTCTGAAGGTGCACATCTTAACTCTTACCTCGTTTGAAAACCAGACGGGAGAAAAAGAAAAAATGTCCTCCTGTGCTACAAAGCTCAGCAGGCTTTTGCAGTACAGTAGAAAGTACTACAAGTAGCCAACACATGCAAATACCAGTCAATTAGCAGTGGTGGGATTTGAACCCACGCCTCCTGAGAGACTGGAGCCTTAATCCAGCGCCTTTGACCACTCGGCCACACTACCGTTGGAAACTAGATTTAACCAAACAGACAGGAGGGGTTTAGATGTAAATGACACTTTGATGACATTTGGACAATCAAATCGAAGACACACATGAAAGAACATTCAAAACTTCAAACACATACCCTGTGGGAGTATAGAGCTTTACTCAAGATCAAAAGACAACAAAACTAACAGCCAAGTTAGGGGCTTCAACTGTTGGTTCTATTCTGTCACGTTTTCAACTTCAAAGCCAAAGCAAGTCACTTTCAGCAGGAGATGAGTTAATGTTTAGAAGGCAAGGACAAGGGTAACATAACAGATAACAACGGAGTGGATAAAGGAATCTTTTAGCAGAGGATGGTTTTGATCCATCGACCTCTGGGTTATGGGCCCAGCACGCTTCCGCTGCGCCACTCTGCTCTTGTTTATTGATATCATTTCATACGAACATAGTCTTTGGTTTTATAAGGTTTTATCAGCAGTTAAATTGACAGGACTTGAAGGAAGTTATTGGTAAATGTGAAGTCATGTGCTCCAGTCTGAAGGTGCACATCTTAACTCTTACCTCGTTTGAAAACTAGACGGGAGAAAAAGAAAAAATGTCCTCCTGTGCTACAAAGCTCAGCTGGCTTTTGCAGTACAGTAGAAAGTACTACAAGTAGCCAACACATGCAAATACCAGTCAATTAGCAGTGGTGGGATTTGAACCCACACCTCCTGACAGACTGGAGCCTTAATCCAGCACCTTAGACCACTCGGCCACACTACCGTTGGAATCTAGATTTAACCAAACAGACAGGAGGGGTTTAGATGTAAATGACACTTTGACGACAATTGGCTAATCAAATCGAAGACACACATGGAAGAACATTCGAAACTTCAAACACATACCCTGTGGGAGTATAGAGCTTTACTCAAGATCAATAGACCACAAAACTATCAGCCAAGTTAAGGGCTTCAACTGTTGGGTCTATTCTGTCACGTTTTCAACTTCAAAAGCCAAAGCAAGTCACTTTCAGCAGGAGATGAGTTAACGTTTAGAAGGCGAGGACAAGGGTAACATAACAGATAACAATGGAGTGGATAAAGTATTCCTTTAGCAGAGGATGGTTTCGATCCATCGACCTCTGGGTTATGGGCCCAGCACGCTTCCGCTGCGCCACTCTGCTTTTGTTTATTGATATAATTTCATACGAACATAGTCTTTGGTTTTATAAGGTTTTATAAGCAGTTAAATCGACAGGACTTGAAGGAAGTTATTGGTTAATGTGAAGTCATGTGCTCCAGTCTGAAGGTGCACATCTTAACTCTTACCTCGTTTGAAAACCAGACGGGAGAAAAAGAAAATGTCCTCCTGTACACCTCATTGGATATCCCATATGCTACAAAGCTCAGCTGGCTTTTGCAGTACAGAAGAAAGTACTACAAGTAGCCAACACATGCAAACACAAGTCAATTAGCATGACTTTACCCAAACAACTTTGAGCCGTTTCGATGAAATGTTCACTTTGACGACAATTGGACAATAAAATCGAAGACACACATGGAAGAACATTCGAAACTTCAAACACATACCCAGTGGGAGTATAGAGCTTTACTAGAGATCAAAAGACCACTAAACTATCAGCCAAGTTAAGGGCTTCAACTGTTGGGTCTATTCTGTCACATTTTCAACTTCAAAAGCCAAAGCAAGTCACTTTCAGCAGGAGATGAGTTAACGTTTAGAAGGCGAGGACAAGGGTAACATAACAGATAACAATGGAGTGGATAAAGTATTCCTTTAGCAGAGGATGGTTTCGATCCATCGACCTCTGGGTTATGGGCCCAGCACGCTTCCGCTGCGCCACTCTGCTCTTCTTTAATGATATAATTTCATACGAACATAGTCTTTGGTTTTATAAGGTTTTATCAGCAGTTAAATTGACAGGACTTGAAGGAAGTTATTGGTAAATGTGAAGTCATGTGCTCCAGTCTGAAGGTGCACATCTTAACTCTTATCTCGTTTAAAACCAGACGGGAGAAAAAGAAAATGTCCTCCTGTACACCTCATTGGATATCCCATGTGCTTCAAAGCTCGGGTGGCTGTTGCAGTTTTGAACAACAAGAGAGCTTCTTATAGTAGATAAGGTGCAAGTAGCAAATACATTCAACTGATACTCTACTGGCAGTGGTGGGATTTGAACCCACGCCGCCTGAGAGACTGGAACCTTAAACCAGCTCCTTTGACCACTCGGCCACACTACCGTTGGAAACTACATTTAACCAAACAGACAGGAGGGGTTTAGATGTAAATGACACTTTGATGACAATTGGACAATCAAATCGAAGACACACATGAAAGAACATTCGAAATTTCAAACACATACCCTGTGGGAGTATAGAGCTTTACTCGAGATCAAAAGACCACAAAACTAACAGCCAAGTTAGGGGCTTCAACTGTTGGTTCTATTCTGTCACGTTTTCAACTTCAAAGCCAAAGCAAGTCACTTTCAGCAGGAGATGAGTTAATGTTTAGAAGGCGAGGACAAGGGTAACATAACAGATAACAACGGAGTGGATAAAGGAATCTTTTAGCAGAGGATGGTTTCGATCCATCGACCTCTGGGTTATGGGCCCAGCACGCTTCCGCTGCGCCACTCTGCTCTTGTTTAATGATATAATTTCATACGAACATAGTCTTTGGTTTTATAAGGTTTCATCAGCAGCTTAATCGACAGGACTTGAAGGAAGTTATTGGTAAATGTGAAGTCATGTGCTCCAGTCTGAAGGTGCACGTCTTAACTCTTATCTCGTTTGAAAACCAGACGGGAGAAAAAGAAAATGTCCTCATGTACACCTCATTGGATACCCCATATGCTACAAAGCTCAGCTGGCTTTTGCAGTACAGTAGAAAGTACTACAAGTAGCCAACACATGCAAATACCAGTCAATTGGCAGTGGTGGGATTTTAACCTATGCCTCCTGAGAGACTGGAGCCTAAATCCAGCGCCTTAGACCACTCGGCCACACTACCATTAAACATGACTTAACCCAAAAAATGTTGAGTCGTTTCGATGAAAAGTCCACTTTGACGACAATTGGACAATCAAATCGAAGACACACATGGAAGAACATTCGAAACTTCAAACACATACCCTATGGGAGTATAGAGCTTTACTCGAGATCAAAAGACCACAAAACTATCAGCCAAGTTAAGGGCTTCAAATGTGACAGAATGTTGGGTCTATTCTGTCACATTTTCAACTTCAAAAGCCAAAGCAAGTCACTTTCAGCAGGAGATGAGTTAACGTTTAGAAGGCGAGGACAAGGGTAACATAACAGATAACAATGGAGTGGATAAAGTATTCCTTTAGCAGAGGATGGTTTCGATCCATCGACCTCTGGGTTATGGGCCCAGCACGCTTCCGCTTCCGCTCGCCACTCTGCTCTTCTTTAATGATATAATTTCATACGAACATAGTCTTTGGTTTTATAAGGTTTTATCAGCAGTTAAATTGACAGGACTTGAAGGAAGTTATTGGTAAATGTGAAGTCATGTGCTCCAGTCTGAAGGTGCACATCTTAACTCTTCTCTCGTTTAAAACCAGACGGGAGAAAAAGAAAATGTCCTCCTGTACACCTCATTGGATATCCCATGTGCTTCAAAGCTCGGGTGGCTGTTGCAGTTTTGAACAACAAGAGAGCATCGTATAGTAGATAAGGTGCAAGTAGCCAATACATTCAACTGATAGTGGTGGGATTTGAACCCACGCCTCCTGAGAGACTGGAGCCTTAATCCAGCGCCTTTGACCACTCGGGCCACACTACCGTTGGAAATTAGATTTAACCAAACAGAAAGGAGGGGTTTAGATGTAAATGACACTTTGATGACAATTGGACAATCAAATCGAAGACACACATGAAAGAACATTCGAAATTTCAAACACATACCCTGTGGGAGTATAGAGCTTTACTCGAGATCAGAAGACCACAAAACTAACAGCCAAGTTAGGGGCTTCAACTGTTGGTTCTATTCTGTCTCATTTTCAACTTCAAAGCCAAAGCAAGTCACTTTCAGCAGGAGATGAGTTAACGTTTAGAAGGCGAGGACAAGGGTAACATAACAGATAACGTGAAGTCATGTGCTCCAGTCTGAAGGTGCACATCTTAACTCTTATCTCGTTTAAAACCAGACGGGAGAAAAAGAAAATGTCCTCCTGTACACCTCATTGGATATCCCAGGTGCTTCAATATGGAGGACCATACATGACATAAGTAAAAATAAATACATAAATAAATGTATAAATAAATACAGAAATAAATAAATAAATGAATAAATAAAAATGGAAATAAATAAATAAATACAGAAATAAATAAATAAATATGTTAATACCAAAAGAAATGTCAAAAGAAATGTCTTAAATATATTTTAACATTTATTTTTTCCCTGATACATTGCCTGTTGAAGAAATAGGTGTATAATGCTGTCTATTTTATTGCCTGCTTGTTCTGTGGGTTTCATCAAACGGTTTTCCAACCCTTCCCTGTGTTCACAGATAGAAGATTGGTTTTCACAATCAAACTTCCTATTTCATGAAAGTGCATTCGTCCCTGGGTGGGCTTGAACCACCATCCTTTCAGTTAACAGCCGAACGCCCTAACCAATTGCGCCACAGAGACTTGCCCCCTTTAATCTCAAAGGGGAGCGGCCTAGGACAGCTCGTCCATTTATATGGATTTGTTTGATCTCGTTTTGCATATTTAATTTACATTCAAAGCTTGACAATACAGTGGTTTCATAATGTGTCCAGCTGGATTTTTTTTCACTAAATATAGAAAATCAGGACCTGTTGAAGAAATAGGTGTATAATGCTGTCAATTTTATTGCCTGGTTGTTCTGTGAGTTTCATCATACGGTTTTCCAACCCTTCCCTCTGTTCAAGGAAAGAAGATTGGTTTTCACGATCAAACTACCTATTTCATAAAAGTGCATGCGTCCCTGGGTGGGCTTGAAACAGCAACCTTTCGCTTAACAGCGGAACACGCTAACCAACTGCGCCACAGAGACTCGCTTCCTTTGATCTGAAAGGAGAGTGGCCTAGGACAGCTCTTCCATTGATATGGAATTGTGTGAATTCATATTGCATATTTAATTCACAAATACAGCTTGTCAATGCAGAGGGCTCTTAATGTCTCTAGGTGGATTTTTTTAACTAAATATAGATAATTCAGGAGTTGTTGAAGGACTCAGTGTGTCTAATTGGGTCTTATTTTAGGAATAGGTGCATAATGCTGTCTATTTTATTGCCTGCTTGTTCTCTGGGTTTCATCATACTGTTTTCCAACCCTTCCCTCTGTTCACAGAAAGCAGATTGGTTTTCACGATCAAACTACCTATTTCATAAAAGTGCATGCGTCCCTGGGTGGGCTTGAACCACCATACTTTCGGTTAACGGCCTAACGCGCTAACCAATTGCGCCACAGAGACTTGCCTCCTTTGACCTGAAAGGAGAGTGGCCTAGGACAGCTCGTCCATTTATATGGATTTGTTTGATCTCGTTTTGCATATTTAATTTACATTCAAAGCTTGACAATACAGTGGTTTCATAATGTGTCCAGCTGGATTTTTTTTCAATAAATATAGATAAATCAGGACCTGTTGAAGAAATAGGTGTATAATGCTGTCTATTTCATTGCCTGCTTGTTCTGTCAGTTTCATCATATGGTTTTCCAAATCTTCCCTCTGTAAAAGGAAAGAAGATTGGTTTTCACGATAAAACCACCTATTTCATAAAAGGGCATGCGTCCCTGGGTGGGCTTGAACCACTATCCTTTCAGTTAACAGCCGAACGCACTAACCAATTGCGCCACAGAAAGTTGCCTCCTTTGATCTGAAAGGAGAGTGGCCTAGGACAGCTCTTCCATTAATATGGAATTGTGTGAATTCATATTGCTTACTTAATTCACAAATACAGCTTGTCAATGCAGAGGGCTCTTAATGTCTCCAGGTGGATTTTTTTTAACTAAATATAGATAATTCAGGAGTTGTTGAAGAACTTAGTGTGTCTAATTGGGTCTTATTTAAGGAATAGGTGTATAATGCTGTTTATTTTGTTGCCTGCTTGTTCTGTGGGTTTCATCATACAGTTTTCCAACCGTTCCCTCTGTTCACAGAAAGAAGATTGTTTTTTTACGATCAAACTACCTATTTCATAAAAGTGCATGCGTCCCTGGGTGGGCTTGAACCACCATCCTTTCGGTTAACAGCCAAACGCGCTAACCAATTGCGCCACAGAGACCCACTTTCTTTGATCTGAAAGGAGAGTGGCCTAGGACAACTCTTCCATTAATATTGAATTGTGTGAATTTATATTGCATATTTAATTTACATTCAAAGCTTGACAATACAGTGGTTTCATAATGTGTCCAGCTGGATTTTTTTTCACTAAATATAGATAAATCAGGACCTGTTGAAGAAATAGGTGTATAATGCTGTCTATTTTATTGCCTGCTTGTTCTGTGAGTTTCATCATATGGTTTTCCAAACCTTCCCTCTGTAAAAGGAAAGAAGATTGGTTTTCATGATAAAACCACCTATTTCATAAAAGTGCATGCGTCCCTGGGTGGGCTTGAACCACCATCCTTTCAGTTAACAGCCGAACGCGCTAACCAATTGCGCCACAGAGACCCGCTGCCTTTGATCTGAAAGGAGAGTGTCCTATGACAGCTCTTCCATTAATATGGAATTTGTGATTTCATATTGCATATTTAATTCACAAATACAGCTTGTCAATGCAGAGGGCTCTTAATGTCTCCAGGTGGATTTTTTTTAACTAAATATAGATAATTCAGGAGTTGTTGAAGGACTCAGTGTGTCTAATTGTGTCTTATTTTAGAAATAGGTGTATAATGCTGTTTATTTTGTTGCCTGCTTGTTCTGTGGGTTTCATCATACAGTTTTCCAACCGTTCCCTCTGTTCACAGAAAGAAGATTGTTTTTTTACAATCAAACTACCTATTTCATAAAAGTGCATGCGTCCCTGGGTGGGCTTGAACCATCATCCTTTCAGTTAAACGCGCTAACCAAATGCGCAACAGAAACTTGCCTCCTTTGATCTGAAAGGAGAGTGGCCTAGGACAGCTCTTGCATTAATATGGAATTGTATGAATTCATACTGAATATTTAATTCACAAATACAGCTTGTCAATGCAGAGGGCTCTTAATGTCTCCAGGTGGATTTTTTTTAACTAAATATAGATAATTCAGGAGTTGTTGAAGGACTTAGTGTGTCTAATTGGGTCTTATTTAAGGAATAGGTGTATAATGCTGTTTATTTTGTTGCCTGCTTGTTCTTTGGGTTTCATCATACAGTTTTCCCTACCCTTCCCTGTATTCACAGAAAGAAGATTGGTTTTCACGATCAAACTACCTATTTCATAAAAGTGCACGCGTCCCTGGGTGGGCTTGAACCACCATCCTTTCGGTTAACAGCCGAACGCCCTAACCAATTGAGCAACAGAAACTTGCCTCCTTTGATCTGAAAGGAGAGTGGCCTAGGACAGCTCGTCCATTTATATGGATTTGTTTGATCTCGTTTTGCATATTTAATTTACATTCAAAGCTTGACAATACAGTGGTTTCATAATGTGTCCAGCTGGATTTTTTTTCACTAAATATAGATAAATCAGGACCTGTTGAAGAAATAGGTGTATAATGCTGTCTATTTTATTGCCTGCTTGTTCTGTGAGTTTCATCATATGGTTTTCCAAACCTTCCCTCTGTAAAAGGAAAGAAGATTGGTTTTCATGATAAAACCACCTATTTCATAAAAGTGCATGCGTCCCTGGGTGGGCTTGAACCACCATCCTTTCAGTTAACAGCCGAACGCGCTAACCAATTGCGCCACAGAGACCCGCTGCCTTTGATATGAAAGGAGAGTGGCCTATGACAGCTCTTCCATTAATATGGAATTTGTGATTTCATATTGCATATTTAATTCACAAATACAGCTTGTCAATGCAGAGGGCTCTTAATGTCTCCAGGTGGATTTTTTTTAACTAAATATAGATAATTCAGGAGTTGTTGAAGGACTCAGTGTGTCTAATTGTGTCTTATTTTAGAAATAGGTGTATAATGCTGTTTATTTTGTTGCCTGCTTGTTCTGTGGGTTTCATCATACAGTTTTCCAACTGTTCCCTCTGTTCACAGAAAGAAGATTGTTTTTTTACAATCAAACTACCTATTTCATAAAAGTGCATGCGTCCCTGGGTGGGCTTGAACCATCATCCTTTCAGTTAAACGCGCTAACCAAATGCGCAACAGAAACTTGCCTCCTTTGATCTGAAAGGAGAGTGGCCTAGGACAGCTCTTCCATTAATATGGAATTGTATGAATTCATACTGAATATTTAATTCACAAATACAGCTTGTCAATGCAGAGGGCTCTTAATGTCTCCAGGTGGATTTTTTTTAACTAAATATAGATAATTCAGGAATTGTTGAAGGACTTAGTGTGTCTAATTGGGTCTTATTTAAGGAATAGGTGTATAATGCTGTTTATTTTGTTGCCTGCTTGTTCTTTGGGTTTCATCATACAGTTTTCCCTACCCTTCCCTGTATTCACAGAAAGAAGATTGGTTTTCACGATCAAACTACCTATTTCATAAAAGTGCACGCGTCCCTGGGTGGGCTTGAACCACCATCCTTTCGGTTAACAGCCGAACGCCCTAACCAATTGCGCAACAGAAACTTGCCTCCATTGATCTGAAAGGAGAGTGGCCTAGGACAGCTCGTCCATTTATATGGATTTGTTTGATCTCGTTTTGCATATTTAATTTACATTCAAAGCTTGACAATACAGTGGTTTCATAATGTGTCCAGCTGGATTTTTTTTCACTAAATATAGATAAATCAGGACCTGTTGAAGAAATAGGTGTATAATGCTGTCAATTTTATTGCCTGCTTGTTCTTTGAGTTTCATCATACGGTTTTCCAAACCTTCCCTCTGTTCACAGATAGAAGATTGGTTTTCACAATCAAATTTCCTATTGCACAAAAGTGCATTCGTCCCTGGGTGGGCTTGAACCACCATCCTTTCGGTTAACAGCCGAACGCACTAACCAATTGCGCCACAGAGACCCACTTTCTTTGATCTGAAAGGAGAGTGGCCTAGGACAGCTCTTCCATTAATATGGAATTGTGTGAATTCATATTGCATATTTAATCCACAAATACAGCTTGTCAATGCAGAGGGCTCTTAATGTCTCCAGGTGGATTTTTTTTAACTAAATATAGATAATTCAGGAGTTGTTGAAGGACTAAGTGTGTCTAATTGGGTCTTATTTTAGATTTAGGTTTATAATGCTGTTTATTTTGTTGCCTGCTTGTTCTGTGGGTTTCATCATACAGTGTTCCAACCGTTCCCTCTGTTCACAGAAAGAAGATTGTTTTTTTACGATCAAACTACCTATTTCATAAAAGTGCATGCGTCCCTGGGTGGGCTTGAACCACCATCCTTTCAGTTAACAGCCGAACGCCCTAACCAATTGCGCCACAGAGACTTGCCTCCTTTAATCTCAAAGGGGAGCGGCCTAGGACAGCTCGTCCATTTATTTGGATTTGTTTGATCTCGTTTTGCATATTTAATTTACATTCAAAGCTTGACAATACAGTGGTTTCATAATGTGTCCAGCTGGATTTTTTTTCACTAAATATAGATAAATCAGGACCTGTTGAAGAAATAGGTGTATAATGCTGTCAATTTTATTGCCTGGTTGTTCTGTGAGTTTCATCATACGGTTTTCCAACCCTTCCCTCTGTTCAAGGAAAGAAGATTGGTTTTCACGATCAAACTACCTATTTCATAAAAGTGCATGCGTCCCTGGGTGGGCTTGAAAAACCAACCTTTCAGTTAACAGCGGAACACGCTAACCAACTGCGCCACAGAGACTCGCTTCCTTTGATCTGAAAGGAGAGTGGCCTAGGACAACTCTTCCATTAATATTGAATTGTGTGAATTTATATTGCATATTTAATTTACATTCAAAGCTTGACAATACAGTGGTTTCATAATGTGTCCAGCTGGATTTTTTTCACTAAATATAGATAAATCAGGACCTGTTGAAGAAATAGGTGTATAATGCTGTCTATTTTATTGCCTGCTTGTTCTGTGAGTTTCATCATATGGTTTTCCCAACCTTCCCTCTGTTCAAGGAAAGAAGATAGGTTTACATGATAAAACCACCTATTTCTTAAAAGTGCATGCGTCCCTGGGTGGGCTTGAACGACCATCTTTTCAGTTAACAGCCGAACGCGCTAACCAATTGCGCCACAGAAACTTGCTTCCTTTGATCTGAAAGGAGAGTGGCCTAGGACAGCTCTTCCATTAATATGGAATTGTGTGAATTCATATTGCATATTTAATTCACGAATACAGCTTGTCAATGCAGAGGGCTCTTAATGTCTCCAGGTGGATTTTTTTTAACTAAATATAGATAATTCAGGAGTTGTTGAAGGACTTAGTGTGTCTAATTGGGTCTTATTTAAGGAATAGGTGTATAATGCTGTTTATTTTGTTGCCTGCTTGTTCTGTGGGTTTCATCATACGGTTTTCCAACCGTTCCCTCTGTTCACAGAAAGAAGATTGTTTTTTTACGATCAAACTACCTATTTCATAAAAGTGCATGCGTCCCTGGGTGGGCTTGAACCACCATCCTTTCGGTTAACAGCCGAACGCGCTAACCAATTGCGCCACAGAGACTTGCCTCCTTTAACATCAAAGGGGAGTGGCTTAGGACAGCTCGTCCATTTATATGGATTTGTTTGATGTCGTTTTGCATATTTAATTTACATTCAAAGCTTGACAATAATGTGGTTTCATAATGTGTCCAGCTGGATTTTTTTTTCACTAAATATAGATAAATCAGGAGCTGTTGAAGAAATAGGTGTATAATGCTGTCAATTTTATTGCCTGCTTGTTCTGTGGGTTTCATCATACGGTTTTCCAAACCTTCCCTCTGTTCACAGAAAGAAGATTGGTTTTCACGATCAAACCACCTATTTCATGAAAGAGCATGCATCCCTGGGTGAACCACCATCCTTTCGGTTAACAGCCGAACGCACTAACCAATTGCGCCACAGAGACTTGCCTTCTTTTAATCTCAAAGGGGAGTGGCCTAGGACAGCTCGTCAATTTATAGGATTTGTTTGATCTCGTTTTGCATATTTAATTTACATTCAAAGCTTGACAATACAGTGGTTTCATAATGTGTCCAGCTGGATTTTTTTCACTAAATATAGATAAATCAGGACCTGTTGAAGAAATAGGTGTATAATGCTGTCTATTTTATTGCCTGCTTGTTCTGTGAGTTTCATCATATGGTTTTCCCAACCTTCCCTCTGTTCAAGGAAAGAAGATAGGTTTACATGATAAAACCACCTATTTCTTAAAAGTGCATGCGTCCCTGGGTGGGCTTGAACCACCATCCTTTCAGTTAACAGCCGAACGCGCTAACCAATTGCGCCACAGAAACTTGCTTCCTTTGATCTGAAAGGAGAGTGGCCTAGGACAGCTCTTCCATTAATATGGAATTGTGTGAATTCATATTGCATATTTAATTCACGAATACAGCTTGTCAATGCAGAGGGCTCTTAATGTCTCCAGGTGGATTTTTTTTAACTAAATATAGATAATTCAGGATTTGTTGATAGACTTAGTGTGTCTAATTGGGTCTTATTTAAGGAATAGGTGTATAATGCTTTTTATTTTGTTGCCTGCTTGTTCTGTGGGTTTCATCATACAGTTTTCCAACCGTTCCCTCTGTTCACAGAAAGAAGATTGTTTTTTTACGATCAAACTACCTATTTCATAAAAGTGCATGCGTCCCTGGGTGGGCTTGAACCACCATCCTTTCGGTTAACAGCCGAACGCGCTAACCAATTGCGCCACAGAGACCCACTTCCTTTGATCTGAAAGGAGAGTGGCCTAGGACAACTCTTCCATTAATATTGAATTGTGAGAATTTATATTGCATATTTAATTTACATTCAAAGCTTGACAATACAGTGGTTTCATAATGTGTCCAGCTGGATTTTTTTTCACTAAATATAGATAAATCAGGACCTGTTGAAGAAATAGGTGTATAATGCTGTCTATTTTATTGCCTGCTTGTTCTGTGAGTTTCATCATATGGTTTTCCAAACCTTCCCTCTGTAAAAGGAAAGAAGATTGGTTTTCATGATAAAACCACCTATTTCATGAAAGTGCATGCGTCCCTGGGTGGGCTTGAACCACCATCCTTTCAGTTAACAGCCGAACGCACTGACCAATTGCGCCACAGAGACCCACTTCCTTTGATCTGAAAGGAGAGTGGCCTAGGACAGCTCTTCCATTAATATGGAATTGTGTGAATTCATATTGCTTATTTAATTCACAAATACAGCTTGTCAATGCAGAGGGCTCTTAATGTCTCCAGGTGGATTTTTTTTAACTAAATATAGATAATTCAGGAGTTGTTGAAGGACTTAGTGTGTCTAATTGGGTCTTATTTAAGGAATAGGTGTATAATGCTGTTTATTTTGTTGCCTGCTTGTTCTGTGGGTTTCATCATACAGTTTTCCAACCGTTCCCTCTGTTCACAGAAAGAAGATTGTTTTTTTACGATCAAACTACCTATTTCATAAAAGTGCATGCGTCCCTGGGTGGGCTTGAACCACCATCCTTTCGGTTAACAGCCGAACGCGCTAACCAATTGCGCCACAGAGACCCACTTTCTTTGATCTGAAAGGAGAGTGGCCTAGGACAACTCTTCCATTAATATTGAATTGTGTGAATTTATATTGCATATTTAATTTACATTCAAAGCTTGACAATACAGTGGTTTCATAATGTGTCCAGCTGGATTTTTTTTCACTAAATATAGATAAATCAGGACCTGTTGAAGAAATAGGTGTATAATGCTGTCTATTTTATTGCCTGCTTGTTCTGTGAGTTTCATCATATGGTTTTCCAAACCTTCCCTCTGTAAAAGGAAAGAAGATTGGTTTTCATGATAAAACCACCTATTTCATAAAAGTGCATGCGTCCCTGGGTGGGCTTGAACCACCATCCTTTCAGTTAACAGCCGAACGCGCTAACCAATTGCGCCACAGAGACCCGCTGCCTTTGATATGAAAGGAGAGTGGCCTATGACAGCTCTTCCATTAATATGGAATTTGTGATTTCATATTGCATATTTAATTCACAAATACAGCTTGTCAATGCAGAGGGCTCTTAATGTCTCCAGGTGGATTTTTTTTAACTAAATATAGATAATTCAGGAGTTGTTGAAGGACTCAGTGTGTCTAATTGTGTCTTATTTTAGAAATAGGTGTATAATGCTGTTTATTTTGTTGCCTGCTTGTTCTGTGGGTTTCATCATACAGTTTTCCAACTGTTCCCTCTGTTCACAGAAAGAAGATTGTTTTTTTACAATCAAACTACCTATTTCATAAAAGTGCATGCGTCCCTGGGTGGGCTTGAACCATCATCCTTTCAGTTAAACGCGCTAACCAAATGCGCAACAGAAACTTGCCTCCTTTGATCTGAAAGGAGAGTGGCCTAGGACAGCTCTTCCATTAATATGGAATTGTATGAATTCATACTGAATATTTAATTCACAAATACAGCTTGTCAATGCAGAGGGCTCTTAATGTCTCCAGGTGGATTTTTTTTAACTAAATATAGATAATTCAGGAATTGTTGAAGGACTTAGTGTGTCTAATTGGGTCTTATTTAAGGAATAGGTGTATAATGCTGTTTATTTTGTTGCCTGCTTGTTCTTTGGGTTTCATCATACAGTTTTCCCTACCCTTCCCTGTATTCACAGAAAGAAGATTGGTTTTCACGATCAAACTACCTATTTCATAAAAGTGCACGCGTCCCTGGGTGGGCTTGAACCACCATCCTTTCGGTTAACAGCCGAACGCCCTAACCAATTGCGCAACAGAAACTTGCCTCCATTGATCTGAAAGGAGAGTGGCCTAGGACAGCTCGTCCATTTATATGGATTTGTTTGATCTCGTTTTGCATATTTAATTTACATTCAAAGCTTGACAATACAGTGGTTTCATAATGTGTCCAGCTGGATTTTTTTTCACTAAATATAGATAAATCAGGACCTGTTGAAGAAATAGGTGTATAATGCTGTCAATTTTATTGCCTGCTTGTTCTTTGAGTTTCATCATACGGTTTTCCAAACCTTCCCTCTGTTCACAGATAGAAGATTGGTTTTCACAATCAAATTTCCTATTGCACAAAAGTGCATTCGTCCCTGGGTGGGCTTGAACCACCATCCTTTCGGTTAACAGCCGAACGCACTAACCAATTGCGCCACAGAGACCCACTTTCTTTGATCTGAAAGGAGAGTGGCCTAGGACAGCTCTTCCATTAATATGGAATTGTGTGAATTCATATTGCATATTTAATCCACAAATACAGCTTGTCAATGCAGAGGGCTCTTAATGTCTCCAGGTGGATTTTTTTTAACTAAATATAGATAATTCAGGAGTTGTTGAAGGACTAAGTGTGTCTAATTGGGTCTTATTTTAGATTTAGGTTTATAATGCTGTTTATTTTGTTGCCTGCTTGTTCTGTGGGTTTCATCATACAGTGTTCCAACCGTTCCCTCTGTTCACAGAAAGAAGATTGTTTTTTTACGATCAAACTACCTATTTCATAAAAGTGCATGCGTCCCTGGGTGGGCTTGAACCACCATCCTTTCAGTTAACAGCCGAACGCCCTAACCAATTGCGCCACAGAGACTTGCCTCCTTTAATCTCAAAGGGGAGCGGCCTAGGACAGCTCGTCCATTTATTTGGATTTGTTTGATCTCGTTTTGCATATTTAATTTACATTCAAAGCTTGACAATACAGTGGTTTCATAATGTGTCCAGCTGGATTTTTTTTCACTAAATATAGATAAATCAGGACCTGTTGAAGAAATAGGTGTATAATGCTGTCAATTTTATTGCCTGGTTGTTCTGTGAGTTTCATCATACGGTTTTCCAACCCTTCCCTCTGTTCAAGGAAAGAAGATTGGTTTTCACGATCAAACTACCTATTTCATAAAAGTGCATGCGTCCCTGGGTGGGCTTGAAAAACCAACCTTTCAGTTAACAGCGGAACACGCTAACCAACTGCGCCACAGAGACTCGCTTCCTTTGATCTGAAAGGAGAGTGGCCTAGGACAACTCTTCCATTAATATTGAATTGTGTGAATTTATATTGCATATTTAATTTACATTCAAAGCTTGACAATACAGTGGTTTCATAATGTGTCCAGCTGGATTTTTTTCACTAAATATAGATAAATCAGGACCTGTTGAAGAAATAGGTGTATAATGCTGTCTATTTTATTGCCTGCTTGTTCTGTGAGTTTCATCATATGGTTTTCCCAACCTTCCCTCTGTTCAAGGAAAGAAGATAGGTTTACATGATAAAACCACCTATTTCTTAAAAGTGCATGCGTCCCTGGGTGGGCTTGAACGACCATCTTTTCAGTTAACAGCCGAACGCGCTAACCAATTGCGCCACAGAAACTTGCTTCCTTTGATCTGAAAGGAGAGTGGCCTAGGACAGCTCTTCCATTAATATGGAATTGTGTGAATTCATATTGCATATTTAATTCACGAATACAGCTTGTCAATGCAGAGGGCTCTTAATGTCTCCAGGTGGATTTTTTTTAACTAAATATAGATAATTCAGGAGTTGTTGAAGGACTTAGTGTGTCTAATTGGGTCTTATTTAAGGAATAGGTGTATAATGCTGTTTATTTTGTTGCCTGCTTGTTCTGTGGGTTTCATCATACGGTTTTCCAACCGTTCCCTCTGTTCACAGAAAGAAGATTGTTTTTTTACGATCAAACTACCTATTTCATAAAAGTGCATGCGTCCCTGGGTGGGCTTGAACCACCATCCTTTCGGTTAACAGCCGAACGCGCTAACCAATTGCGCCACAGAGACTTGCCTCCTTTAACATCAAAGGGGAGTGGCTTAGGACAGCTCGTCCATTTATATGGATTTGTTTGATGTCGTTTTGCATATTTAATTTACATTCAAAGCTTGACAATAATGTGGTTTCATAATGTGTCCAGCTGGATTTTTTTTTCACTAAATATAGATAAATCAGGAGCTGTTGAAGAAATAGGTGTATAATGCTGTCAATTTTATTGCCTGCTTGTTCTGTGGGTTTCATCATACGGTTTTCCAAACCTTCCCTCTGTTCACAGAAAGAAGATTGGTTTTCACGATCAAACCACCTATTTCATGAAAGAGCATGCATCCCTGGGTGAACCACCATCCTTTCGGTTAACAGCCGAACGCACTAACCAATTGCGCCACAGAGACTTGCCTTCTTTTAATCTCAAAGGGGAGTGGCCTAGGACAGCTCGTCAATTTATAGGATTTGTTTGATCTCGTTTTGCATATTTAATTTACATTCAAAGCTTGACAATACAGTGGTTTCATAATGTGTCCAGCTGGATTTTTTTCACTAAATATAGATAAATCAGGACCTGTTGAAGAAATAGGTGTATAATGCTGTCTATTTTATTGCCTGCTTGTTCTGTGAGTTTCATCATATGGTTTTCCCAACCTTCCCTCTGTTCAAGGAAAGAAGATAGGTTTACATGATAAAACCACCTATTTCTTAAAAGTGCATGCGTCCCTGGGTGGGCTTGAACCACCATCCTTTCAGTTAACAGCCGAACGCGCTAACCAATTGCGCCACAGAAACTTGCTTCCTTTGATCTGAAAGGAGAGTGGCCTAGGACAGCTCTTCCATTAATATGGAATTGTGTGAATTCATATTGCATATTTAATTCACGAATACAGCTTGTCAATGCAGAGGGCTCTTAATGTCTCCAGGTGGATTTTTTTTAACTAAATATAGATAATTCAGGATTTGTTGATAGACTTAGTGTGTCTAATTGGGTCTTATTTAAGGAATAGGTGTATAATGCTTTTTATTTTGTTGCCTGCTTGTTCTGTGGGTTTCATCATACAGTTTTCCAACCGTTCCCTCTGTTCACAGAAAGAAGATTGTTTTTTTACGATCAAACTACCTATTTCATAAAAGTGCATGCGTCCCTGGGTGGGCTTGAACCACCATCCTTTCGGTTAACAGCCGAACGCGCTAACCAATTGCGCCACAGAGACCCACTTCCTTTGATCTGAAAGGAGAGTGGCCTAGGACAACTCTTCCATTAATATTGAATTGTGAGAATTTATATTGCATATTTAATTTACATTCAAAGCTTGACAATACAGTGGTTTCATAATGTGTCCAGCTGGATTTTTTTTCACTAAATATAGATAAATCAGGACCTGTTGAAGAAATAGGTGTATAATGCTGTCTATTTTATTGCCTGCTTGTTCTGTGAGTTTCATCATATGGTTTTCCAAACCTTCCCTCTGTAAAAGGAAAGAAGATTGGTTTTCATGATAAAACCACCTATTTCATGAAAGTGCATGCGTCCCTGGGTGGGCTTGAACCACCATCCTTTCAGTTAACAACCGAACGCACTGACCAATTGCGCCACAGAGACCCACTTCCTTTGATCTGAAAGGAGAGTGGCCTAGGACAGCTCTTCCATTAATATGGAATTGTGTGAATTCATATTGCTTATTTAATTCACAAATACAGCTTGTCAATGCAGAGGGCTCTTAATGTCTCCAGGTGGATTTTTTTTAACTAAATATAGATAATTCAGGAGTTGTTGAAGGACTTAGTGTGTCTAATTGGGTCTTATTTAAGGAATAGGTGTATAATGCTGTTTATTTTGTTGCCTGCTTGTTCTGTGGGTTTCATCATACAGTTTTCCAACCGTTCCCTCTGTTCACAGAAAGAAGATTGTTTTTTTACGATCAAACTACCTATTTCATAAAAGTGCATGCGTCCCTGGGTGGGCTTGAACCACCATCCTTTCGGTTAACAGCCGAACGCGCTAACCAATTGCGCCACAGAGACCCACTTTCTTTGATCTGAAAGGAGAGTGGCCTAGGACAACTCTTCCATTAATATTGAATTGTGTGAATTTATATTGCATATTTAATTTACATTCAAAGCTTGACAATACAGTGGTTTCATAATGTGTCCAGCTGGATTTTTTTCACTAAATATAGATAAATCAGGACCTGTTGAAGAAATAGGTGTATAATGCTGTCTATTTTATTGCCTGCTTGTTCTGTGAGTTTCATCATATGGGTTTCCCAACCTTCCCTCTGTTCAAGGAAAGAAGATAGGTTTACATGATAAAACCACCTATTTCTTAAAAGTGCATGCGTCCCTGGGTGGGCTTGAACGACCATCTTTTCAGTTAACAGCCGAACGCGCTAACCAATTGCGCCACAGAAACTTGCTTCCTTTGATCTGAAAGGAGAGTGGCCTAGGACAGCTCTTCCATTAATATGGAATTGTGTGAATTCATATTGCATATTTAATTCACGAATACAGCTTGTCAATGCAGAGGGCTCTTAATGTCTCCAGGTGGATTTTTTTTAACTAAATATAGATAATTCAGGAGTTGTTGAAGGACTTAGTGTGTCTAATTGGGTCTTATTTAAGGAATAGGTGTATAATGCTGTTTATTTTGTTGCCTGCTTGTTCTGTGGGTTTCATCATACGGTTTTCCAACCGTTCCCTCTGTTCACAGAAAGAAGATTGTTTTTTTACGATCAAACTACCTATTTCATAAAAGTGCATGCGTCCCTGGGTGGGCTTGAACCACCATCCTTTCGGTTAACAGCCGAACGCGCTAACCAATTGCGCCACAGAGACTTGCCTCCTTTAACATCAAAGGGGAGTGGCTTAGGACAGCTCGTCCATTTATATGGATTTGTTTGATGTCGTTTTGCATATTTAATTTACATTCAAAGCTTGACAATAATGTGGTTTCATAATGTGTCCAGCTGGATTTTTTTTCACTAAATATAGATAAATCAGGAGCTGTTGAAGAAATAGGTGTATAATGCTGTCAATTTTATTGCCTGCTTGTTCTGTGGGTTTCATCATACGGTTTTCCAAACCTTCCCTCTGTTCACAGAAAGAAGATTGGTTTTCACGATCAAACCACCTATTTCATGAAAGAGCATGCATCCCTGGGTGAACCACCATCCTTTCGGTTAACAGCCGAACGCACTAACCAATTGCGCCACAGAGACTTGCCTTCTTTTAATCTCAAAGGGGAGTGGCCTAGGACAGCTCGTCAATTTATAGGATTTGTTTGATCTCGTTTTGCATATTTAATTTACATTCAAAGCTTGACAATACAGTGGTTTCATAATGTGTCCAGCTGGATTTTTTTCACTAAATATAGATAAATCAGGACCTGTTGAAGAAATAGGTGTATAATGCTGTCTATTTTATTGCCTGCTTGTTCTGTGAGTTTCATCATATGGTTTTCCCAACCTTCCCTCTGTTCAAGGAAAGAAGATAGGTTTACATGATAAAACCACCTATTTCTTAAAAGTGCATGCGTCCCTGGGTGGGCTTGAACCACCATCCTTTCAGTTAACAGCCGAACGCGCTAACCAATTGCGCCACAGAAACTTGCTTCCTTTGATCTGAAAGGAGAGTGGCCTAGGACAGCTCTTCCATTAATATGGAATTGTGTGAATTCATATTGCATATTTAATTCACGAATACAGCTTGTCAATGCAGAGGGCTCTTAATGTCTCCAGGTGGATTTTTTTTAACTAAATATAGATAATTCAGGAGTTGTTGAAGGACTTAGTGTGTCTAATTGGGTCTTATTTAAGGAATAGGTGTATAATGCTGTTTATTTTGTTGCCTGCTTGTTCTGTGGGTTTCATCATACGGTTTTCCAACCGTTCCCTCTGTTCACAGAAAGAAGATTGTTTTTTTGCGATCAAACTACCTATTTCATAAAAGTGCATGCGTCCCTGGGTGGGCTTGAACCACCATCCTTTCGGTTAACAGCCGAACGCGCTAACCAATTGCGCCACAGAGACCCACTTTCTTTGATCTGAAAGGAGAGTGGCCTAGGACAACTCTTCCATTAATATTGAATTGTGTGACTTTATATTGCATATTTAATTTACATTCAAAGCTTGACAATACAGTGGTTTCATAATGTGTCCAGCTGGATTTTTTTTCACTAAATATAGATAAATCAGGACCTGCTGAAGAAATAGGTGTATAATGCTGTCTATTTTATTGCCTGCTTGTTCTGTGAGTTTCATCATATGGTTTTCCAAACCTTCCCTCTGTAAAAGGAAAGAAGATTGGTTTTCATGATAAAACCACCTATTTCATAAAAGTGCATGCGTCCCTGGGTGGGCTTGAACCACCATCCTTTCTGTCAACAGCCGAACGCATTAACCAATTGCGCCACAGAGACCCGCTGCCTTTGATCTGAAAGGAGAGTGGCCTAGGACAGCTCTTCCATTAATATGGAATTGTGTGAATTCATATTGCTTATTTAATTCACAAATACAGCTTGTCAATGCAGAGGGCTCTTAATGTCTCCAGGTGGATTTTTTTTAACTAAATATAGATAATTCAGGAGTTGTTGAAGGACTTAGTGTGTCTAATTGGGTCTTATTTAAGGAATAGGTGTATAATGCTATTTATTTTGTTGCCTGCTTGTTCTTTGGGTTTCATCATACAGTTTTCCCTACCCTTCCCTCTATTCACAGAAAGAAGATTGGTTTTCACGATCAAACTACCTATTTCATAAAAGTGCATGCGTCCCTGGGTGGGCTTGAACCACCATCCTTTCGGTTAACAGCCGAACGCGCTAACCAATTGCGCAACAGAAACTTGCCTCTTTGATCTGAAAGGAGAGTGGCCTAGGACAGCTCGTCCATTTATATGGATTTGTTTGATCTCGTTTTGCATATTTAATTTACATTCAAAGCTTGACAATACAGTGGTTTCATAATGTGTCCAGCTGGATTTTTTTTCACTGAATATAGATAAATCAGGACCTGTTGAAGAAATAGGTGTATAATGCTGTTTATTTTGTTGCCTGCTTGTTCTGTGGGTTTCATCAAACGGTTTTCCAACCCTTCCCTGTGTTCACAGATAGAAGCTTGGTTTTCACAATCAAACTTCCTATTTCATGAAAGTGCATTCGTCCCTGGGTGGGCTTGAACCACCATCTTTTCGGTTAACAGCCGAACGCACTAACCAATTGCGCCACAGAGAACCACTTCCTTTGATCTGAAAGGAGAGTGGCCTAGGACAGCTCTTCCATTAATATGGAATTGTGTGAATTCATATTGCATATTTATTTCACAAATACAGCTTGTCAATGCAGAGGGCTCTTAATGTCTCCAGGTGGATTTTTTTTAACTAAATATAGATAATTCAGGAGTTGTTGAAGGACTCACTATGTCTAATTGGGTCTTATTTTAGGAATAGGTGCATAATGCTGTCTATTTTATTGCCTGCTTGTTCTGTGGGTTTCATCATACGGTTTCCAGCCCTTCCCTCTATTCACAGAAAGAAGATTGGTTTTCACGATCAAACTACCTATTTCATAAAAGTGCATGCGTCCCTGGGTGGGCTTGAACCACCACCCTTTCGGTTAACAGCCGAACGCGCTAACCAATTGCGCCACAGAGACTTGATTCCTTTGACCTGAAAGGAGAGTGGCCTAGGACAGCTCTTCCATTAATATTGAATTGTGTGAATTCATATTGCATATTTAATTTACATTCAAAGCTTGACAATACAGTGGTTTCATAATGTGTCCAGCTGGATTTTTTTTCACTAAATATAGATAATTCAGGAGTTGTTGAAGGACTTAGTGTGTCTAATTTGGTCTTATTTAAGGAATAGGTGTATAATGCTGTTTATTTTGTTGCCTGCTCGTTCTGTGGGTTTCATCAAACGGTTTTCCAACCCTTCCCTGTGTTCACAGATAGAAGATTGGTTTTCACAATATAACTTCCTATTTCATGAAAGTGCATTCGTCCCTGGGTGGGCTTGAACCACCATCCTTTCAGTTAACAGCCGAACGCACTAACCAATTGCGCCACAGAGACCCACTTCCTTTGATCTGAAAGGAGAGTGGCCTAGGACAGCTCTTCCATTAATATGGAATTGTGTGAATTCATATTGCATATTTAAATCACAAATAAAGCTTGTCAATGCAGATGGCTCTTAATGTGTCCAGGTGGATTTTTTTTAACTAAATATAGATAATTCAGGAGTTGTTGAGGACTCAGTGTGTCTAATTGGGTCTTATTTTAGGAATAGGTGCATAATGCTGTCTATTGTATTTCCTGCTTGTTCTGTGGGTTTCATTATACGGTTTTCCAAACCTTCCCTCTGTTCACAGAAAGAAGATAGCTTTCACGATCAAACCACCTATTTCATGAAAGAGCATGCGTGCCTGGGTGGGCTTGAACCACCATCCTTTCGGTTAACAGCCGAACGCGCTAACCAATTGCGCCACAGAGACTTGCCTCCTTTAATCTCAAAGGGGAGTGGCCTAGGACAGCTCGTCCATTTATATGGATTTGTTTGATCTCGTTTTGTATATTTAATTTACATTCAAAGCTTGACAATACAGTGGTTTCATAATGTGTCCAGCTGGATTTTTTTCACTAAATATAGATAAATCAGGACCTGTTGAAGAAATAGGTGTATAATGCTGTCTATTTTATTGCCTGCTTGTTCTGTGAGTTTCATCATATGGTTTTCCCAACCTTCCGTCTGTTAAAGGAAAGAAGATTGGTTTTCACGATAAAACCACCTCTTTCATAAAAGTGCATGCTTCCCTGTGTGGGCTTGAACCACCATCCTTTCGGTTAACAGCCTAAAGCGCTAACCAATTGCGCCACAGAGACTTGCCTCTTTTGACCTGAAAGGAGAGTGGCCTAGGACAACTCTTCCATTAATATTGAATTGTGTGAATTCATATTGCATATTTAATTTACATTCAAAGCTTGACAATACAGTGGTTTCATAATGTGTCCAGCTGGATTTTTTTTCACTAAATATAGATAAATCAGGACCTGTTGAAGAAATAGGTGTATAATGCTGTCTATTTTATTGCCTGCTTGTTCTGTGAGTTTCATCATATGGTTTTCCAAACCTTCCCTCTGTAAAAGGAAAGAAGATTGGTTTTCAAGATAAAACCACCTATTTCATAAAAGTGCATTCGTCCCTGGGTGGGCTTGAACCACCATCCTTTCAGTTAACAGCCGAACGCGCTAACCAATTGCGCCACAGAGACCCGCTTCCTTTGATCTGAAAGGAGAGTGTCCTAGGACAGCTCTTCCATTAATATGGAATTGTCTGAATTCATATTGCTTATTTAATTCACAAATGCAGAGGGCTCTTAATGTCTGCAGGTGGATTTTTTTAAACTAAATATAGATAATTCAGGAGTTGTTGAAGGACTTAGTGTGTCTAATTGGGTCTTATTTAAGGAATAGGTGTATAATGCTGTTTATTTTGTTGCCTGCTTGTTCTGTGGGTTTCATCAAACGGTTTTCCAACCCTTCCCTGTGTTCAAAGCTAGAAGATTGGTTTTCACAATAAAACTTCCTATTTCATGAAAGTGCATTCGTCCCTGGGTGGGCTTGAACAACCATCCATTCGGTTAACAGCCGAACGCACTAACCAATTGCGCCACAGAGACCCACTTCCTTTGATCTGAAAGGAGAGTGGCCTAGGACAGCTCTTCCAATAATATGGAATGGTGTGAATTCATATTGCTTATTTAATTCACAAATGCAGAGGGCTCTTAATGTCTCCAGGTGGATTTTTTTTAACTAAATATAGATAATTCAGGAGTTGTTGAAGGACTCAGTGTGTATAATTGGGTCTTATTTAGGAATAGGTGCATAATGCTGTCTATTTTATTGCCTGCTTGTTCTGTGGGTTTCATCAAACGGTTTTCCAAACCTTCCCTCTGTTCACAGAAAGAAGATTGGTTTTCACGATCAAACCACCTATTTCATGAAAGAGCATGCGTGCCTGGGTGGGCTTGAACCACCATCCTTTCCGTTAACAGCCGAACGCGCTAACCAATTGCGCAACAGAAACTTGCCTCCTTTGATCTGAAAGGAGAGTGGCCTAGGACAGCTCTTCCATTAATATGGAATCGTGTGAATTCATATTGCATATTTAATTCACAAATACAGCTTGTCAATACAGAGGGCTCTTAATGTCTCCAGGTGGATTTTTTTTAACTAAATATAGATAATTCAGGAGTTGTTGATGGACTTAGTGTGTCTAATTGGGTCTTATTTAAGGAAAAGGTGTATAATGCTGTTTATTTTGTTGCCTGCTTGTTGTGTGGGGTTCATCATACAGTTTTCCAACCGTTCCCTCTGTTCACAGAAAGAAGATTGTTTTTTTACGATCAAACTACCTATTTCATAAAAGTGCATACGTCCCTGGGTGGGCTTGAACCACCATCCTTTCAGTTAACAGCCGAACGCGCTAACCAATTGCGCCAAAGAGACCCGCCTCCTCTAAACTCAAAGGGGAGTGGCCTAAGACAGCTCGTCAATTCATATGGATTTTTTTGATCTCGTTTTGCATATTTAATTGAAAGTCAAAGCTTGACAATACAGAGGGTTCTTAATGTGTCCAGCTGGATTTTTTTTCACTAAATATAGATAAATCAGGACCTGTTGAAGGAATAGGTGTATAATGGTGTCTATTTTGTTAACTGCTTGTTCTGTGGGATTCATCAAACGGTTTTCCAAACCTTCACTCTGTTCAAGGAAAGAAGATTGGTTTTCACGATCAAACAAACCTATTTCATGAAAGAGCATGCGTCCCTGGGTGGGCTTGAACCACCATCCTTTCAGTTAACAGCCGAACGCGCTAACCAATTGCGCCACAGAGACTTGCCTCCTTTGACCTGAAAGGAGAGTGGCCTAGGACAGCTCTTCCATTAATATGGAATTGTGTGAATTCATGTT
Organism: Platichthys flesus; assembly: GCF_949316205.1. Lineage (NCBI taxonomy): Eukaryota > Metazoa > Chordata > Actinopteri > Pleuronectiformes > Pleuronectidae > Platichthys > Platichthys flesus. Next base: position 21,698,472 of record NC_084952.1, read on the forward strand.
GCATATTTAATTCACAAATACAGCTTGTCAATGCAGAGGGCTCTTAATGTGTCCAGGTGGATTTTTTTTAACTAAATATAGATAATTCAGGAGTTGTTGAAGGACTCAGTGTGTATAATTGGGTCTTATTTAGGAATAGGTGCATAATGCCGTCTATTTTATTGCCTGCTTGTTCTGTGGGTTTCATCATACGGTTTTCCAAACTTTCCCTCTGTTCACAGAAAGAAGATTGGTTTTCACGATCAAACCACCTATTTCATGAAAGAGCATGCGTGCCTGGGTGGGCTTGAACCACCATCCTTTCGGTTAACAACCGAACGCGCTAACCAATTGCGCCACAGAGACTTGCCTCCTTTAATCTCAAAGGGGAGTGGCCTAGGACAGCTCGTCAATTTATATGGATTTGTTTGATCTTGTTTTGCATATTTAATTTACATTCAAAGCTTGACAATACAGTGGTTTCATAATGTGTCCAGCTGGAGTTTTTTCACTAAATATAGATAAATCAGGACCTGTTGAAGAAATAGGTGTATAATGCTGTCTATTTTATTGCCTGCTTGTTCTGTGAGTTTCATCATATGGTTTTCCCAACCTTCCCTCTGTTCAAGGAAAGAAGATTGGTTTTCACGATAAAACCACCTATTTCATAAAAGTGCATGCGTCCCTGGGTGGGCTTGAACCACCATCCTTTCAGTTAACAGCCGAACGCTCTAACCAATTGCCCCACAGAACCTCGCCTCCTTTGATCTGAAAGGAGAGTGGCCTAGGACAGCTCTTCCATTAATATGGAATTGTGTGAATTCATATTGCTTATTTAATTCACAAATACAGCTTGTCAATGCAGAGGGCTCTTAATGTCTCCAGGTGGATTTTTTTAAACTAAATATAGATAATTCAGGAGTTGTTAAAGGACTTAGTGTGTCTAATTGGGTCTTATTTAAGGAATAGGTGTATAATGCTGTTTATTTTGTTGCCTGCTTGTTCTTTGGGTTTCATCATACAGTTTTCCAACCCTTCCCTCTATTCACAGAAAGAAGATTGGTTTTCACGATCAAAGTACCTATTTCATAAAAGTGCATGCGTCCCTGTGTGGGCTTGAACCACCATCATTTCGGTTAACAGCCGAACTCCCTAACCAATTGCGCAACAGAAACTTGCCTCCTTTGATCTGAAAGGAGAGTGGCCTAGGACAGCTCTTCCATTAATATGGAATTGTGTGAATTCATATTGCATATTTAATTCACAAATACAGCTTGTCAATGCAGAGGGCTCTTAATGTCTCCAGGTGGATTTTTTTTAACTAAATATAGATAATTCAGGAGTTGTTGAAGGAATTAGTGTGTCTAATTGGGTCTTATTTAAGGAATAGGTGTATAATGTTGTCTATTTAACTGCCTGCTTGTTCTGTGAGTTTCATCATACGGTTTTCCAAACCTTCCCTCTGTTCAAGGAAAGAAGATTGGTTTTCCCGATCAAACCAACCTATTTCATAAAAGTGCATGCGTCCCTGGGTGGGCTTGAACAACCATCCTTTCAGTTAACAGCCGAACGCGCTAACCAATTGAGCCACAGAGACCCGCTTCCTTTGATCTGAAAGGAGAGTGGCCTAGGACAGCTCTTCCATTATCATGGAATTGTGTGAATTCATACTGCATATTTAATTCACAAATACATCTTGTCAATGCAGAGGGCTCTTAATGTCTCCAGGTGGATTTTTTTTAACTAAATATAGATAATTCAGGAGTTGTTGAAGGACTCAGTGTGTCTAATTGGGTCTTATTTTAGGAATAGGTGTATAATGCTGTTTATTTTGTTGCCTGCTTGTTCTGTGGGTTTCATCATACGGTTTTCCAAACCTTCCCTCTGTTCAAGGAAAGAAGATTGGTTTTCACAATCAAACCTCCTATTTCATAAAAGTGCATGCGTCCCTGGGTGGGCTTGAACCACCATCCTTTCAGTTAACAGCCGAACGCGCCAACCAATTGAGTCACAGAGACCCGCTTCCTTTGATCTGAAAGGAGAGTGGCCTAGGACAGCTCTTCCATTAACATGGAATTGTGTGAATTCATACTGCATATTTAATTCACAAATACATCTTGTCAATGCAGAGGGCTCTTAATGTCTCCAGGTGGATTTTTTTTAACTAAATATAGATAATTCAGGAGTTGTTGAAGGACTCAGTGTGTCTAATTGGGTCTTATTTTAGGAATAGCTGTATAATGCTGTTTATTTTGTTGCCTGTTTGTTCTGTGGGTTTCATCAAACGGTTTTCCAACCCTTCCCTCTGTTCACAGAAAGAAGATTGGTTTTCACAATCAAACCAACCTATTTCATGAAAGTGCATGCGTCCCTGGGTGGGCTTGAACCACCATCCTTTCAGGTAACAGCCGAACACGCTAACCAATTGCGCCACAGAGACCCGCTTCCTTTGATCTGAAAGGAGAGTGGCCTAGGACAGCTCTTCCATTAACATGGAATTGTGTGAATTCATATTGCATATTTAATTCACAAATAGAGCTTGTCAATGCAGAGGGCTCTTAATGTCTCCAGGTGGATTTTTTTTAACTAAATATAGATATTTCAGGAGTTGTTGAAGGACTCAGTGTGTCTAATTGGGTCTTATTTTAGGAATAGCTGTATAATGCTGTTTATTTTGTTGCCTGCTTGTTCTGTGGGTTTCATCAAACGGTTTTCCAACCCTTCCCTCTGTTCACAGAAAGAAGATTGGTTTTCACGATAAAACCACCTATTTCATAAAAGTGCATGCGTCCCTGGGTGGGCTTGAACCACCATCCTTTCAGTTAACAGCCGAATGCACTA